>NC_090734.1:128923351-129083351 GCF_036898095.1 Palaemon carinicauda
GGAGAGGAGGCTTGGGCGCTGATCATATAATATATGGTCAGTCTCTAGGGCATTGTCCTGATTGCTAGGGCAATGTCACTGTCCCTTGCCTCTGCCATTCATGAGCGACCTTTAAACCTTTAAACTGATGTAGTGTCCCTACTTTGTTCTGGGAGCTGAGGGTCCATAATCGCTTGCTATCCAAAAAGACTTAGACATTCCTTGTTAAAATTTGATCACAGAAGTGCACAAGGAATTAGATCCAAAAATCAATGCTTGAGAGTGAATGTAAATATTAGGAGTGTAGCACGTACTGATTTTTTTTTAAGGACATTTTTCTTTGGAAAGATTCTAGCAGCATAAAGACGTATTAAATAGGTATATACAAGACATTAACTTAAAATGTTATTTTTATAATAAAATAAATTTTTGAATATACTTACCCGGTGATTATATAAGCTGCAACTCTGTTGCTCGACAGAAAACTCTACGTTAAAAATCCGCCAGCGATCGCTATGCAGGTAGGGGGTGTACTACAACAGCGCCATCTGTCGTGCAGGTACTCAGTACTCAATGTAAACACAGAACTCAATTTTCTCCTTGGTCCACTGGGTCTCTATTGGGGAGGAAGGGAGGGTCCTTTAATATATAATCACCGGGTAAGTATATTCAAAAATTTATTTTATTATAAAAATAACATTTTTCAATATTAAACTTAGCCGGTGATTATATAAGCTGAATCACACCCAGGGGGGTGGGTAGAGACCAGCAATAATTGTTTACATTATTATGAGCTAAGGATTTTTTATTTCATTTTAGCAGTTATTCAAAATAACAAACATAAAATAAATAAGTACCTGGTAAGGAAGTCGACTTGAACAATTACTCTGCCTTTTTAAGTACGTCTTCCTTACGGAGCCTCGCGATCCTCTTAGGATGCTGAGCGACCCCTAGGAGCTGAAGTATCAAGGGTTGCAACCCATACTACAGGACCTCATCAAAACCAATAATCTAGGCGCTTCTCAAGAAAAGAATTTGACCACCCGCCAAATCAACCAGGATGCAAAAGGCTTCTTAGCCTTCCGGACAACCCAAAAACAACAATAAAAAACATTTCAAGAGAAAGATTAAAAAGGTTATGGAATTAGGGAATTGTAGTGGTTGAGCCCTCACCCACTACTGCACTCGTTGCTACGAATGGTCCCAGAGTGTAGCAGTTCTCGTAAAGAGACTGGACATTCTTAAGATAAAAAGACGCGAACACTGACTTGCTTTTCCAATAGGTTGCGTCGATTATACTTTGCAGAGATCTATTTTGTTTAAAGGCCACGGAAGTTGCGACAGCTCTAACTTCGTGTGTCCTTACCTTAAGCAAAGCTTGGTCTTCCTCATTCAGATGGGAATGAGCTTCTCGTATTAACAGTCTGATAAAATAGGATAAAGCATTCTTTGACATAGGCAAAGATGGTTTCTTAACTGAACACCATAAAGCTTCAGACGGGCCTCGTAAAGGTTTAGTTCGTTTTAAATAGAACTTAAGAGCTCTTACAGGGCATAAGACTCTTTCTAGTTCATTTCCAACCATACGATAAGTTTGGAATATCGAACGATAATGGCCAAGGCCGAGAAGGCAGCTCGTTTTTGGCTAGAAAACCAAGTTGTAGAACATGTAGCCGTTTCGGATGAGAATCCGATGTTCTTGCTGAGGGCATGAATCTCACTGACTCTTTTAGCTGTGGCTAAGCATACCAGGAAAAGAGTCTTTAAGGTGAGATCTTTCAGGGAGGCTGATTGTAGCGGTTCGAACCTGTCTGACATAAGGAATCTTAGTACCACGTCTAAATTCCAACCAGGTGTAACCAAACGACGCTCCTTCGTGGTCTCAAAAGACTTAAGGAGGTCCTGTAGATCTTTATTGTTGGAAAGATCTAAGCCTCTGTGACGGAAGACTGATGCCAACATGCTTCTGTAACCCTTGATAGTGGGAGCTGAAAGAGATCGTTCTTTCCTCAGAAGTAAGAGGAAGTCAGCTATTTGAGTTACAGAGGTACTGGTCGAGGATACAGATACTGACTTGCACCAGTTTCGGAAGATTTCCCACTTCGATTGGTAGACTCTAAGGGTGGATGTTCTCCTTGCTCTAGCAATCGCTCTGGCTGCCTCCTTCGAAAAGCCTCTAGCTCTCGAGAGTCTTTCGATAGTCTGAAGGCAGTCAGACGAAGAGCGTGGAGGCCTTGGTGTACCTTCTTTACGTGTGGCTGACGTAGAAGGTCCACCCTTAGGGGAAGTGTTCTGGGAACGTCTACTAGCCATCGAAGTACCTCGGTGAACCATTCTCTCGCGGGCCAGAGGGAAGCAACTAGCGTCAACCTTGTCCCTTCGTGAGAGGCGAACTTCTGCAGTACCTTGTTGACAATCTTGAACGGAGGGAATGCATATAGATCTAGATGTGACCAATCTAGGAGAAAGGCATCTATATGAACTGCTGCTGGGTCCGGGATTGGTGAGCAAAATATTGGGAGCCTCTTGGTCATCGAGGTTGCGAAGAGATCTATGGTTGGCTGGCCCCAGGTGGCCCAAAGTCTCTTGCATACATCCTTGTGGAGGGTCCATTCTGTTGGAATTATTTGTCCCTTCCGACTGAGACAATCTGCCATGACATTCAAGTTGCCTTGGATGAACCTCGTTACTAGTGATATGTCTAGACCTTTTGACCAGGTGAGGAGGTCCCTTGCGATCTCGTACAACGTCAGAGAGTAGGTCCCTCCTTGCTTGGAGATGTACGCCAAAGCCGTGGTGTTGTCCGTGTTCACCTCCATCCCTTTGCCTTGAAGGAGAGACCTGAAGCTTTTCCAGGCCAGACGTACTGCCAGTAGCTCCTTGCAGTTGAAATGCATTGTCCTTTGACTCGAATTCCATAATCCCGAGCATTCCCGACCGTCTAATGTCGCACCCCAGCCTACGTCCGATGCGTCCGAGAAGAGAACGTGGTTGGGAGTCTGAACAGTCAGGGGAAGACCCTCTCTTAGGTTGATATAGTCCTTTCACCAAGTCAGACAAGACTTCATCTTTCGGAAACCGGGATCGAGACCGCTTCTAGCGTCTTGTCCTTTTTCCAGTGAAAAGTTATATGGTATAGAAGAGGACGGAGGTGTAGTCTTCCTAGTGACACAAATTGATCCACGGATGACAGCGTCCCTACCAGACTCATCCACAGCCTGACTGAGCAGCATTCCTTCTTCAGCATCTTCTGGATGGATAGCAGGGCTGGGGGCTGATCGTCTTGTTCAGCAACGTCCTCATCAGAGGGTTCCTCATCCGAAACTGATGAGGAAACGGCAACGGAGTGGGCAACGTCTGACTCGCTGAATCCGGTCGCACTGGTGGATGCGTGACGGAGCCGGACGCAATATCATGGAACTGCTGCACAGTCTGTGAACTGTCAACAACCATGGGTGCGCGAGGAAGTACAGCGTCAACCCGAAACTGTCTAGACCGTCTGGGTTGTGCAGTCAACACCCTACCGGGTTGCTGAGGTTGATGCACTGCGTCACAACAAGTCACCTCTGCTGGTTGTTGAACGTCCTGAACGTCAAAAACCACCTCCGAGCGTCGCTTAATGTCAACGTGCGGCTGGCAACCCACACTGGGTCGCATCGGTGGAGTAACCACCTCAACTGGCAGACGCGAGTAGGTTACCTCAGCGTCAACAGGGCGCACAACCGACCGGTTGGAAGGTTGTTGGCCAGAAGGTTCTTCTCCGCATTTAAGTCCTCTATCAAGGACGCAAGCTTGGACTGCATGTCTTGCAGCAAAGCCCATTTAGGGTCTACGGGAGCAGGTGTGGCAACAGACGGGGTTAGCGACTGAGGCGGAACCGTTTACCATCCCTGAAAGCCTTGTTATGCGTGACATAATAGTACAGCAAAACTTCAAAGGCTCGACAACAGCTGTGAAGTTGACCTGTAAACAACTTGGAGCGTCTCCTGGCTAGGCGCCAGGGAGAGTCTACCAGAATTGAGAAGTCTATCTGGGCAGAGGCATGAACTCCCAAGCCGAGAACTTCTCTCGTGTCATATCAGACTCTCGCTCTATAAACCAGTTTAAAAGAAGGGAAAGCAAAGGCTGTATCCCCCAAACTCCTCCTGGTGAAAACCAGTCGCCTAGCCAACGTAACGCTCTCTAGGAGAGCGAGAGAGCACTAGCTTAAAAACAACGGCTTCGAAGTAGCTAGGCCTAGTGTAAGCTCTGACGTTTAGGCGAACGAGGAGCAGCAGTTACAAAAAGATCCGGACGAAGATCCTTAAAAAAAATCATCATGATTTAATTAAAGTCCATAGGAGGCTAAGCAGCTTTAGGCTCCTCTCCATCTGACAAGAGTCCTCAAGGGAATATCAGTAGGAGGGAGAACAGCAACTTCCTCATCTACAGGAACCTTGTCCGATAAAAGCTGAGTCTCTTACTGGTGCATTAGTAGCGGACCAGAACGCAACGTCATGTAACTGCTTGACAGTCTGTGAACTATCAACAACTGAACTGTCAACCACAACAGGTGCGTGAGGACGCACAGCGTCCACTCGAGACTGCTTTGACTGCCTAGACTGAGCAGTCAAAACAACTCTAGAATGCGGAGGTTGACGCACAGCGTCAAAACAAGTCAACTCCGATTGTTAGTGAACGTCTTGAACGTCAACAGGAGCATCAGCCAGTGGCCTAACGTCCAAATGCGGCTGAAAAACCACACGAGACCGCATCGAGTGTGGTTCTAAACAACCTGACTGACGTGACTAAGCTACGCCAACGTCAACAGTAAGCACAAAGGAACGTTAGGTTGGCTGAAAGCCAGGATATCGATGAGATAAACGGCTAGACTCAACGGACTAATCGGCAGAATAGTCTTCCATAAGGGAGGCAAGCATATACTGCATGTTTTGCCATACAACCCCTTAAGGATCAACGGAAATGGTTGTGGTAATAGACGAGGGTAACGTCTGTGACCGCAACACTTTGCCTACAAAAAAAAGACTCTCGGAGTCTGTGTTACGCTTTTGTTAGGCGGCGAGCAGTTATCCGATGACTGCATAGGGTCAGAGCTGTCCTAATGGCTGTAACCAGGACGCTGGACCTGTCCTGAAAGGACTGACTTTCGCTTAAGGGCTCCGAAACCTTGTGACAGGTTTCTTATGCGAAAAGCCTACGGATGGCGAGGAGAAACAACGTCTCTCTCGTCTTATGGTAGGGGAGATCTTGGTAAGATACACCCGATACCATAGAGGGAAAACGTCTGTTCGTTGGTCAAGGCCTCTCGAACCCATAAGTCGTTTGACATTACTTCTCCCCTGGGCTTGGGAGCTTGTAAGAGGTCCCGGACTAGGTGAACGACAGGCACGAACAGACGAACCCTCGGACGCAACACTGTAACACTTTGCGCCTCGGACGCAACACTGTAACACTTTGCGCATATCACTTTATCACTTCGATTTTCTGTTTTGCACTTATTTCTACCTGAAACACGCAATTCTACCCTTCATTAAAAGGTAGTAATTGCGAAATTAGTCGTATAATGCAAGCTCATAATACCAGCAAAAAACAGAAAACATATTTTAAGATAAAAAGAAAAATCAGTGGCTGGGAAAGAGACTAAACACTAGTTCATATAACTACGTTTTCAATCTCTCACCGCACATAGCCTGGGGACGAGAATAAAAACCTAAAAACGTTTTATCCTTCCTCCCCGTACAGCGACTAGGGACGTGAGTAACACGAGAACAACGTTACCCGCTTGAACGGAACGTTTTCTCTCCTCTCTCTCCCTCCGTCTCTATCTCTCTCTCTCTTTCTCTCTTGATTTCGCACCTAAGAGAAGAGCCCAATTATATATCGTCAAAAAAACATGCTATTTGACTAAAGGAAAAAACTGAAAGGTTTTTCAAATAAAAAGTTCCTTTAAATTAGAATTTAAAACATTTAAGCTAAGAAAGAATGAACAAAACGTCAGAATCGATTTACTCTTACTGCAAAGTGAAACCGTGATACACTCTCTCTCTATCGTAACGATAGAGCGCATGTTGAACGTCCTGAACGTCAACAACTGCGTAGCATAAAAAACTAAACGTTAGTTCATCTTTGAAAACAGTACGAAGACTATCAAAGAAATTCTTTCATAAAAAATTACATTTAAAAAGTTTTAAATCCTTAGCTCAGCTAAAGACGATATAAAGGGCTCAACGTTGATTAACTTCGGTTTCCAAGTTAGGACCGCCTACTCTCAGGAAAGGTCTATATAAACAAAGCATTAAAATTTATTTTTATATGTTTATAAAAAATGGAAAGTTAATCGAAGAGGCCTAATAAAGGCGGAGAGATATAAAATATATATAGGAAAATCTATAACGTGATAAGATAATTACTAAAAGCCTAAACACACTTCCGTCTCAGGGAAGGGTCGGCCATTTAAAAGTGAAAGAAAGTCCATACTCTCTTTGTCACCATAATTAAATCTATCCAAAACGAGTTCAAGTTTTAAGATGAAGATAAAACACCTGCATAGCGAAAGCTCAAAACTAGAATAGTGTACTTCACCAAATAGTTGTGAAAACAAATCCAGTTAGCAACAGCGAATTAGTAGGTCTTGCCGGTAGCCCGACAGAGAGAAAATTGAGTTCTTTGTTTACAATGAGTAATGGGTATCTGAACGACAGATGGCGCTGTTGAGTACACCCCCTACCTGTGTAGCGATCGCTGGCAAATTTTTACGTAGAGTTTTTCTGTCGAGCAACAGAGTTGCAGCTATTATAATCACCGGCTAAGTTAAATATTGAAAATTACTAATTTCTATACATGTACTCAAATATATATACAAACATGAAAAACTGTTTACATATATATTGAGTAAAAGAAAAGTAAGTGATTAAGTAAAGACAAAACAAACAATGGCTGCCAAGCGAGGACAAAGACAGAGACGTCTATCCCAGTCCGAGCCAAAAGTGAAAGTGAGCTTCACTGGTGTGTGAGGGGGGGAAGGGGTAGCTAGCTACCACTCCCCTACCCACCCGCTAACTAGCGCGGGGGTAATACACCCTCGTTAAATTCTAATGGCTCGCCATTTCAGCTGCGCTAAAAGGTAAACCCAATGTAAATAGCGTGGTTTGTATTTCGGTTACGGAACAAAATAAATCTTCAATATCAGATATCAGGCTGACACAAGTTTTTAAAGTTTATGAAATATCTGCTTTGATGTTACTGTTTTTAAAATATTAAATTTTAATTGTTCATGTTTGCTTGTGAACAACTCTCTGGCAACTCATAGAGAAGTGATTCAATTTTGAAAGTCCTACGTCCAAGGTTAACGGTTAAGGTAAATGTTAAAGGTTAAGATAAAGGTCAAGAAATAAGCTGCCATGGCGGAGGTCTGTGCTCTACTGAGCGCCCCTCCATTCTACTCTTTTTTTTTTTTTTTACCCGAACTGATGTTAGTGTTTAGAAAATTACTTGCGTTTCAACTCACCTTAATTTTCATGAGTTTTAAAATCCATTCCCGTTAGGCTCGACTTTCACCTCGAGTTCAACTTCGGAAATTCCTCCACTTGTCCTATTTCCTTCAGCTGAAAGTAACGCAATTTAAATGTCTTATTCGCCATAGCAATTTGCATGTAAACCGCTATACACACCTGGAAGAGAAAATTTCACTATTTATAATCTAAAATTGTAAACTGAATGTAAACAGCCATCAACATCTGAAAATATTAAATTACGCTCTTTTTATAATCTGATAAAAACCTTAGAAGTGAGAGCCTATTTCACAAAAGAAAGCATTAATGTTATGATAGTTTATCTCTACACTACACGACATCTCACAATCTTCTTAGGGAATTTACGAATTGCTTAACTATAAGCTAATTGTTCAAGTATATAACAGACATTATGAATGTCGTAAGTTCTCCTTCATAAAAATAAACTAGATTAGCATTTCTTTGTTGGGGGGAAAAAGGGAAAAATTCTTATTAAACATTTTAGTTTACTTTCATACAGTGCTTTTTGAAAGCAAGAATCAGAATTTCATCTTTGAAAGTAAAAGGGCAGGTTGCTCAGAAACTCCTATAAGGATATGAAGAAAAGTGGAACAGCTTTTGTGCTAAAGTAAATCTGTAACGGGAACAAGAATGTAGATTCGACAGAATGCACTGATAACTCTTAGTCAGCTGCAGCTATCGGGGAAACTTCAAAGACTTTCTTCTTCTTTACAGCCCTTGTACATTACGATCTACCAACTAATTATCTATAATATTAAAGTTTGGGTGGATGGATGGAGTGAAGGAAGCTCTGGGTGATAGGAGGATAGATGTGAGCGAGGCAAGAGAGCGTGCTAGAAATAGGGATGAATGGAGAGCGATTGTGACGCAGTTCCGGTAGGCCCTGCTGCTGCCTCCGATGCCTTAGATGACCGCGGAGGTAGCAGCAGTAGGGGAGTCAGCATTATGAAGCTTCATCTGTGGTGGATAATGTGGGAGGTTGGGCTGTGGCACCCTAGCAGTACCAGCTGAACTCGGTTGAGTCCCTGGTTAGGCTGAAGGAACGTAGACAGTAGAGGTCCCCTTTTTGTTTTGTTTCATTGTTGATGTCGGCTACCCCCCAAAATTGGGGGAAGTGCCTTTGGTATATGTATGTATGTATGTTAAAGCAGTCAGCTGAGAGAGTTGGTCTTAGGTATGTATAATCGGCGGCTGAAAACAGAGAGCTCAGTGTCTTGTCAGGTGGGTGGGCTTCCTTGCCACCTGGAACTAGTCACTTCATTAAAGTTTTTTATATCCAAATCCAGTTTCACTGGAAGCATATTCCTATCAAAGAGTTTGTATTTGTGTAAAATCAAATACTGTATCAAAGTTTACATGACTACTCTAAATAACAATGAATAAACCTGATAATTCTACACGATAATGATTTATTGAAATAATTATGGAAGAAATAATGAAGTAAACTCCAATTAGTAAGGGTCAACTTAACCCTTTTAACCCCAAAGGACGTACTGGTACGTTTCACAAAACCCATCCCTTTACCCCCATGGACGTACCGGTACGTCCTTGCAAAAAAAATGCTATAAAAATTTTTTTCTTCATATTTTTGATAATTTTTTGAAAAAATTCAGGCATTTTCCAAGAGAATGAGACCAACCTGACCTCTCTATGACAAATATTAAGGCTGTTAGAGCAATTTAAAAAATATATACTGCAAAATGTGCTGGGAAAAAAATAACCCCTTAGGGGTTAAGGGTTGGAAATTTCAAAATATCCCGGGGGTAAAAGGGTTAAGTTATTGCTAGGGATGGATACAGTAGATGCAATTTTTTTTCTGCATTGAGACATACACAGGAGAAGCAGAAGAGACCAGAAAGGACTACACTTGATATTATTTGATTTGGAAAAAGTAAATGACCAGGCACTAAGGCAAGAGGTATGGAGATAAATGAGAGAGAAGGCAATTTCTGAAAAGTATGTTAAAGCAGTACAAGATGAGTATATAAAGGCAACCTTAAAGATAAGAGCGTGGGAAGTACAGAAAAGTTGCGGGTGTGGAATAGCTCTTAGTCCCTACAATTTTGACCTTGTGGTGGACATCATAACATCAGGCGTAGGAGAAGAGACCCCCTAGAGTACATCCTTTTCTCTTAACCCTTTTACCCCCAAAGGACGTACTGGTACGTTTCACAAAAGCCATCCCGTACCGGTACGTCCTTGCAAAAAATGCTATAAAAAATGGAGTTTTTATGGTAAAACAAAGTTTTATGAATACTTACCTGGCAGTTATATATACATAGCTAATTATCTCTATTTCGGCAGAATTTTTCTAAAACTAGGCAACCGCCTTGTGGTGGTTGGGTGGTAACACCCGTTAAAGGGTGGTAGGAGGAATCATTCCCGTTTTCTGTTCTTCAGTTCATCTATGCCCGACCTATCTCCTGAGGGGAGGTGGGTGGGCCTTCGAATGTATATATAACTGCCAGGTAAGTATTCATAAAACTTTGTTTTATCATAAAAACTCCATTTTTATGAATAGAACTTACCTGGCAGTTATATATACATAGCTGATTAACACACTTGGAGGAGGGTGATAGACAGTAACATCGTTGGGGAAACAACCAAAAAAGTTGTAGGATAAATAAACACCTTGATTCCTTACCTGCTAAGGTAGCTGACTTCAAAGGTTCCTGCCTCTTGAGTCGCTTTCCCTTAGGAGTGTCAGCCAGGATGTGACCTGCAGTGCTGAAAACACTCAATCGAGTCTGTCAACGGGGTGAGACCAACAATCTGACTAGACTTCAGGACTACCTATTGCCCAAAATAAAAAACCGCAACTTTACCAAACCAACCACCTAACATTTGCAAAGTAGATAAAAATTATCTAACTAGACTGAGGTGACTGTACACAAGTCGAAGTCCTCAGACAACCAATAAAAAATACACCAACCTATGTACAAGTAAACAAAACTAAGGTTGAGGGGAGGTAGTAACTCCTTTGCCTAATACAGAAGCCGTAGCTACGTATGGTCCCAAGGTATAACATTTCTCATAATCCACCCTCACCTCTCTGAGGTAATGAGAGGCGAACACAGAGTTGCTCCTCCAGAATGTCGCATCCATAATTTGACGGAGCGACATGTTCTTGCGGTAAGCAAGCGAGGTCGCAATGGCCCTCACTTCGTGAGCTTGCACTTTTAAACGTCCGAAGTGTTCCTCCTCACACAAGAGATGCGCTTCTCTTATCACTTCCCTCAGGAAAAAGGACAAAGCGTTCTTGGAAAGGGGCTTTTGAGGATCTTTCACAGAACACCACAGGGAGCTAGAAGAGCCTCTCACACTTTTCGTGCGAGACAAGTAGGTCTTGAGGGCTCGTACTGGACAGAGCAGCCTCTCTTGCTCTTGACCCACTAGGTTGGTCAAGTTAGGAACCTCAAAGGTCCTCGGCCAGGGCTTAGAAGGGTTCTCGTTCTTAGCGAGAAAGTCTAATCTCAAGGCACAAACTGCCCCATTCAGATTGAAGCCTACCTGTTTTTCAATTGCATGGACTTCACTAACTCTTTTAGCTGTTGCTAAGGCCAAAAGAAAGAGGGTCTTCTTGGTAACCTCCCTAAGGGGAGCCTATGAGATGGGCTCAAATCTCTTGGTGCACAGAAATTTAAGAACCACATCAAGGTTCCAAGAAGGGGGCTTTAACTGGGTCTGCTTGGTCGTCTCAAAAGACTTCAAGAGGTCATGTAAGTCCTTATCGCGAGACAAGTCCAAGCCTCTATGCCGACAGACGGAAGAGAGCATACTTTTGTACCCTTTGATAGTGGACACAGCTAGCTTAGCGTCCTGTCTGAGGTACAACAAGAAATCCGCAATCTGGCTCACAGAGGTAGTGGATGAGGAAATCTTGTGCTTCCTACACCAAGCCCTAAAAGTCTCCCACTTGGACTGGTAGACCCTCTGCGAAGAGACCCTCCTCGCTCTGGCGATAGCTTTCGCAGCTTGCGCTGAAAAGCCTCTCGATCTGACGAGCTTCTCGATAGTCTGAAGGCAGTCAGATTGAGAGCGAGGGGGTTTTGATGATATCTCTCGAAGTGGGGTTGTCTGAGCAGATTTGGACTTGCAGGGAGGCTTCTTGGAAAGTCCATCAACAAGTCCACCACCTCCGTGAACCATTCCCTCATCGGCCAGAACGGAGCTATCAGGATCATCCGTCCCGAATCGAGGAGGGCGAATTTCCTGACTACCAGATTGATGATCTTGAACGGGGGAAAAGCATAAGTGTCCATCCCCGTCCAATCCATCAAAAAGGCGTCTACTGCTATTGCCTCTCTGTCCGGAACTAGGGAGCAATAGATGGGGATCCTCTTGGATAAGTTGGAGGCGAAAAGATCGATGAGGGGTCTCCCCCACAGCCTCCAGAGACTCTGACAGACCTGTTGGTTGAGGGTCCATTCTGTGGGAAGGACCTGCCCTTTCCTGCTGAGCATGTCCGCCCTCACATTCTTCTGTCCCTGAACAAACCTCGTCAGAAGGTTTATCCTGTTCTCCTTCGCCCAAAGAAGGAGCTCTCTTGCTGTCTCGAACAGAGACAGAGAGTGAGTCCCTCCTTGCTTCCTGATGTAAGCAAGAGCTGTGGTGTTGTCTGAGTTGACCTCCACAATCTTCCCAGAAAAATGGCCATCAGCTCCTTGTTGTTGATGTGCCATCCCAGCTGAATTCCTTCCCAATAGCCTGAGACCTCCTTGCTTCCTAGTGTTGCCCCCCAGCCTGACTCTGATGCGTCTGAAAACAACACTAGGTCTGGGTTCTTCTTGTGTAAGGAGATCCCTTCCCCTAACAAGGTTGGGTCCAGCCACCACTTCAGAAGAGTCTTGACTTCTATTGGAATGGGGAAGGAAAAGGAGTCTTCCTGCATCTTTCTGTTCCACGTCTTCGAAAGAAAGTGCTGAAGAGGCCTTAGGTGGAGTCTCCCCAGAGAGACAAACTGTTCGAGGGAGGATAGAGTCCCCAGCAAACTCATCCACTCCTTCGCTGTGCATCTCTTCTTGTCCAGGAAAGTTCTGACTTTTACGAGACACTTGGTCTGTCTTTCCTGAGAGGGAGAAGCCCGAAAAAGAACTGAATTCAGAACTATCCCCAAATAGAGAATAGTCTGATTCGGTCTGATCTGAGACTTCTCCCTGTTGATGACCAGGCCTAGATCTTGAGCCATCATAAAAGTCTTCCGTAAATCCTCCAGACATTTCTCCCTCGATCGTGAACGAATCAGCCAATCGTCCAGATAGAAGGATATCCTTATCCCCTCCTGATGCAGCCAACCTGACACATTCGCCATTACCCTGGTGAAGACTTGAGGAGCCGTGCTGAGACCGAAGCAAAGAGCTCTGAATTGGAAGCACTTGCCCTCCATTACAAATCTCAGGTACTTCCCCGAAGTCGGATGGATGGGGACATGGAAATACGCGTCCTGCAAGTCGAGGGACACCATCCAGTCCCCTGGACGTACTGACGCCAGCACCGACTGAGTCGTCTCCATGGAGAACTTTGTCTTCTCCACAAATACGTTGAGAGCGCTGACATCCAGGACGGGTCTCCATCCGCCCGAGTTCTTGGGGACCAGAAACAGGCGATTGTAAAAGCCTGGGGAGGATAGATCCCGAACCGGTTCTATCGCCCCCTTGTCTAGCATTTGGTTGACAAGGTCTACTAGGGCCTTCTGTTTCCCCGGATCTGAGTACCGGGCTACTAAGGCCAGCGGAGCATCTGCGAGAGGAGGTTTTTTCAGAAAGGGGATCTTGTATCCTTCCTTGATGACTGAGAGGGACCAGGTGTCCGCCCCCCTCCTCTTCCAAGACTGCCAAAAACCTGACAGTCTTGCGTCTACTGTCTGGAGGAGACGAACTTCATTTTCTGGAGCGAGGTCTGAAAGAACCCCTGGTAGATCTTGGTCCTGATTCTAGCCTTCTCCCTCTAAAATCTGGTCTTGAAGTAGTCCTGCCCCGAAAGGGCTGCTGGAATCTCCTTTCCTCCCGTTTCAAAGAAGAAGGAGGGGCTGCCAAGGGCTTATGAGCAGAACGAGATAAAAGGTCTTGGGTGGCTTTTTGGGCCAGAGAACGCGTAATGTCATTAACCAGGGACTCGGGAAAAAGATGTTGAGAGAGGGGGGCGTAAAGAAGCTCAGACTTTTGTGCATTGGTAACAGACCTAGAAGCAAAAGAGCAAAGCAGAGCTCTCTTCTTTAGGACCCCAGCTGAGAACAGAGCAGCCAACTCATTCGCCCCATCTCTGAGGGCCTTATCCATACAGGACATAATACTGGTAAGGTCCCTAGATCCTTCCATCTGTTCAGTTTTCCTTGCGAGAGTCCCAAGCGACCAGTCTAGGAAACTAAAAACCTCAAAGGCTCTAAAAATACCTTTGACGAGATGATCCAGCTCCGACATCGACCACATGACCTTGGCTGAGTTGAGAGCATGCCCTCTAGCAGAGTCCACTAAACCAGAGAAGTCACCCTTGGAGGAGGAAGGCACTCCCAGACCCAAAGGTTCTCCAGTTGCATACCACATACCCGCTCTTGAAGCAAGACGAGCTGGTGGAAACGAGAAGGAAGTCTTAACTGTTTGTCTCCGCTCCATCATCCAGTCATCAATCTTCGTGAGAGCCTTCTTTGCGGAGATAGACAGCTTCATCTTGAAGAAGGCCGACTGTTTCTTGGCCTTCTTTCTGTTAAATTGGGACTGAGGAGATTGAGGGGCAGCAGGTTGGAATTCCTCTCCAAAAAGTTCAAGAAGGGAGCGAGAGAGAACTTTGTAATCTCCCACAGCGTCGGCAGGATTATCATCGTCATCAGAAACATCCTCGAGGTCCTGATCCACATCTGCAATATCCTTCGAAAGAGAAGAAGGATCCTTAGAACCCGACAAGGGCAAATCAAAGGCATCATCCTGCAAAAGACGGGTTGCATCCTGGAGTCCCGCGCTAGAAGAATCCTTGGGACGAGAGGCAGTATCGTCCCGAAGAGGCAGGGTAGTATCGCCCTGGGACCGAGAACGAGAGGCAGAGTCGTTCTGACGTCGAGAGCGAGAGGCGGTATCGTCGTGGCGGCGAGAATGAGAGGCGGTATCGTCGTGGCGTCGTGAACGAGAGGCGGTATCGTCGTGGCGTCGAGAACTAGGGTCGGTATGGCGTCGTGAACGAGAGGAGGTATCGTCGTGGCGAAGCGAACGAGAGGAGGTATTGTCGTGGCGAAGCGAACGAGAGGAGGTATCGTGCTGGTAACGTGAACGGGAGGCGGTATCGTCTTGGCATCGAGAACGAGAAGCAGCATCGTTCGATAAGGTATCGTCCCGGTATCGAGAACGAGAAAACGTATCGCCCTGGTATCGCGAAAGCACACATTCCTCATCCTGGCGTAGAGAGGGAGAAGTTTTCTTTAAAGAAGAACTCCGTTCTCTCTTAGAAGCAGACTTCTTAATCGGCAACGAGTCGTCTTTACGTCTGTCAGACTGGGCGTGAGGGCGGCTAAAGGCTTGTACTAAAGTCAAAAGTTGTTCCTGCATGACAGACATAAAGGATTTAGCAACATCAGCTGGGTCTTGCGGACCCGAAGGGGGGGGCTGACGAATAACACTCGTAGAAGGGGGAGGATCTTCGGCAGCAGGCTTCGCCCTTTTCACAGGCACGGAGTCGAAATCATCCTCCGACGGTCAAGGTTCATAACTGCTAGAACCGGGAGAGAAAGAACGAGACCGTTCGTCGCGGTTCCATCTCCTCTTAGTAGGTCTTGAAGCTTCATACTTCCATTTACGTCTGGACGAATTCGGAGAAGAAAACAACACATCCGACACGTCTTTCCCGTGACGGTCAAGAGCAGCCTGGGAATCGACAACAGGACTGTCTGAGGCGACGGCTGACCGAGGGTACGTACCTCTCACCCCCTTTCGGTCATCGACGTACCTTCTCCCTTGGTCCTGGGAGCTTGGTAGAGGTCTAGGCCTAGGGGTATGACAGATTCGGTCAGTCGCCACCTCCACTGCACTAACACAAGCACTTTCACTTTCCTTACCTTTAAAGGCCTCCAGTTGTTCTTTAATGGCCTTCAACTCGGCCGCCAGGCTAGCGTACCGAGGGTCATCCGTAGATACGGGACCTGTAGGAGGTGCAGGAGTTACTACCTCAAGGGAAGGATCAACTTCCAAAGAGGAATCAATAATAGGATCAATAGATAAATCTACGCTAAGTTCGTCTTCCTTACCACTAACTGACTTGGACTTAGACCTAGAAGCTCTCCTAACTCTATCGAGCTCTAGCTTACGCACATAGCGCTTCATAATTAACCAATCTTTCTCATCCAAAACCTTACATTCCCCGCACCTATTATCAAGGGCACAAACAAAACCCCTACAATTAGAACAAACGGTGTGAGGATCTACCGCCATTTTCGGTAGTCTCACCTTACATTCCTCATTCGCACAGATACGGTAATGACTCTTTTCACTCATAATGAAAAAACAGCAAAAAAAGCTAAGAGAAAACAAAATACAACGATCGCCAAAACCCCAAATCAGAGTACTTCACCAAAAAAGCAGACTGGTACACCGAGCAGGGAAAGCGAAGAAAAACTCTTAATGACGGACCAAAGTGTTGTCGATCCGGCCGGCAGAGATGAACTGAAGAACAGAAAACGGGAATGATTCCTCCTACCACCCTTTAACGGGTGTTACCACCCAACCACCACAAGGCGGTTGCCTAGTTTTAGAAAAATTCTGCCGAAATAGAGATAATTAGCTATGTATATATAACTGCCAGGTAAGTTCTATTCATAAAAACTCTGGTGAACACCTGAGGTGCTGTGGAGAGACCGAAGCACAGCACCTTCAACTGGTAGGTCTTGCTGTCTAGGCTGAATCTCAAGTACTTCCTGGAAGACGGATGGATTGGGATCTGGAAGTACGCGTCCTTTAGATCCAGTGTGCACATGAAGTCTTGTGGTCTCACCGCAAGTCTGACCGTGTCCGCTGTCTCCATGCTGAACCAAGTTTGCTTGACAAACTTGTTCAGAGCTGAGAGGTCGATGACAGGTCTCCAGCCTCCAGACGCCTTCTTTACAAGAAAGAGTCGACTGAAGAAGCCTGGGGAGCCGTCTATGACCTCCTGGAGAGCATCCTTCTTGAGCATGGTCTCGACTTCTGTCCGAAGGGCCAGCCCCTTTACCGATCCCATGGCATAGGAGCTCAACGACACTGGATTCGCTGTCAGGGGAGGTTAAGATGTCGTGAATGGGACGCGATAGCCTTGGCCGATCACGGAGACCGTCCAAGCATTGGCCCCATGTTGCTGCCACCTGTGCACGCAACTTTGAAGGCATCCTCCCACAGGTGGACACGTGGGGGGACTGCCACTCCTAGCGCTTGCGGCCGCGGCCGCTCCCCCTAGGAGTCTTGCCTCCCCTGGAGGACTTACCGCCCCTCTTGTCCTTGGCTGGAAAGGGCTGGGGCTTAGACACCACTTTTTTAGCTGCCGGCGCTTGCTTTGGTGTCTTGCGAGGCTGCTGCTGCGGTTGCTGCGGAGCTGGAGGCTTGTACGGCCGAGATGCAAGGGCCCTTTGTTGGAGGGAGTCTTGGCTAGACTTTCTCCACCTCTCAGCTGTACGTTCCATGTCTTGAGGCTCGAACAGATTCCCCCCAAGGAGGGAAGCGTGCCTGAGCCTGCAGACATCCACGGCGGGGACCTTCGGATGGATCTTCTCGGTCACCGCATCACGACGCTTCAACACCGAGTTGGCCCATAGGTTGGTAACCTGATGTGCCAGGAACTCGATGGAGCGAGTGCCCGAGAGGAGGAAGGTCTCCAGGGCCTTCCTATTGGTCTCCTTAGACAGATCCTCGGAGCGCAAAAGGATGCTCAGAGAACCTAGCCAGATATTCAGTCACGAAGTGGCCTGCATGGCGCACTTCGCGACCTTCTCATGGCTCAGGATCTCCAACGCTGAGAACGTCACCTGCCGGGCGGAGAGCTTCTCAAGAGGAACTCCCCTAGCGAGCTCTTCTACCGAATGACGGAGGGGAAGAGCGAGGCTAGACTCCCCCATGATCTCAAAATACCTCCTCTGCTGGAGACGAGGAGGTGGGAGAAGTTTGTTCCCGGCAGAGGAACGACTGGAGGAAGCGAGAACCGCGAGTTGAGCATTGACCCTGGCTCTGGCACTCTTCAGCCCCTGGGACCAGGGCAAAGCCGCGCTGGCCTTGGGGGGCTTCTGAGTTCCATACTCCTGATCCAGGACCGTGTCCTTGCCTTCACGGGGGGGGGGGGGGGGGGGGGGGGATCACAGGGTCCATGAACCCGTTGAGCTGTCTCATCAGGCTCAGAACCTGCCCCAAGGCATGCTCAAACTCTTGCTGGTCTCCTCCCTGTGGACTGGCAGCTAAGTCTCCTGTCCCCGGAATCTCTTCCTGGGGAGATGCATGGACGTTCTCCCGGGGTGCAGCTGGATCCTGACGAATTCAAGAAGAAGACTTCGGAATCGTCTTGGAGTCCTTGGGTTCCCTCCTGGGCGGGATACACGACCCCAACAAAGAGGTCTGGAAGGCGCCTTCCACGCGAGACGATTCCCCTCCACGAGGAGACGACTCCCCCCTTGGTGCCGAGGGGGAGACCGCTACCTCACTGGATTCTCCTGAGGACGGAAAAGCCTCGTCCTCGGGAGAAGGGGAAAACGCCTGCGAAGGGGACGGAGCCTTCCTGACGGACCTCTTAGGAACCAACTTCTCCCTGGGAGATGACACCACGAAGTCCACTCCTCTCCTTCTCTTCAGCGGGGGCAAGGCCGCCGTTGGCTTGTGTCCTTGATTGGCGAGTGCCGGCTTCATAGCCTTCACTAACGCCCGCATCAGAGGACAAAACCAAGACTGCCGAGACACGGTCACAGAGTCCGAAATTCCCGCTGGAGGGAAGGGGATCAGGCGATCCTTCGGAGTGGACACCACTGGACCTGCCTGTAAGGAAAAAGGGAAGAAAGTTGCTCTGACCTCTCCGATGGGTCTTCCCTATCCTGAAAAAGAGACATGCGCTTAGGCGGAGGTGATCCTGATTGCGGTCTGGCGACACGCGTCCCTGCTGCTGTCGCGAGCTGCGGAACCCGACGGGAACGGGGGTTGTGCTGACGCTCGTGCGTAGGCGAAACTAAGGAGTCGCGCGCGAGAGGCTGTTGAAGTGCGGGCGCGCAATCGCGCGTAGACAATCACACGCGGGCGCGCAGGCGAGTAAGCACGTGAGCGCGTGTGCGAGCGAGCGCGTTGGCACGTGGGCGAACGAGATCACTCCGACGACCGCTGTCGATGGTGTCCAGGGGACCTGTAACGAGTGGGAGAGTGATGGCGAGCAGGCGATCAATGGCGCGTTGGTGAACGCTGGCGTGTAGGCGAGCGATGGCGGGTTGGCGAGTGATGGCTCGTAGAACGCACAGGCGAGCAACCGCGCGAGGGCGAGCTGGTAGAAGGAGACCCATGTCTCTCCAGATCCTCTGGGCGCCGACGCGTAGGAGAGCGCTTGCGCGCAGGCGAAGAGTAACGCAGGCGGTGAGGAGATTGCCGATGTTCAGGGGATCGCTGACGCGCTGGGGACCGTTGACGCGCAGGCGAACGTTGACGCGTCTGTGATCGCTGGCGAGCAGGAGGGCGACGCGTGGAATTCTGTGTGGGAGCTGCCGGCGCGGTGCGCAAAGGCGAACGTTTACGAACGGGCTCAGGAACAGGAGGTGCGTGGGCGCGAGGGCGTACAGGAACCTTGGAAGTACGCGTTGGAGACCACAAGCGTTGCTGCGCAACAGGCTGACGAGCAGGATCGCGAGGGCAAGGAGAAGAAGAGTCCTTGTCCAAGACCTGAACCGAGGTTCTAGGTCGCGCGGGCGAGCGTGGGCGCACAGGGCGCGTGTCAGAAACTGGGAGCGCAGGTGCGCTCTGATGGGCAGGAGATCTAGTGCGCTCAGGAGACCGATGGCGCGCTGGGCGCACAACAGGAACAGCAGGATGTTCGATGTCCTTAGGAGAGCGCTGGCGAGCAGTGGGGTGACGATCATCAGGAGAGCGCTGGAGATCAGGAGAACGCTGACGATCAGGAGAACACTGACGATCAGGAGAACGCTGACGAGCAGGAGAGCGCCTGTGCGCTAACACTGCAGAAGGGCGCGCAGGGGAACCCTGATGCGCAAGGGAAGCACCCACACCGTGGGAGGCAACCCTTTGCCCCGAAGGAACCGTTGCCCATCGGATGACGAGGTCAGAATGCTGTCCATCTGCACCAGAAGCGGAAGGTCTGGAAGGCGTTGGAGAACGAGAGCGATCCCCGGAGAGGTCTAAGGAAGCAGGAGCTGCAGGCTGCTTACGGCGAGGAGAGTCCCCATCGGAGGAAGGAGGCGAAGATTCAAAAAGGCGCCTCTTAGCACCTTTATAGGGAGACGGGAGGCCCTTGCGACGCAGCGGACGGTGAGCCTTACGGCGAAGGCGGCCACGAGGGGGGTCGTCAGGATCATCAGTCCTCCGAAGGGGAGTCTCAGCCAGAGCACTCCCCCGAGAGGGAGGCTTGGCCGCAGAAGAGCCCGTGGAACTCCCTTCCCCCTTCGAAGAATGTACAGAAGGGGGAGGAGAGCCTTCAGCAACATCATCCACATCAGGAACAGCAGAGGTTTGCCCAGACCAGCCGGAAGCCTCTGCCACCACGACGTCGACGATAGACAGAGGATCTACCTCTGCTATCACCGGCGACTGCTTAACAGCAGCCCCCAACTGGACAAGGTCAAACAGGGCTTCCTTGGAGGGCAGGCCCTTCAGCCCCAAGGAAGCCCAAAGCTGAAAAAGATCATCATGAGACACAGGATCATTATCAAAAACCTCCCCCGGAGGAGGAGAGGGAGCTGCCCCGCTATGGGAGGCGACGCCCTCTCCCCCAACCGAAGGACGGGAAACAGAACTAGGGCCTGCGGTCCCACTCGGCAGTCTCTCTTTAGGAGCCGGAGGAGGGGGAGCTTCGGAGGAGGTTTGAGCGGCGGAAGAAGAGTCCCGAGAGCCTTCCTCCTTCAAGGCAACCCCAGAAGGAGAACGGTCTCTCTTGGACTTCTTCTTACGCCGGCGGCCAAACCTCTCCCACTAGGAGGCAGACCACTCCCTACACTCACTTCAAGTATTTTCTCTGTCACACCGTCGGCCTCGACACTACGGGCAAAGGGTGTGAGGATCCGTATCCACCGCAGACATGAAAGTACCGCAAGGGCGACCGGCAATACCAGGCCACTTGCGCATGGTGGACATCCAAGGGCGAGGCCAACTTCAAACACACACAAGCTGAGGAAAAGCAAAAAAGATTAAGGCTGTCAAACGAGGACGATGGACAGACACGTCTGTTCATCGCCGGAGCCAAGAGTGAAGTGAAGCAAATCACCGGTGTGTGGGGGGGAGGGGTAGCAAGCTACCCCTTCCCCTACCCTCGCTAACTAGCGCGGGGGGTAGTTAACCCTCGTTAAAATCTATTGGCTCGTCATTTCAACTACGCCGAAAGTAAACCCAATGTAAATACCGTAGCGTGGTTTGTATTTCGGTTACGGAACAATGGGAAATTAAAAGGCTTGGTCAAGTGAATGATAGTAGGAAGAGACCAATCCTGGTAGTTGTCGACGACCAGAGACAAAAGGACAACATCTTGGATAAGGCCAAAAACTTAAAGGGAAAACCTGGACCTTTTTCGTCTATTTACGTGAAAAAAGATGTCCACCCAGCAGTGAGAAAGGAACTAGGAAGGTTAAGGAAGCGTGAGAGAGAAGAAAGAGAGAGGGCAGAAAATCAGGGAGCAAACATATTTTATGACAAGCAACGACGTGTCTTGTTGCGGGACGGTCTTGTGATTGATAGGTATGCACCTTCGTATTTTTAGGAAGGTCACAAAACAGTGGCTGCCCCAATGAACTAAATATGTGTTGTTGGAATGTTGCAGGAGTCAAGGATAAGATGAATAATCAAGATATTTTATCTTTTGTTCTTAATTATCATATTGTTTGGCTATTAGAGATAAAAACAACTGCTAAAATAAATGTACCGGGCTTTTATACATACCAAAATCCGTCTATGTACTGTGGTAGAAGAGGTGGAGTGGAAATGTTAGTAAAATATTCATTATTGAGTGTCATTAACCCTTTTACCCCCGGGCTATTTGGAAATTTCCAACCCTTAACCCCCAAGGGGTTACTTTTTTCCCAGCACATTTTGGTGTATATTTCTTTTAAATTGCTCTAACAGCCTTAATTTTTGTCATAGAGAGGTCAGGTTGGTCTCATTCTCTTGGAAAATGTCTGAATTTTCTCAAAAAATTATCAAAAATATGAATAAAATAATTTTTATAGCATTTTTTTGCAAGGACGTACCGGTACGTCCATGGGGGTAAAGGGATGGCTTTTGTGAAACGTACCAGTACGTCCTTTGGGGGTAAAAGGGTTAAATTTGTGAATATGAATATAGAAGGTCAAATTTGGGTTGAATTATCATGCTATCCTGGGTTTATGTTTGGAGGTGTTTATATACTACCAAGTGAGTCGCCTTATTTTGTACCAACATGTTTTGGTAACCTTGGAGCTGTTAACCCTTTAACCCCCAAAGGACGTACTGGTACGTTTCACAAAACTCATCCCTTTACCCCCATGGACGTACCGGTACGTCCTTGCAAAAAAATGCTATAAAAATTTTTCTTTCATATTTTTGATAATTTTTTGAAAAAATTCAGGCATTTTCCAAGAGAATGAGACCAACCTGACCTCTCTATGATAAAAATTAAGGCTGTTAGAGCAATTTAAAAAAATATACTGCAAAATTTCCAAAGAGCCTGGGGGTAAAAGGGTTATGAATGAGTATGAAAATGTAGTAGCAATGGGGGATTTTAATTCCGGTGTAGGTATTCCCTTTCTTTGTAACGAGAACTTTGAACCATATATATACAGTGGGGTGATTGATCTGAATATTAACCCTTTTGCCCCCGGGGTATTTGGAAATTTCCAACCCTTAACCCCCAAGGGATTATTTTTTCCTAGCACATTTTGCAGTATATTTTATTAAAATTGCTCTAGCAGCCTTAATTTTTGTCATAGAGAGGTCAGGTTGGTCTCATTCTCTTGGAAAATGCCTGAATTTTCTCAAAAAATTATCAAAAATATGAATAAAAAAGGGATGAGTTTTGTGAAACGTACCAGTACGTCCTTTGGGGGTAAAAGGGTTAATATCTGACCATGCCCCGATGATGGTGAGGCTTAATCTCACTCATATGAAGAATGTGACCCTTCCATTATTAACCGAGCGTGCAAGAGATTTGGGCAGATCTTACTTTGACTCAAATTATCGAGATCACAGTTGCATAACGAGGGGACTTGCTTCCAAGCAAGTACATCTAAATAGATTTAAACGAGCAATAGAGGAGGCAATACCTCCCAATTTGGATGAAATTAATGTCAATTCAGTTTGTACTGGATTGGAATCAGCCACTATAATCATCAATAGGGTGGCTAAAGAATGTAAATTACCAAATGGGAGAGAGCAGGATCAAAATGAATGGGATCAAAATCCCCCAAGGTGGAAAAGGATATTCGAAAAGGATGATCCAAAAATTATTTGGAAGTCAATTAACTGGAAAGGGAATGTAATGAATAATGATGACAGTACTCAACCGGATGACGTTCATTTCAAATTACATTTTGAAAGGCTCTTTAATCCTGATCCTAATCTTGCAAACAATATCCAACTACTCGATATATCTTCGTCACCTAACATTCCTATATTAGACGACCCATTCACTTATCAAGAGATAGACATGACAGTGAAAAGTATGAATAAGGGGAAAAGCTATGTTGGTGTGTGCCCTGGTATATTGTCGCTATTGCCAATGACTTGGCTGAGCTTTTTCCTTACCTTTTGTAACTTTTTATTTTGTAATTTTATTTACCCTTTTGCTTGGTGTCATGACAGGTTAGTTACACTCTTCAAATCAGGTAATAGAATGGACTGTGGGAATTACAGGGGCATAAGCATAATGAACACTTTCGCAAAATTTTATGATGCACTGTTGGCGAGACGTTTAAATCTGTGGGTTGGTATAGATAAATGTCAGGCTGGAGCCCAAAAGGGTAGAGGGTGTATCGAACAAATATTCTCTTTGAGGCTTATGATGGACTACGCAATTTTTAAGAAAAAGAAGCAGTATGTTGTATTTGTAGATTTTAGTAAAGCATACGACCGTGTTCCAAGAGATAAGTTAATCGAGTGTCTAAAAAAGAAAGGTTGTGGTAAGACTATGTTAATGGCCATTCATAAGATCCATGCTTGTACTAAAAGTGTCTTGAAATCAGCTGTGATTATATCTACTGTTGGAATACGTCAGGGTGCTCCAACAAGCTGTTTATTATTTACTATCTACCTAGACAAAATGGATAAAATGATAAAAGAGGGAATTGGCAGAGATGGGTTTTTAGGGACAATGCATACGCTATTATTGATGGATGACACAGTTATTTTAAGTACATCAAGAGGAAAGTGTTTTGAGAAAATGGGGATCACGTTGGATTACTGTAACTTATATGGGACGATTGTTAACGAAAAGAAGACTAAGTTTTTTGTAGTAAATGGAAATGCAAGAGATAAAGAGTCTCTAGTCATAAATAATGTTAAGATAGACCATTGTGAAAAATATTTGTATCTTGGTGCATGGTTTACGGGCAATGGAAAAATGCAATCAGTGCTCAAACAACATGAAATTGAAAATGCAAAGACCATTAACAAGTTCTCAATATTTTGTTATAACAATACAACTATGCCATATGTATATAAATATAAAATCAAAGTGTTCAAAGCAGCGTTAGGAGCCTCACTACTTTATAGTGCAGAAAGTTGGCTTACAAACAATGTAAAAAGATAAACATCAAGCTCCTATGTACGGGCAAGCATTAATGGCGCTGGGTGGGACTCTACCGTAATATTACCATACGTCAGCATAAGGGAGTCACAGGGGGACATTAGCCGGCCCAATTAGGTAAGTAGGTAAAGACAAAGCTTGTAGGTTAGATTAGGTGGGAAAGTTTATGTTAGGTGGTATTCTTGTGTAGATGTTTTACAGAACAAACATAGTGGAGCCTTTGTAGGGTGACGGCCAGGTCCGTTTTGAACCATAGAAAATGGGAATATTATTAAGTGGGGTGGACTGTGGCCGCCGTTCTAATAGCGAATTCGTAGAAAACGGGAATATCCAGAACTGTGGCCGTCGTTCTACCTAACCTATGCTAAAAGCCGTATTCTTACCCGGGGGGGCTTCGCCCCCCCGGACCCCCCCCACCCTTACACAACAGCTTCCTTGCCTACGACTACGACGGGAGAAGCTAACTTAAAAAACCCACCTAACCTATGCTAGAAGCCGTGTCCTTACCTACGAGTACGACGGGAGAAGCTAACTTAAAAAACCCACCTAACCTATGCTAAAAGCCGTGTCCTTACCTACCCGGGGGGGCTGCGCCCCCCCGGACCCCCCCCCTTACACAACAATAATATTAACTAAGTAGTTATATACTGAAATCCATGAGTACTTACGTAATTATAATTCGTAATCGCTGAATTCCGAGTCTTCGGGGTACGCGCTGACGATCTTCTTTCTGACTTTCGATGGGCGGGAGGGACCGGGAGATATGGATGGACGGGGAGATATGGATGGACGGGGAGATATGGATGGTCCGGGAGAAGTGTGTGTAGCGGCCGTTGTTGATGGGGTTTGGCAAGTTTTGAGAGGGTAAACACGATTGATTAATTTCAAGAATGCCTTCAGTTGACACTCTGATCCCTCTAGATATCGCTTGCGAACACAGTAATTTGAAAAATAACTGTCATACATGTGTTTCCGTGTGCCGAAAGCAGGTATGACAGCCCTTTTCAAAACGTGCCACTGCGATTCTATAGAGTTAGTGTGTACACTGCGATCGTCCGGGTTCACAAAGTGAAGGCTGTGATTAACAGTGAGATGCTGAAAAAATTGATTCTTTATATCCTTATAAGCCTTCCAACAATCCGAAATAATAGTAGTTTCGGGATGGACGAATTCTACTAATATAGGAATCAACGTCGCAGCCGAACGATGCTCGACAACCTGGAAAAACGTCTCACGTGTTTGCCGATCAATCCCTCCAAACACCCAAACACCGTCGACCGGATCTCCCCGGCCGTACTTCTGTTTGCCAAACTTGCTCTCATCTATCTCCACCACGTGACCAGGACCGCCAATCTTCTTATTGTCTATCAAAAGAATATCGGAACACACGTCCCGGCAAAAGTTGTACCAATCCACGAGAGTATGAGAGGCAAACTTTTTATACGTCTGGCGAATGGTGTATTGGGGAAATTTATAAACGAAACCGCAGACGAGGATAAAAACATCCTGGCACGACAACTGGGATCCTTCAAAAAAACTGCCACGTTTCAAACCAATCTTTTTCCGGCACTTGTGATAATTACACCGCCAAAAGTACGTGTCTTCACCTTTTCTTGATTTGCCGTCGTACTTCTTAGTGACTTCGCCGTTATTGCACTTAGAACACACACCGGAAAAATCACCTAACAGGCCTTTGAAATACAAGTAATCACTAAAATTGTTAGTGGCCATGAAACTAAACACTTGAAAAAAAGTAGGGTCGTTAATTTGGTCAAACTTAATTATATCTTCACAAACACGAGATGTAGCACTGGACGCCATGGTGACTGCACTAGAAAGAACGAGCGTGCTTCGTGTGAGGTATGGTATGATCGAGATTTTTGAATTCTTGCATTCTGATTGGGCAAAAAAATGCCCTTAGGCTAATCCGCAGGTCAAGTGGGGTCTCATTGGGTCGTTTCAAAAGTACCGCGGCCGAGATTAGTTCGGTAATTTGCCACTACAGCGGTGCTATCGCTATCGTAACGCCAACTACAGCTTGTTTTTTGAACTACGGGAGCGAGAAGATTCGTGGCCGGAGTAAGAACTCGAGGCACATATAAATTTTCAGGTAATTTAGGGTTTTCGGCAAAAAACATAAAATTGTGCGATTAAGCACATATTTAAGATCCGTAGACCATTTCCAAACGATCTTATTCTATACAAGATAACAGTGGGAGCGATAATAAACAAAATATGGGGGGGTGGCCTGCACGCTACAAACAACCCAACATAGTTTTAGTAGTAAAGCTGTCATGCTTTACAAACGACTAGAGAATGGGAAGGAAATTCCCCCATTGTCTATGCACGAGGGAGGAAATGGCCGCTGACATACAAAGGCTCCTAATTCTTTACCCCTACGCTGTGTAAGGCATTTCAAGGTATCAGAAGTTGGAATACATTAAATTGAAGGAGTTTGAGGTGTTAGGTTAGGTAGGCAATACTCCTCGTGAATAATAATCCTTTACGAGGTCCACGGATAAGCCTACTACCAGCTACTGATGATACACATTCAATATAACTTATTGCATATTATCTATGGGCTATCTCATTTAAGGAATGACGTAAAATTTCTATAATAAATGTCTAAATCTCTAAAAAAAAATCTTACGTAATGAGGTAAATGTTACTTATCTCCCAAATGCTTCCACACGCCGTCTAGCCATAGAAATGAAGCGATTATTGGGTCTAATGGCTTCATTGGTTATAACATCCCTTACAATTCCTATTTACAATATATCCTACGTTATTAGGCATGTAATTTTATCAATAAAAACGATAGGTTAACCATAAAATAACACAAATAACACTTACAGAGTTACCGTAACTTTTTCACTTTTCAAAACGTGAGTCACGTGACTGACTTTGTTTACATTATTAAAGAAGCTTTGCACTTGTGCGGTTCTTCTTCTTCTTGAGTGGCCGCAAACTTATTTTGCGGAGTGAGCAGTTATTCTCTTCATATGGCTGTTGCAATTCTTTTATCTTTCTTTAGAAATGACCAAGTTAAGGTTTATGAATGGTAATGTTCGAAGAGATACGTGAGCTTAACACTAAGGAAGAAGTCATAGTCATAAAAACAAAGTTGCTTATGATAAACCTAAAAGAAAATTATAGAAATGGGAAAGAAAATTATACACTTTGTGGGTTGTGCAGTGAAGCATAGGACACGACAGAGCATTTGTTTACCTGTAAAGAACTAAGAAAATTTAGAAGCAATAGCACAGAATTAAGAAAATTTAGAAGCAATAGCAGAGAATTAAGAAAACTTAGAAACAGTAGCACAGAATTAAGAAAATTTAGAAGCAATAGCACAATATTAAGAAAATTTAGCAGCAGTAGCACAGAATTAAGAAAATTTAGAAGCAGTAGCACAGAATTAAGAAAATTTAGCAGCAGTAGCACAGAATTAAGAAAATTTAGAAGCAGTAGCACAGAATTAAGAAAACTTAGAAGCAGTAGCACAGAACTAAGAAAATTTAGAAGCAATAGCACAGAATTAAGAAAATTTAGAAGCAATAGCACAGAATTAAGAAAATTTAGAAGCAATAGCACAGAATTAAGAAAATTTAGAAGCAATAGCACAGAATTAAGAAAATTTAGAAGCAGTAGCACAGAATTAAGAAAACTTAGAAGCAGTAGCACAGAACTAAGAAAATTTAGAAGCAATAGCACAGAATTAAGAAAATTTAGAAGCAATAGCACAGAATTAAGAAAATTTAGAAGCAATAGCACAGAATTAAGAAAATTTAGAAGCAATAGCACAGAATTAAGAAAATTTAGAAGCAATAGCACAGAATTAAGAAAATTTAGAAGCAATAGCACAGAATTAAGAAAATTTAGAAGCAGTAGCACAGAATTAAGAAAATTTAGCAGCAGTAGCACAGAATTAAGAAAATTTAGAAGTAATAGCACAGAATTAAGAAAATTTAGAAGCAATAGCACAGAATTAAGAAAATTTAGAAGCAATAGCACAGAATTAAGAAAATTTAGAAGCAGTAGCACAGAATTAAGAAAATTTAGAAGTAATAGCACAGAATTAAGAAAATTTAGAAGCAGTAGCACAGAATTAAGAAAATTTAGCAGCAGTAGCACAGAATTAAGAAAATTTAGAAGTAATAGCACAGAATTAAGAAAATTTAGAAGCAATAGCACAGAATTAAGAAAATTTAGAAGCAATAGCACAGAATTAAGAAAATTTAGAAGCAGTAGCACAGAATTAAGAAAATTTAGCAGCAGTAGCACAGAATTAAGAAAATTTAGAAGTAATAGCACAGAATTAAGAAAATTTAGAAGCAATAGCACAGAATTAAGAAAATTTAGAAGCAATAGCACAGAATTAAGAAAATTTAGAAGCAGTAGCACAGAATTAAGAAAATTTAGAAGTAATAGCACAGAATTAAGAAAATTTAGAAGCAGTAGCACAGAATTAAGAAAATTTAGCAGCAGTAGCACAGAATTAAGAAAATTTAGAAGTAATAGCACAGAATTAAGAAAATTTAGAAGCAATAGCACAGAATTAAGAAAATTTAGAAGCAATAGCACAGAATTAAGAAAATTTAGAAGCAGTAGCACAGAATTAAGAAAATTTAGCAGCAGTAGCACAGAATTAAGAAAATTTAGAAGTAATAGCACAGAATTAAGAAAATTTAGAAGCAATAGCACAGAATTAAGAAAAAATTGAAGCAGTAGCATAGAATTAGAATAAAAAAAAACAGATATAGTACCAACTATCTTATTATCATTACCATTAATACTTGCTAGGCTACAACCCTAGTTGGAAAAGCAGAATGCCATAAGCCTGAAGGCTCCAAGCAGGGAAAATACCCCAGTGAGGAGAGGAAATAAGTAAACTACAAGAAAAGTTATTGAAAATTAAAATAAAATAGTTTAAGAACAGTAATAGCATGAGAATAAATATTTCATATCTAAACTATAAAAGATTTTAATAAAACTTGAGGAAGAGAAATAAGATAAAATGGTGTGACAGAGTGTACCCTCAAGCAAGAGAACTCTATCCCCAAGACAGTGAAAGACCATGGTACAGAGGCTAAGGTACTGTCCAAGACAAAGAACAATGGTTTGATTTTCTGGAATGTCCTTCTCCTAGAAGAGCTGCTATGGAAGTACACAAGTTGTACTCTCTTCGTAAGAGATAACTAATGACAGTGAACTTTCTGCAGGAGTACAGATCTTTGCACCTACCCATCTAATACTCTGGTCAAAGTCATGGTTCCTGATTCCTCATTGCTCACTTTGCAAAATAAGTTTGACAGGAGGAAAGCTTTTAAACTTATATTCAGTACTCCAATTGAGCCATTTTCTTGTCAAATAAGCAAGTCTTAATAAAAGAGCTTTAGTTTTAAGCTTATCCTAATGTACCTTGAAATCAGCTGGGATATAATATTTTGTCAGTTTTGTCCATAATTATTGTATTTCTAAACTCTTATTTCATATTTATGGCTTGACTTATGCATTCTACCTAATATCTGTTAGGACTTTGCAAGATATCTACGCTTATATTGTATAATATTCCTTTAACTTTACACATTTTGGGATGTAAATAAATGTTCTGCATTATTTAAATTTTCTTTGCATAGGTCACAAACATCTATGTATTTTTCCCTTGATATCTTATTTCATTTTGAGCCTTTTAAATTTGTTTTCCCAATTCGTTATTATCAGGATTGCCTTATCCATATCAATTTCTCTAATATATGGATGTAGGCCATTCCCTTGTATGAATCTCATTATTTCCTTCGTTCTTTTCTTCAATTGCTCTTTTTCGTAATTCAAACCAAAATGGGAACTGACTTTTGTGGGTGGAGCTTCAGTGTCTACAAACCCTATGCATTTGTGACTGACTCCACCTTTTCGAACTATTTGGCTAACTAGATATGTTTCCCGGTATATTAGAAGTTTATCTCAATTTTATAACTTGATTGAGTAAAATATCAAAACCAAACCAAGCCAGGCATTATGTACCTCAATAAAGTATTACCTGTGAATACAAATGTGTTATACTTTAAAGGATACGTCACATTAACTGATATGAAATCGAAATCCAAAATAATTTACAATAGTTTATGATTACATGATAAAGAAAACTAATAATATGGTGGGAGAGAAAACTTTTCATTGGAGGGACTAAATTATATTTGTTACATATTAGAGTTTCTTCATTAAATTATGTGGGTCTCCTAACTACTTTAAGAAGTCAATGACTGCAAAAATATAATTAATGTTTATACATTTACAAAATAAATTGAACAATATTGAAAATGTTCAAACCAAAGCAGTCAGCAGTAGACTTTACCTAACCTAACATAGGCGACGGGTCTTCGACGTGGACTGTCAATTGCCTCTCTCTACATATTTCCAACTATCACATTCCCATTTAAAACCTCCATTAAGCTTTCCAGGAACTTTTTTTCTTTGCAGGAACAAAAGATTGATCTTTTCTCTTTTTATGTCCCAGAAATTCCATCTACCTTCTCTGTACAACTTTCATAATTGACCTTTTCTTGATTTACTCTTCTTATTCCCTACTCATCTGACACTTTCTCAGTTCATGTGACCTTCGATATTCTTCTAGAAATCACAATTCATCTGTATTTCCTTTATTTTTCAAGTTCTTGTTTATTGTCCACATCTCCCACCTATGTGGACCATACATGACTTATCAGTGCTCTAATGCTTGTCTGAATGCCTCTCCTGTTGTTTGTCAATAAGGTTTTGTGGGATCCGTGTGTACGATATGTTTTCCCGCGCAGTTATAAAGACGTGCGGAGCCTGTTGCAGGCCCTTGTAATCTGGGTATCTGATTATTAAACAATGAATCGTCATCGACTCTTCTTCCTCAACCCCAAGATGGCGCAGTGAGATATGAACCTACGCCTGTGGAGCGTAGATCAGGATGGCACCACCTATTAGACCTCGTCTTGCAACGCCCTCCAGGAGGGCCATCGCAACTCCGTCACTTCGTCAGGCCCGCGACACCATTATCTCCCAGCAACAAGCTATCATTGCACTGCAAACCCAGGTGGCTAACCTGCCGGTAGCCAGAGTGCCACGGGTGTCCAATGCTTCAGCTCCTGAGAAGTGTGATGTGGAAATGTCTTCAGCGGCGTTCAGGACATGGAGGCGGTCTATGGAGTGCTGGATACACCTGAACAGGTGGCCTAGTTTGGAGGCCGTCATGCACATCCGTCTTCTGTGTGTGCCAGCTCTACAGAGAGCTTTAGACGCAAAGTTCTCAGCGGCCCAATGGTCATGTGTGAGCCCCAAGGAGGCATTAGATAGCGTTGAAAAGCTAGTACTACGGTCATCCAACCAAGCAGTGCTATGGAGCGAATTCTTTAATGATGTTCAGGCCACGGATGAGCCTATCAATGTGTATTTTCAAAGGTGTTCTCAGTTAGCTCTAGATTGCAAGTTCGAGTGCCCACAGTGTAATTCCGATCTGTCTGAATATATGCTATTGCGTAAAGTGATGGTAGGGTTGAATAATTTAGTGCTTAAAGAGAAATTTTTCAAAGTTATCATAGGTATGATAGCGTAGACGCCCTCAGGGCACAGTGCATAGCATTTGAAGCTGCGGTTAGGGATGTAGGTGAGAGCGGGAAAATTTCCCGCCAAATTGCAAGTTATCCACCAGTCGAGGCAGCCAATGTCACGGAGGAGGGGGAGTGTGCAGCCGCCACTATCCACCGTGCTGTGCATCGTACGCCGCCAACGAGGTGCGGCAACTGTGGCAGTTCGCACTCCGATAAGAATTCGTGTTTGGCCAAAGGTGTTACTTGTTATAATTGCCAGAAAGTGGGGCATTTGAAGAAATGCTGTAGGGGCAAACGTAAGGTCCTGCCAGAAGTATCTAGTGCTGTAGTGATTGCATCTACCGCCGTTGCGGGACAACCGTTATTAAATGTATCAGTGTCAGTGCCGGGGGGGAGGGAGTGTGTACCCACCACCGCCGTTGCCGATACGGGGGCCCAGGTTTGCGTCGCTGGCAGCGAGCTGTTGCAGCTGCTGCACCTCGACCCCGCGAAAGTTGAAAAGCAGCAGACGCTGAGAGATGTTGCAGGCATTCGTTTGAAGTGTTTAGGGGCAACTAAGTGTTGTGTATCATTAAATGGTCGATCCTCTATGCAGGAGATTTTCTTCGTGAATTCTGCAACAAATTTATACTTGTCATTGTCAATGTGTAAAGAGTTGGGTCTAGTCCCAGCTACGTTCCCCTATCATCTCGCCAGTGTTGCCACCGTTGATACAGTAGAGGAGGTGGATCTCTCACGTCCGACAGTGTTACCATTCCCCCCGCTGGAAGAAAACGTTCCCTTACTTCAAGATTGGCTACTCCAACGTTTTTCGGCGACAACCTTCAACACCTCCAAGTCACCCCTCCCAGTTATGGAGGGCCCACCCCACCGCATCCACCTCGTCACCGGGGCCATACCCTATGCTTGCCACACACCTGCAGCGGTCCCAAAGCACTGGGAAGATGAAGTCAAGGCTCAGCTGGAGGAGGACGTACGTAGGGGCATCATCCAGCCAGTACCACCGGGGGAGGCCACAGAGTGGTGCGCCAGAATGGTAGTAGTGGCCAAAAAGGATGGCCACCCGAGGAGGACAGTGGATTATCAGCGCTTAAATGCATGTTGCAAGAGGGAAACGCACCATACACCAGCACCCTTTGATATAGTATCTGGTGTACCTGTTCGAAGCTATAAGACTGTTGCAGATGCGTTCTGGGGTTTCCACCAGGTGGAGTTGGATGAGGACAGCCGAAGACTGACAACTTTCATAACCCCATGGGGCAGGTACCAGTATCGTCGCACCCCGATGGGCCACTGTGCAGCTTCCGATGCCTACACTCGACGGTTTGATGACGCAATTATGGATATTCCTCGCAAGTACAAGTGTGTAGACGACACCCTTCTGCATGACATAAGTGTTGAGGGAGCCTTTTGGCACACCTTTGATTTTCTGGCTACCTGCGCGAAGAAAGGCATTACCCTAAAACCAGAAAAGTTCTCATTTTGCAGGAGAGAGGCTACCTTTGTTGGTTTTCACCTGGGGTGGGACTCGTATGAGCCTACAAGTGAAAGGTTGGCTGCCATAAGAGACTTTCCCATGCCAGCCCAACCATCAGTTACGGATATCAGATCCTGGTATGGTTTCGTCAACCAGCTGGCACCCTTTTTGGCCACCGCGCCCCTCATGGAGCCCTTCCGGGAACTACTGAAGAAATCTACAGGAAAGAAGGTATATTGGGACGAACAACTGCAACACAAGTTCCGACAGGCTCAAGATATTATTTGTCGGCTGGCAAAGGATGGACTACGGTATTACGACAAGACTAGGCCTACAGCAGTAATCACAGATTGGAGTAGGGAAGGTATAGGTTTCGTTGTCCTGCAACAGTACTGTGGTTGTACCTCCCTAGAGACCCCTTTTTGTTGCAAAGGGGGTTGGCGGCTGGCTCTGTGTGGGAGTCGTCACCTGTCTGCTGCCGAATCCGGATACGCAGCAGTGGAAGGAGAAGCTTTGGCAGTGGCCTGGTGTCTACGGAAAGCAAGATTGTTTCTGTTGGGATGCCCCTCCCTCATTATCGTAACAGACCACCGCCCACTAGTGAAGCTTTTGGGGGATAGGGCCCTCACAGATGTGGTGAACCCAAGGTTATTCCGCCTTAAAGAAAAGACTCTGCAATATAAGTTCACAATAAAGTACCTGCCTGGAAAGTGGAATTCAGCAGCCGATTTTCTATCTCGGTACCCCTCCCTAACGGCAGTCCCAGATAAGGAGGACACTATACAAGAAGAAGATATCTCCGCGGCGGTAGCAGCAGCAACAGTAGCTGTATTGAGCCAAGATGACGGTATTACAATGGACGAAGAGATGGTCATGGACGCAGCAAATAATGATCCCGTATACCAGCTGTTGCTTGCAAGAGTCCGTGCTGGGGACTGGCCTAAGCAAAAATCCCAAGAACTACAGTGTCTTCGACCCTTCTACAGCGTAAGGGACAGGTTGGCTGCTGCACAAAGTATGGTGACATATACCCATGAGGAGGGGGCAGTGAGATTAGTGGTACCTGACTCATTACGTAATAAAGTAGCAAGGAACCTGCATGCCAGCCATCAAGGGCTAGATTCGATGTTACGTCGTGCAAGAGCAACCGTGTATTGGCCTGGAATAGCAGGCGACTTGGAACAATGCCGAGCTTCCTGTGATGTCTGCAACCTGCACACGCCCTCTTCACCGCCAGAAGTCATGATTGTTACCCCTCCCCCTGAGTACCCCTTCCAGCAGACGGTGGCTGATCTCTTTCAACTCGAAGGACAAGTTTATTTGGCCTACGCTGACAGACTGACGGGTTGGCTAGAAATAGCGCATTTCCCCAAGGGAACTGGTTCCAACAAAATTATAGCGAAACTACGTGGCTACTTTTCCAGGTGGGGGGCTCCCGAGCAACTCTCCACTGATGGAGGCACTAACTTGGCTAGTGAGGAGATGATGGACTTTCTTAAGAAATGGAGGGTACTGTCCGCCTTTCATCTGCTCATTATCCGCAGTCAAATGGGAGGGCAGAGGCTGCTGTGAAATCCGCCAAAAGAATCATCCGCTCGAACACGGGGGCCAACGGTAGTTTGGACAACGACAGGTGAACACAGGCAATGCTGCAATACCTGAATACGCCCTTGAGAGAGATAGGCAAGTCACCAGCTCAACTAGCAACAGGAAGAGCACTTCGTGATGGTGTTCCTACAGCAAGACAGCAGTATAAGGTAGATCGCCACTGGAGAAGAACCCTTCGACAGCGGGAAATATTGATGGCATCGTCTAGTGACAGATTTCCCCAATCACCAAGACAACGCTCTTGCAACATGACTCCATTGCATGTGGGCACCCAGGTTAGGATTCAAGATCCCGGGACTAAAAGGTGGGACAGATCAGGTGTCATCATCTCCCATACCGGCAGTACACAGTAAGGCTTGACGGGAGTGGAAGGTTATCATTGCGCAACAGAAAACATTTAAAGGGACAGATAGCTTGTCCCACGCCCAGCCCACCGTCTGACCCAACCCCTAGCACCACACCAGCTGACAGCAGCAGTGAGAGCCCGCCCAGGTCTAGCTCCCCCACACCCAGCCTACCCCGTGCTACGAGACCACAACGCTCCAGGAAAGAACCTGGCTGGCTCACTAAATTTGTTAAATAATATGTAATTGTCATTGCTTTTGTGTACTGCTAGCCTATAAATATATGATTTCCTTGTCCACGTGTTATTATGGATTTCTTTTTTTTTTTTTTTTTTTTTAAAGAATTATTGATAATTCATGCTATACTATACATCTGATAGTGTTGCTCACATTGCTTTGTTCTGTGAATGTTTTAATTTTTTCTTGTATGGCTATGTTTGCAGTATGCAGTTGATCCATTTCTATTATGCCAATTTGACCCATTTTATTAAGCAATTATTGATTTATTTACTCTGATTATTTTTGTGTAGCTAGATGCTACATCGTGCATCCTATCTGTTTTGTTACTGATTTACCCCATTTGATAATTATCAGATTGCAGTGTAATTGTTGTAATTATTACATGTCAATCTTGGAGGGGCATGTGGGATCCGTGTGTACGATATGTTTTCCCGCGCAGTTATAAAGACGTGCGGAGCCTGTTGCAGGCCCTTGTAATCTGGGTATCTGATTATTAAACAATGAATCGTCATTGACTCTTCTTCCTCAACCCCAAGAGGTTTTCATACTGTTAAGAGCAACTTTTGCTATCAAGTAGTCTTTTTATTATTACATCTTGCATCATGTTATTATTTACTGTACCTTAATATACAAACATGTTTGGTTTATTGTTGCTGGGTATATTATGATACAATTTGAAGGTTCCAGGTTTTTTTTTATGCTACTACCACCATTTTTTTTTTAAGGTTTTTTAGTCCCAAGTTCTCACTGTCGTCATTTATAGACCAAATGATTAAAAAAAATCATAGCAGTAGAGAGAAGAGAAGATGAACTATTGGAAATAAAGAGATGGGAATGGTGAGAAGGTTTGTCTAAATTTTACTACTGGAAATGAGGGATATTCGAGATCTAAGCAGAATGTAAAGTAGAACTTCAGAAGTTCAAACTTGCAGCAAATGTTTTTATGTTGAACAGGTTGACATAAATCTTTTTATAGTTTTTACATGAAATATCTTTTAATGTTGTTACTGTTCTTAAAACATATTTCAATTGTTCATTAATTCTCATAGTTTTTTATTTCCTTTCATCACTGGGCTATTTTTCACCGTTGGAACCCTTGGGCAAGCACACTGCTTTACCAACTAGGGTTGTAGCTTAGCTAGTACTAATAATCATCATTTCCTCCTACGGTTACAGATGCAAAGAACCTCAATAAGAATAAAATAATGATAATAATGTAATGTAGAATGGAATGGAGGCCTGCCTGAGATATTACGGCCATGTAATGAGAAGAGAGATGGAAATGATCAAGAGAGCTAAGAACATGCCAGTGTTGGGGAGGAGGAGTGTGGAGCATCTGCAGATCAGATGGATGAATGTGGTGAGGTGGGACTGAGGAGAAGATGAAAGGAACAAAAGTAGTTAGATGGAAAAAGTCGACACAAGCGCCCTCACAAGGGTAGCCGTGACAGTAACTTAATGTATATACATAACTCTTTAAACCAATTAGCCTTTAGATATCATATTAGAAATATAAAATCATTATGTAACAAATTTTAAAAAAGATTTTAAGCATTATCTAGGAGGTACCATAGATTTATCTATGAAATTTGGGCTATATTCATAGCCTGGGGTCTGGGAGGGCCTTCAGTGCCCAAGTTAAACTGAAATAAAACTCAGCAGTTGAACTATGAAGGAAAAGTTAAGAAGTTGAATAGCAGAGCAGATATAAGGAAGAGGAACCCAGAGGTCAAAACATGGATCCATTTAGAAGATAAAGGGATGCTGCATTTACTCGTTTGAGATTGCCTGGGTCTCTATGGCTGCAGCTGTTAGACTATAAGTTATAGCCCACAAGAGTAGTTTGGTTCTTGTCTGCAAGAGGTACTCTTGTCTGATGTCTGATGTGGTCATTGCTTTGCAGGAGGTACTCAGCCAAAGACTACATTATTATTTGGCAGTCTATTTAGGAAGTCCTTGGCAAGCTAAGGCCAGTTAAGAAAGAAAAAAAATTACTTGACCTCAAGTACTATTTTTCTTTTCTTAAATTGCCTGTTTATATATTACATGCCATAAGCAGCAACCCCTATGCAATGTAGGAGGTATACTAACCGCAATAGTCCTGTAGTTAAAACTCACCTTACAAGTTCCCTCTGTGGTAGCAATGGACGACCTTCGAGTTGCAACTCACCAACCAATGAGGCCAATAGCAGGAAAGGACCCACACCACCTATTCGCAACCTCAGAGCCCCGGGGCAATTATCCTACCTGGACAACAGCTACCTGACAACTCCTCAAGGTGTGAATGATCTGTCTCCATCGTCACTACGGCATTGTTATTCCGACAACTCCTACAGGTGTTAACAATCTAACCAACTCATAACTGGCAGTGTTTTCCAAGGTATATTATAAACAAAAATCGTTAATTACATTATTCACACAGCACGCCCACCTGATCTCAAGATCAACACGCATCATACATACATACATACACACAAACAGCACAAGACTTAATCAGAAACATAATCAGCCATCCATACAGGTGGTTTTCTATTCCTCTGTGGCCGCTGATTTTCTCCCGTTTCTCTTTGAACACTTACTTGTGGTTCCACTGGTTCTTCAGAGACTGAATCATCACTTGACATTTCGCCTGAGCCGTCAGATAGGGAGGCTGGGACTATAACTGGTCGCACATCCAACACATGCCTTGGCATTCCATCAACGGAAATGTTTGAAGAGTTCACATGAATGACAATCCCTTTACGCCATTGAGTAGTACAATGGGCGTTTGGGGGCTTCACCCACACTTCCTCTCCCATCTTGATTAAAAGGGGCTTGTGTTGGCTGGTATCTGTTCCATTGGGGACTACTGAAGGATACCTCCACTCATATCTGTACAGTATACCGAAAGTTGTGGAACAGACGATTCAACTTGTCCAGATCTTGGTGTGCTGTTGTACCAAAATACTGCTTCTATAGGACTAATTCCTCCTCTCTCTGCAATAGCCTTGATGGTCCTATGATGTCTTTCAACTATTCCATTTCCTCCTGGTCGATAAGCAGCCCGAAACACCCTAACAGTGTTCCAATGAGACAACATATCTCCTAAACACTGCGACCTAAATGCTGTACTATTATCCAGTAATAGTTCGTCAACTGGCCCTCTTTCCAAAAAGATGCTATTCAACTCACCAGATATTTCTTGAGCATCTTCTCTCTTTACCTGCCTCCATATTGCAAAACGACCTGGACCACAATCCACCACTGATAAATAGGGTACCTGTCTGTAATGAGTAACATCAATAGCTAGGCGCTGCCAGTTTCTTTCAACACTTAATTCGCCTCCTTTGTGCATCACAGGCGCAGGATCAATGGACTAACAACGATCACAACACTGAACTACCTTCTTCACACATTCTCTGGAAACTTGAGGATCCATCTTTTTAGCTAAATATAGTGTTCTGTCAATTCCCATATGGTGTTTATTATGCAACTCTGTTATATCAACTACAGCACCTGCACAGAGTTGTGCATCTTCAACTTCACTGCTCACCAACCAATTCTTCTTGACTCTTGTCAAAATATCAGCTTCATTCTTCTCTGAAGGCACCATCTGAACAACGATACTCAAACCAAACTCAGTAATCAATTCCTTCAATGTACCCAAGCGTCTTTTGATTATCATCTCAGCAGCTCCTTTTGTGTGGACACGCTTCTCAGCACAGACTATAAATTTCAACCATGCCCCCACGGTTGCAGAGTCAGTCCTCACCTCTATCGACTCTAAACCCCATCTAATGGCTAAATTTACTCCTTTCAAAACAGCTTCTAGTTCGGCAACATTGATGTGGTTGAAATCGTCCTTTTTTCTAAGCCAAGCAGCATCCTCAGCAATCTTGCCATTTATCTCCAAAACTACACCCATAGCAATTTTGCTGGCATCACACCACACAACACCATGCTTTACACTCTGGACACACCAGTTTCCTCTCACAGGATCATCCAACTTTACTCTCAATTACTTCTTTAACCATCATCATGGACTGTTCACCAACAGGATCCTCCCAACGTGCTCCTGAGGCTCTTCTCTTAATGTAGCTACATGCAATTCTTAACCATCCAGCAATGGGATAATGACCCACTAATGTACCACAAACTGAAAACAATTCCCTCCTTGTAAGCATATCTGCAACTTTAGGCACCTTATTACCTCTCTGGAACATCAACTCTCCTCCAACTCTTTGCAGTTGCAATCCTAAAGCAGCACCTCCATTGAGTGACTCAGGGAGCTTTGTTATCAACCCAAAGGTATTCAAATGTCTAATCACCTCATCAGCAGAAGCTATCGATTCATTCACAAGAATGTCATCTATATATGAACTGGTTGCTCTCTCTATTTTTTTCATCCTTACTTAATATAGTCTTTAGTCCCATCCATCCATATACCAAGGCACTTCCCCCAATTTTGGGGGGTAGCCGACATCAACAAGAAACAAAACAAAAAAGGGGACCTCTACTCTCTACGTTCCTCCAGCCTAACCAGGGACTCAGCCGAGTTCAGCTGGTACTGCTAGGGTGACACAGCCCAACCTACCACATTTTCCACCACAGATGAAGCTTCATACTGCTGAGTCCCCTACTGCTGCTACCTCCGCGGTCATCTAAGGCACCGGAGGAAGCAGCAGGGCCTACCGAAACTGCGTCACAATCGCTCGCCATTCATTCCTATTTCTAGCACGCTCTCTTGCCTCTCTCACATCTATCCTCCTATCACCCAGAGCTTTCTTCACACCATCCATCCACCCAAACCTTGGCCTTTAGTATCCTAGACATAATCTGTGGTGCAGAGTTCAACCCGAATCCCAATCTTGTAAGGCAAAAAGTCTGTCTCTTATAGTTCACCAGTTGATATGGCCACAATTTTTCGTCAACGCTCAACTGTAAGTAGGCCGACTTCAAATCCACAACAGACACATTCTCACCTGTCTGTCGCCATTTCCGCAGTGTCTCACTGCATACATCAGTCACATCATCACCAGCGTGACACCTGACATTCACATTAAGTTCCCGAAAATCAGGCACTGGTCTCACCTTGTTCTTTGTTGGCTGTTCCACTGCCATTAGAGGAATGATACCAACGTCAACCTTTTCTTTCCATGGAACTAAAATACCTTTGGCAATCCACCTGTCCACTTCCTTCTTCCAACCATCAAGCTTTTTATCATAATAGCTTACTTTATTCTTCAGTGTCACAGTTTCATTATTTTCCCAAAACCACCTGACTGTCCATTTCTGTCCATCAAACCTAGCATGAAAGTCTGGATCTTCAATTACAACTGTTGAACTATTTTTATCCCTCTCACCACAAAGTCTACGCTTAATTTCTTGACCAACTGAAGCAACACCAAAAGCACCAAAACATACCTTTCCTTGGGTCACTGTGACACCTCCCAATTGGTCAATAACATCAACTCCTAACACCACATCAACGCCATTAACCAGTTGATTCGACACTACAGCCCTCACTGTCACACATTTACCGTTCACACCCAGCTCCACACAATCTGCAACTTTACACTTAATATGACTCCCATCAAAAGCACTGATGTACACTTCTCCTTTACAGCGAGGCACAAATTTAGAGTGTACCACAGATGTAGAGCAGCCAGTATCTACAAGACCCTTTGCAGTCAAATTACCAATCCAAACATCAATTATAGGCAATGTATCAAGGTGCACCTTTTTATCATCAAAAGGGCGGCTACAGGCGCAGTAGTCCCCCCTTGCTCGTTTTCCGCAACCTGTTCCTGACAACGACTGGCCATATGACCAATTTTATTACACCTATAACACCTCACCTGTGTCTCTTTACAGTCTTTTATCATATGAGGGCCACCACATCGGAAACACTGACCCCTAAACTGGAAAGGCCTACCCGTATTCTCATGTTTTGCACCAACTCCTTCTCCACCCTTTCTGACAGTTACAGCTACCACACCATCTTGCTGTTTAGATGACAAAATCCTAGCATGGCTAATCAATTCACTCATTGCCATTGTCATCACATTTGGCAATTGCTGTAAAGCAACACTAATATTATCTGGAAAACCATTAACCCTTTTACCCCCGGGGTATTTGGAAATTTCCAACTCTTAACCCCCAGGGGGTTATTTTTTTCCCAGCACATTTTGCAGTATATTCTTTTTTTAAATTGCTCTAACAGCCTTAATTTTTGTCATAGAGAGGTCAGGTTGGTCTCATTCTCTTGGAAAATGCTTGAATTTTCTAAAAAAATTATCAAAAAATATGAAAAACAAATTTTTATGGCATTTTTTTGCAAGGACGTACCGGTACGTCCATGGGGGTAAAGGGATGGCTTTTGTGAAACGTACCAGTACGTCCTTTGGGGGTAAAAGGGTTAACAAACGTTAGTTTTACAACATTTTCTAAACCAACCTTATCAAACTTAGCTAAACCCGCCAGCCTCCTAATCTCATTAGCATACACATCAACTGGTTCTCCCGTCCACTTCAATTGAACAAGTTTTCCAAAAGCAGAGAACGGATCATCAGAAAAGGCTACTTTCAATTTTTCTTGGATTTTTGCCGCACATTCTTGGTCTTCATCACCCATCTCCATAGAAAGTGCTAGAGCATCACCCTCCAGATACAAAGGAATAAAACTGGCTAAGTCAACTATTTTCTGTAGCTTAGCCACTAAGGTCACCTTCTTCAACCATGACACAATGTCTCCTTCGCCGGTGAATGGCTTAACCCTTTTACCCCCAAAGGACGTACTGGTACGTTTCACAAAAGCCATCCCTTTACCCCCATGGACGTACCGGTACGTCCTTGCAAAAAAATGCTATAAAAATTTGTTTTTCATATTTTTTGATAATTTTTTGAGAAAATTCAGGCATTTTCTGAGAGAATGAGACCAACCTGACCTCTCTATGACAAAAATTAAGGTTGTTAGAGCAATTTAAAAAAAATATACTGTAAAATGAGCTGGGAAAAAAATAACCCCCGGGGGTTAAGGGTTGGAAATTTCCAGATACCCCGGGGGTAAAAGGGTTAATCATGTCCATTGTAATCTTAGATGCCATACTTTCTTGGAATAGGCCAAAGATATAGCTTGTAGTTAAAACTCACCTTACAAGTTCCCTCTGTGGTAGCATGGACGACCTTCGAGTTGCAACTCACCAACCAATGAGGCCAACAGCAGGAAAGGACCCACACCACCTATTCACAACCTCAGAGCCCCGGGGCAATTACCCTACCTGGACAACAGCTACCTGACAACTCCTCAAGGTGTGAACGATCTGTCTCCCTCATCACTACACTGTTTTTCCGACAATTCCTACGGGTGTAAACAATCTAACCAACTCATAAGTGTGGCATCGTTTTCCAAGGTATATTACAAACAAAAATCGTTAATTACATTAATCACACAACAAGTCCCTTACAGCACCTTCAACAATGATGTGTTTTCCCTTGATGGCAGTAGACTCTGATGAAGATATTGCATCACTAAATTCTTATAATAAGTTAGTTAAATAAAAGGACCGTAAATATTAATCTGTAGTGTGGCTTGGCCCCGCAACTGGGCCCCCTTCATCATCGGATTCCATCTTTTCGGGGATATCCGAAAAGAAATCGCAGCGGTTCCGTCGTTTTGAGGATTCAAGGTTGAATCCCTTGTCGTGTTTCTTGTGGCCCTGAAAAAACAACGGCATGAAATGCTTACAAATTCAACTCAACACGTAACTGTTAATGATTCCCTAACGTCAAGTTTCAAATGTAGTGCTGTGAAATATAAAATTAACAAAACAATATTTATAGCATGGAAGGAATTATCAAAATTTTGAAACAAGTCTTAATAAAATATTAACTCATGGCTGCCAAACTAAAAAGCACTGTATTACAAACCCACCATAATTCTATAAACCAAGTTCTTTATATTCCCAAATGTTAAACTATTAAAACTTCAAAAGTTCAAAGTGGGAGCAAATGTTTTTATGTTGACCAGGCTGACATGAGTCTTTTTATAGTTTATATATAACATATCTGTTTTTGACGTTGTTAATAGTTTCTATATGACATATCTGTTTTGACATTGTTACTGTTTTTAGAATGATTTACTGTTAATTTGTTATCATCATCGATTTATTTCCTTATTTCCTTTCCTCACTGGGCTATTTTTCCCTATTGGAGCCCTTGGGCTTATAGCCTCTTGCTTTTCCAACTAGGCTTGTAGCTTGGCTAGTAATAATAATAATAATAATAATGTAAAAAAGCATCCAGCATTGCAAGCATATTCCAATCCTAAAGCCACAATCCTCCAATAATTTTTATATGACATACTGCTGCTGCCTCCGATGCCTTAGATGACCGCGGAGGTAGCAGCAGTAGGGGATTCAGCATTATGAAGCTTCATCTGTGGTGGATAATGTGGGAGGGTGGGCTGTGGCACCCTAGCAGTACCAGCTGAACTCGGTTGAGTCCCTTGTTAGGCTGGGAGGAACGTAGAGAGTAGAGGTCCCCTTTTTGTTTTTGTTTCTTTGTTGATGTCGGCTACCCCCCAAAATTGGGGGAAGTGCCTTGGTATATTTATGTATGTATATTGTATATTGTACAGTACTAGAGAAACATATATATATATATATATATATATATATTTGACCAAGGAAAAATGCTGGCTGATAGCTATAGTTTGCACAAAGACATGACAACAAAGGTACACCAACACTTAGGACGGGGAAGCATCTACAATCAAAGTAAAGGTTACTGGTTACTTTGAACCACAAGATGCCAGTTATTATTATTATTACTAGCTAGGCTATAACCCTAGTTGGAAAAGCAAGATGCTATAAGCCAAAAGGACTCCAACAGGGAAAAATAGCCCGGCGAGGAAAGGAAATAAATAAACAAACAACCTGAGAAATAATGAACAATTGAAATAAAATATTTTTAAAACAGTAATAACATTTAAAAAGATATTTCATATACAAACTATAAAAAAAAACTTAAGTCAGCCTGTTCAAAATAAAAAGATTTGCTGCAAGTTTGAACGTTTGAAGTTCTCCCGAAAATGTATGCAAGAGCCCTAGTAACCTTCCTATGAAAATGAAAAATATGAAAAGGCAAGAGAAGACTGTTCTATGACAGAATTTCAGCTTGATTTTACTAGTTCCCTTGCTATGTTTATAGTACAAGTGTGGCGAGAAGACACTACAGAAATAATGTAAGTGGGCATTCAGATTACTAAAACGTAAGACTGGCATTCAAACTTTATAATACACAGCTGGTAAGAGAATTAATAAAGAACGCTTCTTAAAAATAACTGGAGAAAAGTATGGCGAGAAGATTTACTACAGTAATAATGTAAGTGAACATTCAGATTACTAAAACGTAAGACTGGCATTCAATCTTTATAATACACAGTTGGTAAAAGAATCAATGAAGAACACTTCCTAATAATAAATGGAGAGCTAGAGAACCTACTTATAGGGTTGGCAATGAGGTTTGAGAAAGGATGAATTGATTTTTTTTATTAAATCACGTCACCCAGAGGGATACCACTTACAAGTGGCGCACACTGCACGATAATAGAGATTCTCTGAAACATCTCTTCTCAGGATTAGATTGGATTTATGAATTTAGTTTATATAGTCGAGTGTTGGGGCCTGTGAGACCCTTTGTTACCCAAATGCAACTGGGGAAAAACCCTTCAGTTATTATTATCATTTCTAGCAAAGCTACAACCACAGTTGGAAAAGCAGAATGCTTGCAAGCCCAAGGCCTTCAACAGGGAAAATAACAAGAAAGAAAGGAAATAAGGAAATAAACTATATAAGAGAAGTAATGAATAAGAAATATTTTCTTAAAATCAGTAGCAACGTTAAAATATATCTGTCATTTATAAACTCTGAAGAAAAACTTGTCAATCTCTTCATCATAAAAATCTTCGCTGTAAGTTTGAACTTCTGAAGTTCACAGAATCACCTGCCAGATTAGAAAGTTCATTCCACAATCTGGTAATACCTGGAATGAAATTTCTAGAATACTGTGTAGTGTTAAGCCTTTTGATGAACAAATAGAATTACTATGAGATAAAAGTTTGAAGAGTTGGAAGACCCAGGCCTACTTGGCTGAGGGTTATGAAACGTGAAGTAGGAGATGATGAAAGGAGAAGTATTGATTAAAAGCTCAAGATAGGGATGACTGGCAAAATCCAACCGAGGCCCTTTTGCGTTAATAGGGAGGAAGATATACATGCATATTTTCAGATAGATAGCCAGATTTCAGTAGGAAAAATATCTATATTTCAGGATAAAACAACATTAGATTTCAGGATGATAAATAGCCAAACCTCAAGATGTTATGTAGCCAAATTTTAAAACAATATCACAAATTTTTAAGTAATATGTTATTTTTATAATAAAATAAATTTTTGAATATACTTACCCGGTGATTATATAAGCTGCAACTCTGTTGCTCGACAGAAAACTCTACGTTAAAAATCCGCCAGCGATCGCAATGCAGGTAGGGGGTGTACTTCAACAGCGCCATCTGTCGTGCAGGTACTCAGTACTCAATGTAAACACAGAACTCAATTTTCTCCTCGGTCCACTGGGTCTCTATTGGGGAGGAAGGGAGGGTCCTTTAATATATAATCACCGGGTAAGTATATTCAAAAATTTATTTTATTATAAAAATAACATTTTTCAATATTAAACTTAGCCGGTGATTATATAAGCTGATTCACACCCAGGGGGGTGGGTAGAGACCAGCAAATAATTGTTTACATTATTATGAGCTAAGGATTTTTTATTTCATTTTAGCAGTTATTCAAAATAACAAACAAAATAAATAAGTACCTGGTAAGGAAGTCGACTTGAACAATTACTCTGCCTTTTTAAGTACGTCTTCCTTACGGAGCCTCGCGATCCTCTTAGGATGCTGAGCGACCCCTAGGAGCTGAAGTATCAAGGGTTGCAACCCATACAACAGGACCTCATCAAAACCTCTAATCTAGGCGCTTCTCAAGAAATGACTTTGACCACCCGCCAAATCAAGTAGGATGCGAAAGGCTTCTTAGCCTTGCGGACAACCCAAAAACAATAATAAAACATTTCAAGAGAAAGATTAAAAAGGTTATGGAATTAGGGAATTGTAGTGGTTGAGCCCTCACCCACTACTACACTCGTTGCTACGAATGGTCCCAGAGAGTAGCAGTTCTCGTAAAGAGACTGGACATTCTTAAGATAAAAAAGACGCGAACACTGACTTGCTTTTTCAATAGGTTGCGTCGATTATACTTTGCAGAGATCTATTTTGTTTAAAGGTCACGGAAGTTGCGACAGCTCTAACTTCGTGTGTCTTTACCTTCAGCAAAGCTTGGTCTTCCTCATTCAGATGGGAATGAGCTTCTCGTATTAACAGTCTGATAAAATAGGATAAAGCATTCTTTGACTAGGCAAAGATGGTTTCTTAACTGAACACCATAAAGCTTCAGACGGGCCTCGTAAAGGTTTAGTTCGTTTTAAATAGAACTTAAGAGCTCTTACAGGGCATAAGACTCTTTCTAGTTCATTTCCAACCATACGATAAGTTTGGAATATCGAACGATATTGGCCAAGGCCGAGAAGGCAGCTCGTTTTTGGCTAGAAAACCAAGTTGTAGAACATGTAGCCGTTTCGGATGAGAATCCGATGTTCTTGCTGAAGGCATGAATCTCACTGACTCTTTTAGCTGTGGCTAAGCATACCAGGAAAAGTGTCTTTAAGGTGAGATCTTTCAGGGAGGCTGATTGTAGCGGTTCGAACCTGTCTGACATAAGGAATCTTAGTACCACGTCTAAATTCCAACCAGGTGTAACCAAACGACGCTCCTTCGTGGTCTCAAAAGACTTAAGGAGGTCCTGTAGATCTTTATTGTTGGAAAGATCTAAGCCTCTGTGACGGAAGACTGATGCCAACATGCTTCTGTAACCCTTGATAGAGGGAGCTGAAAGAGATCGTTCTTTCCTCAGATATAAGAGGAAGTCAGCTATTTGAGTTACAGAGGTACTGGTCAAGGATACGGATACTGACTTGCACCAGTTTCGGAAGATTTCCCACTTCGATTGGTAGACTCTAAGGGTGGATGTTCTCCTTGCTCTAGCAATCACTCTGGCTGCCTCCTCCGAAAAGCCTCTAGCTCTCGAGAGTCTTTCGATAGTCTGAAGGCAGTCAGACGAAGAGCGTGGAGGCCTTGGTGTACCTTCTTTACGGGTGGCTGACGTAGAAGGTCCACCCTTAGGGGAAGTGTTCTGGGAACGTCTACTAGCCATCGAAGTACCTCGGTGAACCATTCTCTCGCGGGCCAGAGGGAAGCAACTAGCGTCAACCTTGTCCCTTCGTGAGAGGCGAACTTCTGCAGTACCTTGTTGACAATCTTGAACGGAGGGAATGCATATAGATCTAGATGTGACCAATCTAGGAGAAAGGCCTCTATATGAACTGCTGCTGGGTCCGGGATTGGTGAGCAAAATATTGGGAGCCTCTTGGTCATCGATGTTGCGAAGAGATCTATGGTTGGCTGGCCCCAGGTGGCCCAAAGTCTCTTGCATACATCCTTGTGGAGGGTCCATTCTGTTGGAATTATTTGTCCCTTCCGACTGAGACAATCTGCCAGGACATTCAAGTTGCCTTGGATGAACCTCGTTACTAGTGATATGTCTAGACCTTTTGACCAGGTGAGGAGGTCCCTTGCGATCTCGTACAACGTCAGAGAGTAGGTCCCTCCTTGCTTGGAGATGTACGCCAAAGCCGTGGTGTTGTCCGAGTTCACCTCCACCACTTTGCCTTGAAGGAGAGACCTGAAGCTTTTCCAGGCCAGACGTACTGCCAGTAGCTCCTTGCAGTTGAAATGCATTGTCCTTTGAATCGAGTTCCATAATCCCGAGCATTCCCGACCGTCTAATGTCGCACCCCAGCCTACGTCCGATGCGTCCGAGAAGAGAACGTGGTTGGGAGTCTGAACAGTCAGGGGAAGACCCTCTCTTAGGTTGATATAGTCCTTTCACCAAGTCAGACAAGACTTTATCTTTCCGGAAACCGGGATCGAGACCGCTTTTAGCGTCTTGTCCTTTTTCCAGTGAAAAGCTAGATGGAATAGAAGAGGACGGAGGTGTAGTCTTCCTAGTGACACAAATTGATCCACGGATGACAGTGTCCCTACCAGACTCATCCACAGCCTGACTGAGCAGCGTTCCTTCTTCAGCATCTTCTGGATGGATAGCAGGGCTGGGGGCTGATCGTCTTGTTCAGCAACGTCCTCATCAGAGGGTTCCTCATCCGAAACTGATGAGGAAACGGCAACGGAGTGGGCAACGTCTGACTCGCTGAATCCGGTCGCACTGGTGGATGTGTGACGGAGCCGGACGCAATATCATGGAACTGCTGCACAGTCTGTGAACTGTCAACAACCATGGGTGAGCGAGGAAGTACAGCGTCAACCCGAAACTGTCTAGACCGTCTGGGTTGTGCAGTCAACACCCTACCGGGTTGCTGAGGTTGACGCACTGCGTCACAACAAGTCACCTCTGCTGGTTGTTGAACGTCCTGAACGTCAACAACCACCTCCGAGCGTCGCTTAACGTCAACGTGCGGCTGGCAACCCACACTGGGTCGCATCGGTGGAGGAACCACCTCAACTGGCAGACGCGAGTAGGTTACCTCAGCGTCAACAGGGCGCACAACCGACCGGTTGGAAGGTTGTTGGCCAGAAGGAGGAACCACCTCAACTGGCAGACGTGAGTAGGTTACCTCAGCGTCAACAGGGCGCACAACCGACCGGTTGGAAGGTTGTTGGCCAGAAGGTTCTTCTCCGCATTTAAGTCCTCTATCAAGGACGCAAGCTTGGACTGCATGTCTTGCAGCAAAGCCTATTTAGGGTCTACGGGAGCAGGTGTGGCAACAGACGGGGTTAGCGACTGAGGCAGAACCGTTTACCATCCCTGAAAGCCTTGTTATGTGTGACATAATAGTACAGCAAAACTTCAAAGGCTCGACAAAAGCTAGTTGACCTGTAAACAACTTGGAGCGTCTCCTGGCTAGGCGCCAGGGCGAGTCTACCAGAATTGAGAAGTCTATCTGGGCAGAGGCATGAACTCCCAAGCCGAGAACTTCTCTCGTGTCATATCAGACTCTCGCTCTATAAGCCAGTTTAAAAGAAGGGAAATCAAAGGCTGTATCCCTAAAACTCCTCCTGGTGCAAAAACCAGTCGCCTAGCCAACGTAACGCTCTCTAGGAGAGCGAGAGAGCACTAGCTTAAAAACAACGGCTTCGAAGTAGCTAGGCCTAGTGTAAGTTCTGACGTTAAGTCGAACGAGGAGCAGCAGTTACAAGATCCGGACGAAGATCCTTAAAAAAAAATCATCATGATTTAATTAAAGTCCATAGGAGGCTAAGCAGCTTAAGGCTCCTCTCCATCTGACAGAGTCCTCAATGGAATATCAGTAGGAGGGAGAACAGCAACTTCCTCATCTACAGGAACCTTGTCCGATAAAAGCTAGGTTACCTCAGAGAGTCTCTCACTGGTGCATAAGTAGCAGACCAGAAGGCAACGTCATGTAACTGCTTGACAGTCTGTGAACTGTCAACAACTGAACTGACCACAACAGGTGTGTGAGGACGTACAGTGTCCACTCGAGACTGCTTTGACTGTCTAGACTGAGCAGTCAAAACAACTCTAGAATGCGGAGGTTGACGCACCGCGTCAAAACAAAACAACTTAGACTGTTGTTGTACCTCGCGAACGTCAACGGAAGGTTCCGTGCGTCGCTGAACGTCAACATGCGGCTGGCAGGGTACACTGGAACGCATGGGTGGCGGGACTCTCTTGGAGTGCGGCAGAAGGTCGCCTCAGCGTCCACAGGACGCACAACCGTGGTTGGTTGTAGGCTTGGTGCAGTGTCAACCTTCTCCGCACGAAAGTCCTGCATCAATGACGTTAACTGAGACTGCATGGTCTGCAGCAAAGACCACTTAGGGTCTACAGGAGCAGGTGCGGCAACAGACGGTGTGACTGCCTGATGAGGTACCGCTTTGCCTCTCTTAGGAGGTGAGCAGTCGTCGGAAGACTGCAGCGAGTCCGAACTGACCCAGTGGCTACAACTGGGCCGTTGGACTTGCGCGGAAAGGACCGACTTGCGCTTAATAAGCCGCGAGACCTTGGTCCATGGTTTCTTACGAGAAACCTCTTCCGCAGACGAGGAATAAATGGGCTCTCTCGTCTTAGAGTGGGTGGGGCGATCTTGGGTAGATACGCCCGAAACCACAGAGGGAAAACGTCTGTTCGTTGATCAAGGCCTCTCGAACCCATAAGTCGTTCGACATTACTTCTCCCCAGGGCTTGGGAGCTTGCAAGAGGTCCCGGACTAGGTGAACGACAGGCTCGAACAGACGAACCCTCGGACGCAACACTGTAACACTTTGCGCATATCACTTTATCGATTTTCTGTTTTGCACTTATTTCACTGAAATCGAAACTTTTACTGATTTCTACCTGAAACACGCAATTCTACCCTTCATTAAAGGTAGTAATTGCGAAATCAGTCGTAAAATGCAGCTCATTAATACTAGCAAAAAAACAGAAAACATATATTAAGATAAAAAATTCACTGGCTGGGAAAGAGACTAAACGCTAGTTCATATAAACTACGTTTTCAATCTCTCACCGCACATAGCCTGGGGACAAGAATAAAAACCTAGAAACGTTTTACCTTTCTCCCCGTACAGAGACTAGGGACGAGAGTAACACGAGAACAACGTTACCCGCTTGAACGGAACGTTTTCTCTCCTCTCTCTCCCTCCGTCTCTATCTCTCTCTCTCTTTCTCTCTTGATTTCGCACCTAAGAGAAGAGAAGAGCCCAATTATATATCGTCAAAAAAAACATGTTATTTGACTAAAGGAAAAAACTGAAAGGTTTTCCAAATAAAAAGTTCCTTTAATTTTGAATTTAAATCATTTAAGCTAAGAAAGAATGAACAAAACGTCAGAATCGATTTACTCTTACTGCAAAGTGAAACCGTGATACACTCTCTCTCTATCGTAACGATAGAGCGCATGTTGAACGTCCTGAACGTCAACAACTGCGTAGTCTAAACGTTAGTTCATCTTTGAAAACAGTACGAAGACTATCAAAGAAATTCTTTCATAAAACATTACATTTAAAAAGTTTTAAATTCTTTAAAGGCTAAATACGATATAACGGGCTCAACGTTGATTAACTTCGGTTCCAAGTTAGGACCGCCTACTATCAGGAAAGGTCGCATATAAACAAAACATAAAAATTTATTTTTATATGTTTATAATAAATGGAAAGTTGATCGAAGAGGCCTAATAAAGGCGGAGAGATATAAAATATATAGATCTATAACGTGTTAAGCAAAATTACTAAAAACCTAAACACACTTCCGTCTAATGGAAGGGTCGGCCATTTAAAAGTGAAAGAGAGTCCATACTCTCTTTGTCACCATAATTAAATCTATCCAAAACGAGTTCAAGTTTTGAGATGAAGATAAAACACCTGCATAGCGAAAGCTCAAAACTAGAATAGTGTACTTCACCAAATAGTTGTGAAAACAAATCCAGTTAGTAACAGCGAATTAGTAGGTCTTGCCGGTAGCCCGACAGAGAGAAAATTGAGTTCTGTGTTTACATTGAGTACTGAGTACCTGCACGACAGATGGCGCTGTTGAAGTACACCCCCTACCTGCATTGCGATCGCTGGCGGATTTTTAACGTAGAGTTTTCTGTCGAGCAACAGAGTTGCAGCTTATATAATCACCGGCTAAGTTTAATATTGAAAATTGTATTTTTCCTAACATACTTACCGAGAACTACTTTCTTAGGAGGTACCTGGAATCTCCTCTCAACCAACCAGAGTTTTGTGTAGTTTACTCTACTTCCGTTTTCTGTGAGGACTACCCCAGGCGGAAGGATACGTGCCCTGAGGCTAGTCCCGAGCCAGGTCGCGTGTTAGGTTGGGTCTTAGTCCTCAGTAAGTTCCTGGATGATGAAAATATCTAAGGGTCAGTAAGGCACTCGGGGAAGGAAGGGAGGGCCATTACCCGAAAGTAGTTCTCAGTAAGTATGTTAGGGAAAATACAAATTACTTAAAAATTTGTGATATGTTCCAACACGGAGACTTACCTCAAACTACTTTCTTAGGAGACTTACACTTTAGGAGGTGGGAGTGTCTTCCTGAACTCTAGACCCAACTAATCCGGGCGACAAGGAACCAAGGTAGGAAACTAGGTTCTAAGATATCCGGAAAACGAAACGTAGGGAAAAACTACACGAAGAGCTCATGTTAGTGTCTAAGTACTTGCCCTTAAAAATTCCACGATGCTGAGTCCTGTGACGAAGTTGTAAAGTCGTGTCCTGTGCAGGTTGTATCTGGGTCTATCTCCGAGGGTTGGGAAAGGAAAAGGGACAAGGGTGAAAGGAAACGAACCTGCGTCTCTTGGTTTTGCTACCCACGATTGTATCTGGGGCTTCACTGTTAAATCGCTTGGAGCGCAGAGATGACTGTCCCAATAGAGAACCCGTCTAGAGATTTCCACGAGCAATCCTTGAGGTAATGAGTTGTGAAGGTCGACTGGTTCGACCAGGTGCCTGCTCTAAGGATCTGGGCCACCACCATGTTCTTTTCAAAAGCCAGAGAGGTACTTAGACCCCTAATGTCATGGGGCCTGGGATTACTTGTCAGGGGAAGGCCCGCTTTGCTATAGGCCCTGAAAATCACCTGTCTTAGCCAATAGGAGATGGTATTCTTAGATACCTGCTTTTTCGCTGTACCCGTGGAGACAAAAAGGTTTTTGATACCAGGGCGGAGATTAGCCGTCCTCTCAAGGTATTTCCTCACGGCTCTGACGGGGCACAACTTCAAATCTTCTGGATTCCCTGTCCGAGGAATCGCTGGCATTGAGAAACCTTCGAACTTAGGATCCCAGACTGCTGGATTCTGTGTTTTTGCTACAAAAGAAGGGACGAACTTGAAGGAGACCTCACGCCACTCCTTCGTATGAGAGACTTCGTAGGACAACACATGGATTTCCCCTACTCTCTTAGCTGAGGCCAAGGCCAACAAGAAGACCGTCTTGAGAGTGAGATCCCTGTCCACCATGTCCTTCAAGGGTTCGAACGGTGGCTCACTTAGCATTTTCAGTACTCTTGCCACGTCCCACTGCGGTACCCTGGAGGCTTGCGGAGGGCATGCTTGTTCGAAGCTCCTGATGAGCATAGATATGCCTAGAGGAGCCCAGATCAATGCCCTTCAGAAGGAAAACTTGGCCCAAGGCTGCACGGACTCCCTTGATGGCTGGTATTGACATGCCCACCCCGTATCCGAGGTGTACGAGGAAATCCACAATATCCGGAACCGAGGCTTTTAGAGGCTTGATGTTCTTTGAGGAACACCATTTCGTGAAAGTGGCCCATTTTGCCTGGTAGACCGCTGCCAAAGACCGCCTCAGATAGCGTGACATCTTCACAGCCGTTCTTGCCGAATATCCTTCGTTCCTCAGGAGAAGCTTGATAGTCTCCAAGCGTGAAGGCAAAGAGACCAAGGATTGTCATGGAACCTTTGGAAGTGTGGCTGCCGTAGAAGGTCTGGTCTGTCGGGCAGAGGCCACGGGGGAAGACACGCTAGATCTCTTAGATCCGCGAACCACTCTCTCTCCGGCCACCAGGGCGCTACCAAAGTCATCCTTAAGTTGTGAGCTGTCCTTACTCTGTTGAGCACTTGCCTGATCAATGCGAAGGGAGGAAAAGCGTACACGTCGAGATTGTCCCATTTGTGTTGAAAGGCGTCCTCCAATGCCGCCTTTGGGTCTGGGACAGGAGAACAAAATACGGGGAGTTGTGCGTTCAGTCTGGTTGCAAAGAGATCCATCAACGGCGAACCCCATTTCCTAATGATGAGCCTGGCTACTTCTGGGTGAAGAGACCACTCTATACCCACTACCTGGCCCATCCTGCTGAGCCTGTCGGCTAGGACATTCTTTTTGCCTGGAATGAACCTTGCTGAAATCACTATTTGTTCTGACTCGGCCCAATCCAGGATCTCCAACGCGAGATCGCACAACTCCTTCGAATTGAGACCTCCGAGTTTCTTTATGTACGCTACTACAGTGGCGTTGTCGCACATCAACGCCACTGTGTTTCCCCTTAGAAGATCTACGAACTGTAGGCACGCTTCTCGGACTGCCTTCATCTCTAGGACGTTGATGTGCTGTGCTTTCTCTTCTTCCGTCCAAGAGCCTCTTGCTCACTTGCCGAGGAGGTGTGCCCCCCACCCCTCCTTGGAGGCGTCCGTGAAGAGAAGCATCTCGGGGGGCTCGGTTGCGAAGGGCATCCCCTCGAGGGTATTCGCTCGATCCTGCCACCACTCCAGGGATTGTTTTGCCTCCGGAAGAACGGGAATTAACTTGTGGGGGGAGTCTAACTGGCTCCAGAGCCCCTTCAGGTTCCACTGGATGCTCCTGAGTCTGAGCCTATCTTGGGGGACCAGTTTCTCTAATGATACTAGGTGACCTATCAACCTCTGCCAGTCCTTGGCTCTCCTGGGCTGTCCCGAAAGGAAGGGCCGAAGGATCTGGTCCAGGTTATTCAACCTCTCCCCCGACGGAAAGGCTTTCACTAGGCGGGAGTCCAGCACTATCCCCGAGTAAGTCATCCTGGTGGAGGGAGACAGATGCGATTTCTCCAGGTTGATAGTGATACCCAGAACTTTGCAGAATTGTATTAGTTTCACGCCTTGATCCTTCAAAACGACCTCTGAGGAAGAAAGAAGCAACCAGTCGTCCAGGTAGCGAATGAGGCGAATACCCCGCTCGTGAGCCCACACAGAGACTGTCGTGAAGATCCTCGTGAATACCTGGGGCGCTGTTGACAATCCGAAGCAGAGGGTCTTGAACTGCAGGATCTGGGTACCCCACTTCACCCAGAGAAACTTCCTGCTTGAGGGGTGGATAGGGATTTGAAAACACGCGTCCTTGAGGTCTATGGACATCATGAAGTCCCCTTCCCTCAGGGACTGCAGGACCGACTTTGGGGTGTCCATCTTGAAGTCGGTCTTGCACACAAACTTGTTGAGGGCTGACAGATCTATCACCGGTCTCCAACCCCCGTCGCTTTCTCCACCAGAAAGAGTCGACTGTAGAAGCCTGGGCCCGGATGTAGGACGGTTTCCATCGCACCTTTTTCCAACATCGCGGATACTTCCTCCTGTAAGGTTGCCCTCTTCAAAGGGTCCTTGGGTGCTAGCCACTCCGCCTGGCTGGCTGGAATCAGAGGAGGCAGTTCTGCTAGGAATGGTAGTCTGTAACCCTCCTTCAACACCGTTACTGTCCAGGGTTCCGCACCGTGGTCTTTCCATGCTTGCCAAAAATGTCTGAGGCATCCCCCAACCTGAGGCTTGAGCAGGAGTAGGGGGCCTCTCACCCTATCTCCTTCTGGAGGAACGACCTGAACGCCCTCTCCTGGAAGCCGAGTAGGACGTTCTAAACGAGGCAGGTGCTGTCGGAGCTCCTCTACGGGGGGGCTGCGGTGGTTGAGCCCAAGAGGTAGATGGGGCGTCTCTCCTCGTCTGGCTAGGAGAGGCTCGAGAAGTAGAGGGTCCATCCGACGTTGGCCTTCTGTAAGCGGGTCTCCTCATGGTGTGAGGTCTGGGCCCACTCACTTCCTTCCTCTTCATGACTTTCTCCATGATTTCCTCCATTTGTTTCAAGGGAAAAAGCGAGTCACCCCACACGGGCAGGCTCCTCAAAGCCCTCGCTTCTCTGTCAGGGATTTTCCGGAATAGCTTGGTCAGGACCGTATCCCTTCTCCTAAGGATCCAGTTGGCCGATAGGGCAAGAGACTGGAATGTCAAGAACTTTAGTGTCCTTCCCCCGGAGATGATGAGTTCTTACAGGAGGGCTTGATTCGCTGGGTCTGTCAAGTTGTAGGTGGCCTGAATACCCACCAGAGTTGATGCCCACCAGTCCAACCAGGAGGCAACGTTGACCAGGTCTTTGGACATCTCCTCCATCATCGTCGCTTCTGAAAACGAATCGGTGCTGACGAGGCTCTGTCCTCCGGGCCACCCTGACCTAACACTTCAAGGGAGGCCTCCATCTTGCAGGCTCCCGGTCGCTGCCCCTCCGGCACATAAAATTTGCTCTGGGACCTTAGACCCTGGAGTAATTTTGAGGCACTCTGGGATTTGGGGGCTTCGGCATTGCCGGCCATAACCTTGTCCACATGCGTACGTCCCAGAACCACGTCCCTGGCCACAGGTAGCGCTAAGAAGGGTTTCTGCTGTAAGGGGGCCTCCATTAGACGATTGACGCTGGAACGCCAGGCATCTTCGTCGGCGGGAACAGGCTCCTCGATCCTGTGATGCCTCCGTATGAGGCCTATAACCCTCCGATAGGCTGAATTCTCGGTTGGAGAACCCTCCACGTCGCCGACCGCACCCTCCGTCTGAAGCTGAGGCATTGTCCCGACGGGCACCTCCGTCTGTCGCTGAGGTTCTGACTCGACGGGCACCTCCGTGTGGCGGTAAGGGGCTGTGCCGACGGGCACCTCCGCACTAGGTCTCGGTCCTGGGACGGGCACCACCGTGTCGGCGAGGGCTTCCGTCCTTAACATGTCCTTCGACAAAGAGGGTGAGGCTTCCGTGGGCTTGCCCGACGGAGGAAGCCGTCCCTGCGTATTCACGGGTCGAGTCAATTTTGCTGACTCGACGAGGCTGCCCTTCCGAAAAAGCGACTCCCTCCGCTGTGCAGGTTGAGTCAATTGTTTCGCGGCCTTACGCCTGTCTGAAGAGGTCCTTTTGTTCTGGTCCTTCCGAGGGTCAAACCTGTGGCTGGCAGAGGGCCTCCTTGGAGAACCGTCTCTGGACCGCCAACTCGCAGAGCTCGGGATAGCAGCGAAGTCCGCGAGCTTCCTGCGGGGGACGAGGACCCTTTCTTCTTTGGGAGACCTACTCCTCCTGTATTTCTTCCTCGGGGACCTGGAACGCCTTCTACCATATCTCGACCTCGAACGGGAACGTCTGCTCCTGGATCTATCCCTCCTCCGCCGGCGCCTCCTCCGCGCTTCTCCCTCCGAAGAGAACAATGAACCTGCCGCTGAAGCCCCCACCGACTCTGCATAACACGACCGAGGGGCAGGCGCATGGGGAATGGAGGTCTTCGTGATTTGCTGGGTTCCGGAGGTCGAAGGTTGTAGAAACATGTCAGGAACCGCCAAAAGAGGAGCTGGGGGAGAGTTCGGTCGCACCACGTTGGGGAACCAGGAACCAAGGCCTTCTTCCATCCTCAACGGGGACCTACCTGGAGTCTTCGGGGGTCCCCATCCGAAGGAATCCGCTACCGGCAAGTCCATCTTATCTTGGGTGCCATCAGCTGCAGAGGTACCTGAAACGTAGGCCCATGAAGTGGGCGAAGAGACAGGGACATTTTTACCCCACATGGGGTCATCAGATGAGACGTGCCCCCCAAGCACAAGGGTAGAGTCTCCAAGACCCCCACTAAAAGCACATTCAGGGCCCCCACTTGCCTGCGAAGAGTCCCAATATCTCGAAGACTAGACTCCTGGGGAAGAGCAATCGGCTTCTTCCCCGCAACGGACTTACCTCGTCCCCTACTCTGGGTAGGGGAAGATGGAACAGAAACATTGTCAGACTTCCCTCCTGGTGACGTCAAGGGCGAAGAGGTGCTCGCCTTACTGGGGGATCGCTTAGCGGACTTCTTCTTTTTCGTACTAAAACATACCCACTGGATCTCACTCCACGACACACTCCGGGCACGTGTCCGACGGCGAACATACTCTATCCCTACACGAAGAGCAAAGGGAATGCGGGTCAACCTCCGGCTTGGACAAAAACACTCCACACGACTTCCAGGCTCTAGGCCCAGGACAACGGCGGGACTGCTCCATAATGCAAAACACAACACCGTAAGACACAGGAACGCAGGGAAAGGATAAGGAATACACTTGGGAAAGCACAAGGGAATCAAGCGAACACGCGAGAACACAAGGGAAAGTACAGGGATACCACGTGGGACACACGAGTCGGGGACACAAAGGGTCGCACTGAGAATGGAGAGCGTCGGGATGGTATCACGACGCGGCCAGAGAGAACTTACTGAGGACCGAGACCCAACCTAACACGCGACCTGGCTCGGGACTAGCCTCAGGACACGTATCCTTCCGCCTGGGGTAGTCCTCACAGAAAACGGAAGTAGGGTAAACTACACAAAACTCTGGTCGGTTGAGAGGAGATTCCAGGTACCTCCTAAGAAAGTAGTTCGAGGTAAGTCTCCGTGTTGGAACAAAACTAATTTCAGAGGATAAACTGAAGATTTTTGGATGATAAATAGCAATATTTTAGGATGATAGTTTGCCATACTTAAAACAGACAGATATCTGAAACTATGATGATTACTTAAAAAATTATAGTTACCTTCAATGTACCATCCACTTCGACGTCATACAAGTAACTATGTTCCAACGTCATCCATGGCACAGGAAGCCAAAAAGATGACGTCATGGGAGACCGATATCTTCTCTCTTGTGCTGCCCAACAATGCCAACAAATCTATGAGCGTAGAGGTGCACAGCTCTGAGGGCAGAAAAAGAAAATAAGTGTACAATTAAAAGTCATCTTATGTCCTAAGAATTTACTCCAATGAAAATTAAACTTATAAACATAATCTTAACAAAACAACCTGTATTTCCATACATTCATAGACATAAAATAAAGAGGTTTCATAATACCAACTTTTTTTCTTATAAGATAAGCTACCACATCTTAAAGTTGCAAGATGAGTTAGAGTGCTCTTAACCATCTGCTTAAAGTCTAAATACAATGGATTGAAAAATTTTATCGGTGCCAATTTGTATGAAATATTTTGGACCACACTACGAAAGTCACAGAAATATAAGTGTCTGACATCCCAAATTTTGGTAGGCCTAATGTCAAGGGGTACCCATAAAACGACTACTACTGATATCCCCTTACGAATATATAGTATATGGTAGTGTTTCAACGATGGCTTCGAGCAATGACTCTGATGTTTCCATCACAATGACAGACATATGCTCGTGTTATTCGACACTGACTATCAGTTTCAATATACAGTAACTACATTCGGTCCTTCCGAAGCACCCACTTCCAGGCATACTAACCCTTCCCTCCCACGACACCTGCACTTAAATGAATTCTTTCAGTACACATCAAATCCCTTAGCACCAATACTTTTACGATCCAGTGTACCTATATACGCCAAAAGGGTCCAACATGGAGAATAGCCCAGTGGTGAAAGAAAATTAAGAAATAAATAAAACTACTGCGTTTCCAACTAGGGATATAGTTTAGCTTGTAATAATAATAATAATAACAATAATAAAATATATATTCACAATAATATTTAAGGTCTAAAATACTGTATGCTCAAGTAGTACGTAGAGGGTCATCTACGCCATTCAGTGACAGTTAGCATTCTGTTAGAATTGGCATTGGCTAAAAGCAGAGTGAATTACAGGAATTAAGGTAAGCTTTGGAGAACATAATATGATCTCGTCTCTTTCAACTTTCTTCAGGTCCAAAATGTTTTTAAGACTTCGGTCCAATATGTTTTTAAGACTAAGAGTCTCATTCAATTTTTGATCAACCCTTCACTAAAATTAGATGAAGACAGTTCAGTAGAGAATAGATTGTTGTCCAGTAAGAGACGTACAGCCTCGTTACTGCCATTAGTGTCTGCAACCTTACCATCCTTGTAAGCTAAGGTTGGGGGGTTTGGGGGAGCCTATAGGTTTATCTGCTGAGTCATCAGCAGCCACTGCCTGGCCCTCCCTGGTCCTAGCTTGGGTGGAGAGGAGGCTTGGGCGCTGATCATATAATATATGGTCAGTCTCTAGGGCATTGTCCTGATTGCTAGGGCAATGTCACTGTCCCTTGCCTCTGCCATTCATGAGCGACCTTTAAACCTTTAAACTGATGTAGTGTCCCTACTTTGTTCTGGGAGCTGAGGGTCCATAATCGCTTGCTATCCAAAAAGACTTAGACATTCCTTGTTAAAATTTGATCACAGAAGTGCACAAGGAATTAGATCCAAAAATCAATGCTTGAGAGTGAATGTAAATATTAGGAGTGTAGCACGTACTGATTTTTTTTTAAGGACATTTTTCTTTGGAAAGATTCTAGCAGCATAAAGACGTATTAAATAGGTATATACAAGACATTAACTTAAAATGTTATTTTTATAATAAAATAAATTTTTGAATATACTTACCCGGTGATTATATAAGCTGCAACTCTGTTGCTCGACAGAAAACTCTACGTTAAAAATCCGCCAGCGATCGCTATGCAGGTAGGGGGTGTACTACAACAGCGCCATCTGTCGTGCAGGTACTCAGTACTCAATGTAAACACAGAACTCAATTTTCTCCTTGGTCCACTGGGTCTCTATTGGGGAGGAAGGGAGGGTCCTTTAATATATAATCACCGGGTAAGTATATTCAAAAATTTATTTTATTATAAAAATAACATTTTTCAATATTAAACTTAGCCGGTGATTATATAAGCTGAATCACACCCAGGGGGGTGGGTAGAGACCAGCAATAATTGTTTACATTATTATGAGCTAAGGATTTTTTATTTCATTTTAGCAGTTATTCAAAATAACAAACATAAAATAAATAAGTACCTGGTAAAGAAGTCGACTTGAACAATTACTCTGCCTTTTTAAGTACGTCTTCCTTACGGAGCCTCGCGATCCTCTTAGGATGCTGAGCGACCCCTAGGAGCTGAAGTATCAAGGGTTGCAACCCATACTACAGGACCTCATCAAAACCACTAATCTAGGCGCTTCTCAAGAAAAGAATTTGACCACCCGCCAAATCAACCAGGATGCGAAAGGCTTCTTAGCCTTCCGGACAACCCAAAAACAACAATAAAAAATATTTCAAGAGAAAGATTAAAAAGGTTATGGAATTAGGGAATTGTAGTGGTTGAGCCCTCACCCACTACTGCACTCGTTGCTACGAATGGTCCCAGAGTGTAGCAGTTCTCGTAAAGAGACTGGACATTAAGATAAAAAGACGCGAACACTGACTTGCTTTTCCAATAGGTTGCGTCGATTATACTTTGCAGAGATCTATTTTGTTTAAAGGCCACGCAAGTTGCGACAGCTCTAACTTCGTGTGTCCTTACCTTAAGCAAAGCTTGGTCTTCCTCATTCAGATGGGAATGAGCTTCTCGTATTAACAGTCTGATAAAATAGGATAAAGCATTCTTTGACATAGGCAAAGATGGTTTCTTAACTGAACACCATAAAGCTTCAGACGGGCCTCGTAAAGGTTTAGTTCGTTTTAAATAGAACTTAAGAGCTCTTACAGGGCATAAGACTCTTTCTAGTTCATTTCCAACCATACGAAAAGTTTGGAATATCGAACGATAATGGCCAAGGCCGAGAAGGCAGCTCGTTTTTGGCTAGAAAACCAAGTTGTAGAACATGTACCCGTTTCGGATGAGAATCCGATGTTCTTGCTGAAGGCATGAATCTCACTGACTCTTTTAGCTGTGGCTAAGCATACCAGGAAAAGAGTCTTTAAGGTGAGATCTTTCAGGGAGGCTGATTGTAGCGGTTCGAACCTGTCTGACATAAGGAATCTTAGTACCACGTCTAAATTCCAACCAGGTGTAACCAAACGACGCTCCTTCGTGGTCTCAAAAGACTTAAGGAGGTCCTGTAGATCTTTATTGTTGGAAAGATCTAAGCCTCTGTGACGGAAGACTGATGCCAACATGCTTCTGTAACCCTTGATAGTGGGAGCTGAAAAAGATCGTTCATTCCTCAGAAGTAAGAGGAAGTCAGCTATTTGAGTTACAGAGGTACTGGTCGAGGATACGGATACTGACTTGCACCAGTTTCGGAAGATTTCCCACTTCGATTGGTAGACTCTAAGGGTGGATGTTCTCCTTGCTCTAGCAATCGCTCTGGCTGCCTCCTTCGAAAAGCCTCTAGCTCTCGAGAGTCTTTCGATAGTCTGAAGGCAGTCAGACGAAGAGCGTGGAGGCCTTGGTGTACCTTCTTTACGTGTGGCTGACGTAGAAGGTCCACCCTTAGGGGAAGTGTTCTGGGAACGTCTACTAGCCATCGAAGTACCTCGGTGAACCATTCTCTCGCGGGCCAGAGGGAAGCAACTAGCGTCAACCTTGTCCCTTCGTGAGAGGCGAACTTCTGCAGTACCTTGTTGACAATCTTGAACGGAGGGAATGCATATAGATCTAGATGTGACCAATCTAGGAGAAAGTCATCTATATGAACTGCTGCTGGGTCCGGGATTGGTGAGCAAAATATTGGGAGCCTCTTGGTCATCGAGGTTGCGAAGAGATCTATGGTTGGCTGGCCCCAGGTGGCCCAAAGTCTCTTGCATACATCCTTGTGGAGGGTCCATTCTGTTGGAATTATTTGTCCCTTCCGACTGAGACAATCTGCCATGACATTCAAGTTGCCTTGGATGAACCTCGTTACTAGTGATATGTCTAGACCTTTTGACCAGGTGAGGAGGTCCCTTGCGATCTCGTACAACGTTAGAGAGTAGGTCCCTCCTTGCTTGGAGATGTACGCCAAAGCCGTGGTGTTGTCCGTGTTCACCTCCATCCCTTTGCCTTGAAGGAGAGACCTGAAGCTTTTCCAGGCCAGACGTACTGCCAGTAGCTCCTTGCAGTTGAAATGCATTGTCCTTTGACTCGAATTCCATAATCCCGAGCATTCCCGACCGTCTAATGTCGCACCCCAGCCTACGTCCGATGCGTCCTAGAAGAGAACGTGGTTGGGAGCCTGAATAGTCAGGGGAAGACCCTCTCTTAGGTTGATATAGTCCTTTCACCAAGTCAGACAAGACTTCATCTTTCGGAAACCGGGATCGAGACCGCTTCTAGCGTCTTGTCCTTTTTCCAGTGAAAAGCTAGATGGTATAGAAGAGGACGGAGGTGTAGTCTTCCTAGTGACACAAATTGATCCACGGATGACAGCGTCCCTACCAGACTCATCCACAGCCTGACTGAGCAGCGTTCCTTCTTCAGCATCTTCTGGATGGATAGCAGGGCTGGGGGCTGATCGTCTTGTTCAGCAACGTCCTCATCAGAGGGTTCCTCATCCGAAACTGATGAGGAAACGGCAACGGAGTGGGCAACGTCTGACTCGCTGAATCCGGTCGCACTGGTGGATGCGTGACGGAGCCGGACGCAATATCATGGAACTGCTGCACAGTCTGTGAACTGTCAACAACCATGGGTGCGCGAGGAAGTACAGCGTCAACCCGAAACTGTCTAGACCGTCTGGGTTGTGCAGTCAACACCCTACCGGGTTGCTGAGGTTGATGCACTGCGTCACAACAAGTCACCTCTGCTGGTTGTTGAACGTCCTGAACGTCAAAAACCACCTCCGAGCGTCGCTTAATGTCAACGTGCGGGTGGCAACCCACACTGGGTCGCATCGGTGGAGTAACCACCTCAACTGGCAGACGCGAGTAGGTTACCTCAGCGTCAACAGGGCGCACAACCGACCGGTTGGAAGGTTGTTGGCCAGAAGGTTCTTCTCCGCATTTAAGTCCTCTATCAAGGACGCAAGCTTGGACTGCATGTCTTGCAACAAAGCCCATTTAGGGTCTACGGGAGCAGGTGTGGCAACAGACGGGGTTAGCGACTGAGGCGGAACCGTTTACCATCCCTGAAAGCCTTGTTATGCGTGACATAATAGTACAGCAAAACTTCAAAGGCTCGACAACAGCTGTGAAGTTGACCTGTAAACAACTTGGAGTGTCTCCTGGCTAGGCGCCAGGGAGAGTCTACCAGAATTGAGAAGTCTATCTGGGCAGAGGCATGAACTCCCAAGCCGAGAACTTCTCTCGTGTCATATCAGACTCTCGCTCTATAAACCAGTTTAAAAGAAGGGAAAGCAAAGGCTGTATCCCCCAAACTCCTCCTGGTGAAAACCAGTCGCCTATCCAACGTAACGCTCTCTAGGAGAGCGAGAGAGCACTAGCTTAAAAACAACGGCTTCGAAGTAGCTAGGCCTAGTGTAAGCTCTGACGTTTAGGCGAACGAGGAGCAGCAGTTACAAAAAGATCCGGACGAAGATCCTTAAAAAAAATCATCATGATTTAATTAAAGTCCATAGGAGGCTAAGCAGCTTTAGGCTCCTCTCCATCTGACAGAGTCCTCAAGGGAATATCAGTAGGAGGGAGAACAGCAACTTCCTCATCTACAGGAACCTTGTCCGATAAAAGCTGAGTCTCTTACTGGTGCATTAGTAGCGGACCAGAACGCAACGTCATGTAACTGCTTGACAGTCTGTGAACTATCAACAACTGAACTGTCAACCACAACAGGTGCGTGAGGACGCACAGCGTCCACTCGAGACTGCTTTGACTGCCTAGACTGAGCAGTCAAAACAACTCTAGAATGCGGAGGTTGACGCACAGCGTCAAAACAAGTCAACTCCGATTGTTAGTGAACGTCTTGAACGTCAACAGGAGCATCAGCCAGTGGCCTAACGTCCAAATGCGGCTGAAAAACCACACGAGACCGCATCGAGTGTGGTTCTAAACAACCTGACTGACGTGACTAAGCTACGCCAACGTCAACAGTAAGCACAAAGGAACGTTAGGTTGGCTGAAAGCCAGGATATCGATGAGATAAACGGCTAGACTCAACGGACTAATCGGCAGAATAGTCTTCCATAAGGGAGGCAAGCATATACTGCATGTTTTGCCATACAACCCCTTAAGGATCAACGGAAATGGTTGTGGTAATAGACGAGGGTAACGTCTGTGACCGCAACACTTTGCCTACAAAAAAAGACTCTCGGAGTCTGTGTTACGCTTTTGTTAGGCGGCGAGCAGTTATCCGATGACTGCATAGGGTCAGAGCTGTCCTAATGGCTGTAACCAGGACGCTGGACCTGTCCTGAAAGGACTGACTTTCGCTTAAGGGCTCCGAAACCTTGTGACAGGTTTCTTATGCGAAAAGCCTACGGATGGCGAGGAGAAACAACGTCTCTCTCGTCTTATGGTAGGGGAGATCTTGGTAAGATACACCCGATACCATAGAGGGAAAACGTCTGTTCGTTGGTCAAGGCCTCTCGAACCCATAAGTCGTTTGACATTACTTCTCCCCTGGGCTTGGGAGCTTGTAAGAGGTCCCGGACTAGGTGAACGACAGGCACGAACAGACGAACCCTCGGACGCAACACTGTAACACTTTGCGCCTCGGACGCAACACTGTAACACTTTGCGCATATCACTTTATCACTTCGATTTTCTGTTTTGCACTTATTTCTACCTGAAACACGCAATTCTACCCTTCATTAAAAGGTAGTAATTGCGAAATTAGTCGTATAATGCAAGCTCACAATACCAGCAAAAAACAGAAAACATATTTTAAGATAAAAAGAAAAATCAGTGGCTGGGAAAGAGACTAAACACTAGTTCATATAACTACGTTTTCAATCTCTCACCGCACATAGCCTGGGGACGAGAATAAAAACCTAAAAACGTTTTATCCTTCCTCCCCGTACAGCGACTAGGGACGTGAGTAACACGAGAACAACGTTACCCGCTTGAACGGAACGTTTTCTCTCCTCTCTCTCCCTCCGTCTCTATCTCTCCCTCTCTTTCTCTCTTGATTTCGCACCTAAGAGAAGAGCCCAATTATATATCGTCAAAAAAACATGCTATTTGACTAAAGGAAAAAACTGAAAGGTTTTTCAAATAAAAAGTTCCTTTAAATTAGAATTTAAAACATTTAAGCTAAGAAAGAATGAACAAAACGTCAGAATCGATTTACTCTTACTGCAAAGTGAAACCGTGATACACTCTCTCTCTATCGTAACGATAGAGCGCATGTTGAACGTCCTGAACGTCAACAACTGCGTAGCATAAAAAACTAAACGTTAGTTCATCTTTGAAAACAGTACGAAGACTATCAAAGAAATTCTTTCATAAAAAATTACATTTAAAAAGTTTTAAATCCTTAGCTCAGCTAAAGACGATATAAAGGGCTCAACGTTGATTAACTTCGGTTTCCAAGTTAGGACCGCCTACTCTCAGGAAAGGTCTATATAAACAAAGCATTAAAATTTATTTTTATATGTTTATAAAAAATGGAAAGTTAATCGAAGAGGCCTAATAAAGGCGGAGAGATATAAAATATATATAGGAAAATCTATAACGTGATAAGATAATTACTAAAAGCCTAAACACACTTCCGTCTCAGGGAAGGGTCGGCCATTTAAAAGTGAAAGAAAGTCCATACTCTCTTTGTCACCATAATTAAATCTATCCAAAACGAGTTCAAGTTTTAAGATGAAGATAAAACACCTGCATAGCGAAAGCTCAAAACTAGAATAGTGTACTTCACCAAATAGTTGTGAAAACAAATCCAGTTAGCAACAGCGAATTAGTAGGTCTTGCCGGTAGCCCGACAGAGAGAAAATTGAGTTCTTTGTTTACAATGAGTAATGGGTATCTGAACGACAGATGGCGCTGTTGAGTACACCCCCTACCTGTGTAGCGATCGCTGGCGAATTTTTACGTAGAGTTTTTCTGTCGAGCAACAGAGTTGCAGCTACTATAATCACCGGCTAAGTTAAATATTGAAAATTACTAATTTCTATACATGTACTCAAATATATATACAAACATGAAAAACTGTTTACATATATATTGAGTAAAAGAAAAGTAAGTGATTAAGTAAAGACAAAACAAACAATGGCTGCCAAGCGAGGACAAAGACAGAGACGTCTATCCCAGTCCGAGCCAAAAGTGAAAGTGAGCTTCACTGGTGTGTGAGGGGGGGAAGGGGTAGCTAGCTACCACTCCCCTACCCACCCGCTAACTAGCGCGGGGGTAATACACCCTCGTTAAATTCTAATGGCTCGCCATTTCAGCTGCGCTAAAAGGTAAACCCAATGTAAATAGCGTGGTTTGTATTTCGGTTACGGAACAAAATAAATCTTCAATATCAGATATCAGGCTGACACAAGTTTTTAAAGTTTATGAAATATCTGCTTTGATGTTACTGTTTTTAAAATATTAAATTTTAATTGTTCATGTTTGCTTGTGAACAACTCTCTGGCAACTCATAGAGAAGTGATTCAATTTTGAAAGTCCTACGTCCAAGGTTAACGGTTAAGGTAAATGTTAAAGGTTAAGATAAAGGTCAAGAAATAAGCTGCCATGGCGGAGGTCTGTGCTCTACTGAGCGCCCCTCCATTCTACTCTTTTTTTTTTTTTTTTACCCGAACTGATGTTAGTGTTTAGAAAATTACTTGCGTTTCAACTCACCTTAATTTTCATGAGTTTTAAAATCCATTCCCGTTAGGCTCGACTTTCACCTCGAGTTCAACTTCGGAAATTCCTCCACTTGTCCTATTTCCTTCAGCTGAAAGTAACGCAATTTAAATGTCTTATTCGCCATAGCAATTTGCATGTAAACCGCTATACACACCTGGAAGAGAAAATTTCACTATTTATAATCTAAAATTGTAAACTGAATGTAAACAGCCATCAACATCTGAAAATATTAAATTACGCTCTTTTTATAATCTGATAAAAACCTTAAAGTGAGAGCCTATTTCACAAAAGAAAGCATTAATGTTATGATAGTTTATCTCTACACTACACGACATCTCACAATCTTCTTAGGGAATTTACGAATTGCTTAACTATAAGCTAATTGTTCAAGTATATAACAGACATTATGAATGTCGTAAGTTCTCCTTCATAAAAATAAATTAGATTAGCATTTCTTTGTTGGGGGGAAAAAGGGAAAAATTCTTATTAAACATTTTAGTTTACTTTCATACAGTGCTTTTTGAAAGCAAGAATCAGAATTTCATCTTTGAAAGTAAAAGGGCAGGTTGCTCAGAAACTCCTATAAGGATATGAAGAAAAGTGGAACAGCTTTTGTGCTAAAGTAAATCTGTAACGGGAACAAGAATGTAGATTTGACAGAATGCACTGATAACTCTTAGTCAGCTGCAGCTATTGGGGAAACTTCAAAGACTTTCTTCTTCTTTACAGCCCTTGTACATTACGATCTACCAACTAATTATCTATAATATTAAAATTTGGGTGGATGGATGGAGTGAAGGAAGCTCTGGGTGATAGGAGGATAGATGTGAGCGAGGCAAGAGAGCGTGCTAGAAATAGGGATGAATGGAGAGCGATTGTGACGCAGTTCCGGTAGGCCCTGCTGCTGCCTCCGATGCCTTAGATGACCGCGGAGGTAGCAGCAGTAGGGGAGTCAGCATTATGAAGCTTCATCTGTGGTGGATAATGTGGGAGGTTGGGCTGTGGCACCCTAGCAGTACCAGCTGAACTCGGTTGAGTCCCTGGTTAGGCTGAAGGAACATAGAGAGTAGAGGTCCCCTTTTTGTTTTGTTTCATTGTTGATGTCGGCTACCCCCCAAAATTGGGGGAAGTGCCTTTGGTATATGTATGTATGTATGTTAAAGCAGTCAGCTGAGAGAGTTGGTCTTAGGTATGCATAATCGGCGGCTGAAAACAGAGAGCTCAGTGTCTTGTCAGGTGGGTGGGCTTCCTTGCCACCTGGAACTAGTCACTTCATTAAAGTTTTTTATATCCAAATCCAGTTTCACTGGAAGCATATTCCTATCAAAGAGTTTGTATTTGTGTAAAATCAAATACTGTATCAAAGTTTACATGACTACTCTAAATAACAATGAATAAACCTGATAATTCTACACGATAATGATTTATTGAAATAATTATGGAAGAAATAATGAAGTAAACTCCAATTAGTAAGGGTCAACTTAACCCTTTTAACCCCAAAGGACGTACTGGTACGTTTCACAAAACCCATCCCTTTACCCCCATGGACGTACCGGTACGTCCTTGCAAAAAAAATGCTATAAAAATTTTTTTCTTCATATTTTTGATAATTTTTTGAAAAAATTCAGGCATTTTCCAAGAGAATGAGACCAACCTGACCTCTCTATGACAAATATTAAGGCTGTTAGAGCAATTTAAAAAATATATACTGCAAAATGTGCTGGGAAAAAAATAACCCCTTAGGGGTTAAGGGTTGGAAATTTCAAAATATCCCGGGGGTAAAAGGGTTAAGTTATTGCTAGGGATGGATACAGTAGATGCAATTTTTTTTCTGCATTGAGACATACACAGGAGAAGCAGAAGAGACCAGAAAGGACTACACTTGATATTATTTGATTTGGAAAAAGTAAATGACCAGGCACTAAGGCAAGAAGTATGGAGATAAATGAGAGAGAAGGCAATTTCTGAAAAGTATGTTAAAGCAGTACAAGATGAGTATATAAAGGCAACCTTAAATATAAGAGCGTGGGAAGTACAGAAAAGTTGCGGGTGTGGAATAGCTCTTAGTCCCTACAATTTTGACCTTGTGGTGGACATCATAACATCAGGCGTAGGAGAAGAGACCCCCTAGAGTACATCCTTTTCTCTTAACCCTTTTACCCCCAAAGGACGTACTGGTACGTTTCACAAAAGCCATCCCGTACCGGTACGTCCTTGCAAAAAATGCTATAAAAAATGGAGTTTCTGGGCTCAATCCCTGTGCCGCGCAGTGAAATGCTCCTTAAGCACCATTTCAAAGGAATATAACTGCTAATATTACCAGAGAAAAAATGTAAAGGAATGCTAGGTTGAACTAGCTCGCTCACCTAATGGTGTCGGTATAGACTGGGGCGAAATACCAGAGGTCTCGTACCATTTAGACTTCTCCTTTTCGAAATCCCCCAATAGTGAGGTGCCGTTCAACCTCCCCTGCCTCGCAGACCAGTACTACTAACTCAACCCACGCTTGCCCATCACTCCTTTCAAGCACCTGTTTGATATAAGTCCAAGTTTTTTATTTCGTGTGTTTCATTGGATTTATCATCAACTTTCTCTCGATGGCCGATTCCCAAGATACCCCATCGAAGTTAAGTACCTTATCCATGAGTTTTTAACGAGATTGGGCAGTGTCATCTTTGTTTTTATTATTGAGAAGTGTTTATATATGAGCGGCGTCCCCGTTCTTTCTTTCGCCTCTGCCCTTTGTCTCGTTAGTTCGTCCGTCTTTTATATTCGTTCGATCCTTTAGGAGTTTTTTCCTTATATTCATTTAGTACACCGACTTTATGCTTTCATATAGCAATATTCATTTAGTACACCGACTTTATGCTTTCATATAGCATTTACTTTATGTTATCCTATGATATCGGTGTTAGCGTTTCATCAGGAGTAGGTTATGTTGGTATGCCTGCATTCGTGCATGTTGGTGGGTAGCGTCACCATTGAGATTGTTTCGCTAGTTCTAGGAGCTTTAATTTCGACCATCTCACTTATTATTAGTAAAACCTTTTGTTTTATTACGCTCCACCTTGTTTTACGTTTGGTTCGAGTGGGACTCTCGCGTATTTTGTTGTTTTTACTGTTCGATCTACCGCTTCAGTAACTAGGTTGGTACCCCTGCTTTCCATCTGCTGATGGCGTCATGCTCCTCCCTTACCACTCGCCCGAGTCCCTCTCTCGCCATATTTTTTCTGCATGCCTAACCTTACTTACGTGATTTCGCTTTTAATTCATTAATTATTTTTATGTATTTGTGCATTGATATTATATTTATTGCTTACTCCGTTATGATCATATTTTTGGGATTTTCATGTCATGATTAGGGGATCTCCAGTTGGTAGCCCTGTCTACCACTGCGCACTGGCGATTTCCCTGTACCATCACACCCCCCCCAACAAGTTGGGGAGGTTATTCCATTCCCCCCCCCCCTTCAGTGTACACCCTTCCTCTCACTCGATGGTTGTTGGTTATGATTTACGGGTCAAGTATGCTTGTACCTCAGTCTTCCATCAACGTTCCGACATATTGAGGACTGAGTATACCAACGGGGTATGACTTAGTCTCATTCATTCATACCGGGCGGTTTCGTCTCCCCCCTCCCGTCGCCATCGGTCGGGGAGGGGGAAGGCCGGGACCACCGGGGACTATCACACGTGATTAGTCGGTATAACTGCACCTTGGTGTAACCTTGCTTTTGACTACGGTTGTTAGAATGAGCACTTATATTAGGAGTGTCCTCCCCTACGGTACCTCATGCTATTATCGTCCGTATAGGACTTATTATATCCCATATCATTATTTTATATTCTACATGAATCATTACCTTTGTCCCGGTACCTCAGGTAAGGTAGGGGGGTTCCACTGGCTCCCCCCGCGCTCTCCCGTTGTACCCTCCCGTCATACCCTCCCGTCATCAGACATCGGAGCCGCCGAGCTCTTAACTACATGATCGGTTGACACTGACACGGTTTTGATTAATATCCTCCCTCCGGGAGCCCTATTCATTACAGACATTAGTTTTAGATCATAATTGGCGTTTTCTATTTATGTACTTTAAGGATGTATCTTGGGTACTTTAAGTTTACTTTAAGTTACTTTAAGTTTACTTTAAGTTTACTTACCAACCCTGTTCCCCGGCCACGGGGGCCCCGGAACTAGTTATGATTATATATTCATCACTGTTTTTTGCATCCTTTTTCATACCCGGCTCTGCCGGATTGCTATTGGAATAGTCTCAGTTCTCTGCATGTTTAGTCTAAGGCTATACATTTATTTTATTAACTGGCAGGTCCCGGACCCTCCAGGACCCCTTATAGAGAAACTAGTAGATGCTCATGGACTATTCCTTTTACAGGTGGTCCGTTGCCGGATGACAGCCTGCGCGGCCGTCCTTCACCAGCCTTGCGGCCATGCTGTCTGTTGGTCCCACGCGGACTGTGGGATCCAGATGGACGATATTGTGGTATGGCACCCTGACAACTGCCTTATCTGTTATGACCTTATCTCCACCCTCGCTTCAGATTCGGTGAGCCTCTTTCAGTCATTTTTGTATTTACTTCCCTTCACTGGGCGACATCAATATGATAGATAATCATTGACTTCTGTTATGAATCTTCGGGTTCATTTATCATTTTGTCCCTCGGGTTTGCTAACCTTATCCCCGTTCTTTCAGAGTTCCCAGGCTGTTAAAACTTCAGCAAGAGCCACTTTGAAATTGTGGGTAGGCGGCTTCGCCCGTAACGTAAAGGCCAGGAAGCCCTACGTCCTCTCAGAAGATTATTGTAGACTTATCTACCCGAACGCAAAATCTTCGGCAGCAGTGCCTAGGCAAGTGGCGGCTCCTATAATTGCTGACATTGCGGAAACCGTAGAACTCAATCTCGTCCAGGATACAGACATCCCTGACGACCCGGACCCCATTGAAGACAATGTTACGGCTCTGACCTTAGACATAGAGCCCATGGTTTTTGACGAACCTGACACAGGTAAGGTTGTAAGTGAGGCAGGTGGGTCTGGCGCTAAGACCTCTCTTCTTAGCCCCTCTTTTTCTCCAACTTCTAATAATTCTTCCTTTCTTGGTTTTGAAGGGAACCACGAATCCTCCCCGAGATCGCTCTCGGTTCCTGCCAAGGTCAAATCTCAGAAAAGACCTTTAGTGAGGACTCGTCAGAATCCTACACTACCTGGATCATCGAAGCCCAAGAAGGCTCCCCTCCCCGGAGCTCCTAGTGACTCGACTAGCACTGCCCCTATGTCTCAGGACCCGGGAGTGCAGTCATCCCCCTTAATTACCACAACCAACCTCGACCCGGAGGCCCTCACGAATATGTTGTCGAGGGTCGTTACAGAGCAGATTAGTTCTATACTTTCTGCCGTCACCAGAAGACTAGATACCCTGGAAAGTGGACTGCCTCAACAACAGCAGTTCCTCATCCCGGACGCCTCAAAACTTCCACCCTTCACGAAGAACAACCCGTGGAAAATGGCGCTCCACTGTCCTTTCACGAACGGAATGTTGACCATCGAGGGTTTTGGGACCAGGCCCATTGAAGATTTTGAGTTCTTCCCTCCCGGTCTTCAATTTCCTTTCCCCGGCTTCGCCCGGCTTACGGAAGAGGCTCTTGTCCGACTAGATAAGGTCCCTAAAGAGACCGTTATCTTTCCGAAGGAACAGGCTCAGTCTGTTTGGGTTCGAACCTTAAATGAGTGGGGTTGTACAAACACCATGCTGACCCCCCACAAGAGTACTTACACCATGTTTCTTGTGGACGAACAGACCCCCACTCCTTGCGTCACCAAAATGGTTGAATTAGCCCTTCAGGCAGTGACCGAAGATAAGCCTTTGCCACAACTCCGGGAGACAGATCCTACATCTCTGCTGTTCCCATCAGATAATGAATGTTGGCTTAACATTCAATCGACATTCACTTCTGGTAAGCTATCCGCGGACTGTGCATCGACGCAATTCAGTGAACGCCTCCCAAGACTACCTGAAACCTTAATCCGACTCGAGTTCGAGTCCCGGTCTAGGTTTAGCCGGAGCCTCAACATCTCGACTATGGCGGAGATGTTTTCTCTTACTTATGACGAGGAACATTCTTTTAAAGTTATGACTAAAGCCACCCTGCAATCTTTGTTAGCAGACTGCTACGACTTCTTGGTGGCCAAAAGACGTTGCCGTAAGCATGTCTTATCTGAAGCCACTATCCGCCATGAGCCAAATAAGCTCATTAAAGCCTCTGCTTGGGGTCCGGACCTTTTCCCGGAGGACATGGTCAACTCGGTATTGAGCGAAGCTGCCAGAGTGAACCAGAGCCTCAAAGTCCGTTGGGGTCTCACTCCCAAACGGAAGTTCGAACAATCGAGCATTCACTCCCGGGGCAGAAAAAGGCTACGCCCTTATAGCTCTACCCAATTCCGCCAACCTATTCAAGTAGTCCAGTCGGCCCCGGTCTCTCAGGGCATCCAACCCTCCACCTCCAAGTCTCAGCCCCAAGTGAAGTATGTCCTCGTCCCTGAAAACCAAGTGGCTTCGAACTCGTTTACCTCTCCTGTTTATAACCCGGTCTATGAGTCCCGGTTTTCCTCCCAAGGATACCAACGAGGCAGGGGCCCCGGTTCGAGGGGTTCTTTTCAGAACAGAAGCAAAGGGAGATATTTCTCCCGTGGAAAAGGGTCACGTGGTGGCCGAGGCGGTAAAACCTCCAACTACTGACGGTCTTCAGGTAGGAGGGAGACTTTATGTGTTCCGGAGTCGCTGGAAATTCAGTCCTTGGGCCTTCAGCATAATCTCCAAGGGCCTGGGGTGGAGTTGGATAGAAGGGCCTCCTCCACCGAACAGATTCCATCAACCCTCGACACCGGACCTACTTTTGTTTACCCAAGATCTTCTTCGCAAGAACGCGATCAAGGAAACGAAATATCTGAAGTTTCAAGGTCGCTTATTCAGCGTTCCGAAGAAAGACTCCGACAGCCGAAGGGTCATCCTCGATCTGTCTCGACTAAACTTGTCCATTCAATGCGACAGGTTTCACATGCTTACCGTCTCGCAGGTGCGAACCTTGCTTCCCCGTGGGGCCGTCACCACCTCCATCGATCTTACCGATGCTTACTATCACGTTCCAATAGCGAGACACTTCCGCCCATTCCTAGGATTCAGACTGGACGACAAGGCTTACACGTTCAAAGTGATGCCTTTCGGGCTCAACATCGCGCCCAGAATCTTCACGAAACTGGCGGAATCGGTCATTCAGGAACTCCGATCCCACGGAATCCAAGTCGTCGCATACCTGGACGATTGGCTAATCTGGTCAGACAACGTCGAGGATTGTCTCAAGGCAACAAACAAGGTGATCCAATATCTTCAGTTTCTGGGATTCCAGATAAACTTCGGAAAGTCTCGTCTGACACCAAAGACCAAATTTCAGTGGCTGGGATTACGGTGGGACCTACGTTCTCACACTCTATGTCTCCCCAGGTCCAAGAGGATAGAGATTGCGAAAAATACCAAACGCTTTCTCGGGGAAAAGGTAACTTCCAGAAGGAACCAGGAGAGGATTCTAGGGTCCCTACAATTCGCTTCAGCGACGGACCTCCTTCTGAAAGCGAAACTGAAAGACATCAACCGAGTTTGGCGCTCCAGAGCGAACACCAAACGTCGGGACAAGAAGACACGCCTTCCTCCCATTCTTCGGAAGAGGCTTCTCCCATGGACAACCGCCAAGAGCCTATCAAAATCGGTTCCGTTGCAGTACCCCCCTCCAAGGATAGTCATCCACACGGATGCCTCCCTATCAGGTTGGGGAGGCTACTCCCAACACAGGAAAGTTCAGGGCCTTTGGTCCACAATGTTCCAGCAATTTCACATAAACGTCCTAGAGGCCATGGCTGTCTTACTAACCTTGAAACGTCTTTCCCCGGCCAAGAAACAACATCTGAGGATAGTCCTCGACAACGAAGTCATAGTCCGTTGTCTAAACAGAGGGGGCTCCAAGTCAGGTCCCATCAATCACGTGATGGTGGCAATCTTCTCCCTGGCGGCCTCAAACCAATGGCACCTATCCGCCGTTCATCTGGCTGGAGTTCGGAACGTTGTGGCAGACGCACTCTCCAGGACGGTACCGTTGGAGTCAGAATGGTCACTAGATCGCAAATCCTTTCAATGGATCCTCTTCCAAGTGCCGGATCTCCAGGTAGACCTCTTCGCGACGGAATCCAACCACAAGCTGAAATGTTATGTGGCCCCCAACCTGGACCCTCGGGCTTACGCCACGGATGCCATGTCTCTCGACTGGAACGCCTGGGAAAGGATTTACCTTTTCCCACCGGTGAACCTACTGATGAAAGTGCTGGACAAACTTCGAACCTTCAAAGGTCAAGTAGCCCTGGTGGCCCCCAATTGGCCCAAGAGCAATTGGTTTCCTCTTTTACTGGAGCTGAATCTCCACCCTCACCAGATTCCCAACCCGACTTTGGCCCAGATAGTACAAACGTGCACTGTGTTCGCTTCCTCAAACATTCAGACCACCCTAACTTTATGGACTTCATGAAGTTTGCGGCACACAAAGGGGCTAACATAGACCCCCAGAATACTTTATTTTTAGAATCTGACAAGAGAGACCACTCTTCGTCAATATGACTCAGCGGTCAAAAAACTAGCTAAGTTTTTGAAAGATTCTAGTACTGACTTTATGACACTAAACCTAACGGTAACCTTTTTCAGAACCTTGTTTGAGTCGGGCTTAGCAGCCAACACTATTACTACCATCAAGTCTGCCTTGAAGAAGATTTTTCTAATCGGCTTTAATATAGATCTAACAGATTCATTGCTAGCTTCGATCCCAAGAGCCTGTGCCAGACTGAGACCATCTTCTCGTCCTAGCCCGATTTCCTGGTTTCTCAATGATGTTCTTAAACTAGCGTCAGAAACCGTCAACGATTCATGTGAGTATATCCCTCTACTCAGGAAAACTCTCTTTCTCGTGAGTTTGGCATCTGGCGCCAGGATTCCGGAATTAGCTGCCTTATCAAAGGATCCAGGCCACATAGAGTTCCTTCCGTCAGGAGAGGTCCTCCTCTCCCCAGACAAGGTCTTTTTGGCCAAAAATGAAGACCCTCAGAATAGATGGTCCTCCTGGAAAATCATCCCTCTCCTTCAGGATCCTTCCCTATGCCCGGTTACCACTCTAAAGTCCTTTCTATCAAGGACTTCCTATAAGTCCTCGGGACCCTTGTTCATCAGGGAGCGGGGAGGGACTATAACTTTGAAAGGGATCAGACAACAGATCTTGTATTTTATTAAACAGGCCAATCCAGAGTCTTTTCCTCACGTCCACGACATTCGGGCGGTAGCGACCTCAATAAATTTTTTCCATCATATGAACTTTACAGATATCTCTAAATATACCGGATGGAAATCCCCCTCAGTGTTCAAGCGGCACTATCTTAAACAATTAGAGGCCCTTCAACTCGCTACCGTAGCTGCAGGGAGCGTGGTATCCCCCGGACAAATTCCTTCTAACTAATCCCTGAATCCTATATCTTCCACCTTCTTCCTCTTACCTGCCTCACTTACAGTTCCTACCTGAGTTCGGTTTGTTGTATCACACCCATGGGTGTTCCTAGTTCGTAACATTGCCATTTTATTATCATTGTTCAATTTATTCTTCCATACAAACTGTATTTCTTTAGTGTTCAAGTGTATGTAATTTGTTCCAGTGTTTGACCTTAATTGGTTTTGTTTTAAGTTAATGTTCTTTTGTCTTCCCTTCCTGGGATATTATACCTTATCATGCTGATGTTATTAAAGACGTCCGTCTTCTACGTTAACTTTTGATTAAACCACTGTTCGTTATGTTGATTTTTATTCGTTCCCGTATAGTTAATAAGTTTGGGTTCGTTTTCTCTGGTACTATTTCACTGCGCGGCACAGGGATTGAGCCCAGAAAAGGGATTTTGACGAAGGAAAAATCTATTTCTGGGCGAGAGACCTGTGCCGCCCAGTGAACCCACCCTATTTGCTCCCCCCCCTGTTCAGACCCCAAACTTAAGGGTGCTGTAAGGAGTGATGGGCAAGCGTGGGTTGAGTTAGTAGTACTGGTCTGCGAGGCAGGGGAGGTTGAACGGCACCTCACTATTGGGGGATTTCGAAGAGGAGAAGTCTAAATGGTACGAGACCTCTGGTATTTCGCCCCAGTCTATACCGACACCATTAGGTGAGCGAGCTAGTTCAACCTAGCATTCCTTTACATTTTTTCTCTGGTAATATTAGCAGTTATATTCCTTTGAAATGGTGCTTAAGGAGCATTTCACTGGGCGGCACAGGTCTCTCGCCCAGAAATAGATTTTTCCTTCGTCAAAATCCCTTTTTTATGGTAAAACAAAGTTTTATGAATACTTACCTGGCAGTTATATATACATAGCTAATTATCTCTATTTCAGCAGAATTTTTCTAAAACTAGGCAACCGCCTTGTGGTGGTTGGGTGGTAACACCCGTTAAAGGGTGGTAGGAGGAATCATTCACGTTTTCTGTTCTTCAGTTCATCTATGCCCGACCTATCTCCTGAGGGGAGGTGGGTGGGCCTTCGAATGTATATATAACTGCCAGGTAAGTATTCATAAAACTTTGTTTTATCATAAAAACTCCATTTTTATGAATAGAACTTACCTGGCAGTTATATATACATAGCTGATTAACACACTTGGAGGAGGGTGATAGACAGTAACATCGTTGGGGAAACAACCAAAAAAGTTGTAGGATAAATAAACACCTTGATTCCTTACCTGCTAAGGTAGCTGACTTCAAAGGTTCCTGCCTCTTGAGTCGCTTTCCCTTAGGAGTGTCAGCCAGGATGTGACCTGCAGAGCTGAAAACACTCAATCGAGTCTGTCAACGGGGTGAGACCAACAATCTGACTAGACTTCAGGACTACCTATTGCCCAAAATAAAAAACTGCAACTTTACCAAACCAACCACCTAACATTTGCAAAGTAGATAAAAATTATCTAACTAGACTGAGGTGACTGTACACAAGTCGAAGTCCTCAGACAACCAATAAAAAATACACCAACCTATGTACAAGTAAACAAAACTAAGGTTGAGGGGAGGTAGTAACTCCTTTGCCTAATACAGAAGCCGTAGCTACGTATGGTCCCAAGGTATAACATTTCTCATAATCCACCCTCACCTCTCTGAGGTAATGAGAGGCGAACACAGAGTTGCTCCTCCAGAATGTCGCATCCATAATTTGACGGAGCGACATGTTCTTGCGGTAAGCAAGCGAGGTCGCAATGGCCCTCACTTCGTGAGCTTGCACTTTTAAACGTCCGAAGTGTTCCTCCTCACACAAGAGATGTGCTTCTCTTATCACTTTCCTCAGGAAAAAGGACAAAGCGTTCTTGGAAAGGGGCTTTTGAGGATCTTTCACAGAACACCACAGGGAGCTAGAAGAGCCTCTCACACTTTTCGTGCGAGACAAGTAGGTCTTGAGGGCTCGTACTGGACAGAGCAGCCTCTCTTGCTCTTGACCCACTAGGTTGGTCAAGTTAGGAACCTCAAAGGTCCTCGGCCAGGGCTTAGAAGGGTTCTCGTTCTTAGCGAGAAAGTCTAATCTCAAGGCACAAACTGCGCCATTCAGATTGAAGCCTACCTGTTTTTCAATTGCATGGACTTCACTAACTCTTTTAGCTGTTGCTAAGGCCAAAAGAAAGAGGGTCTTCTTGGTAACCTCCCTCAGGGGAGCCTATGAGATGGGCTCAAATCTCTTGGTGCACAGAAATTTAAGAACCACATCAAGGTTCCAAGAAGGGGGCTTTAACTGGGTCTGCTTGGTCGTCTCAAAAGACTTCAAGAGGTCATGTAAGTCCTTATCGCGAGACAAGTCCAAGCCTCTATGCCGACAGACGGAAGAGAGCATACTTTTGTACCCTTTGATAGTGGACACAGCTAGCTTAGCGTCCTGTCTGAGGTACAACAAGAAATCCGCAATCTGGCTCACAGAGGTAGTGGATGAGGAAATCTTGTGCTTCCTACACCAAGCCCTAAAAGTCTCCCACTTGGACTGGTAGACCCTCTGCGAAGAGACCCTCCTCGCTCTGGCGATAGCTTTCGCAGCTTGCGCTGAAAAGCCTCTCGATCTGACGAGCTTCTCGATAGTCTGAAGGCAGTCAGATTGAGAGCGAGGGGGTTTTGATGATATCTCTCGAAGTGGGGTTGTCTGAGCAGATTTGGACTTGCAGGGAGGCTTCTTGGAAAGTCCATCAACAAGTCCACCACCTCCGTGAACCATTCCCTCATCGGCCAGAACGGAGCTATCAGGATCATCCGTCCCGAATCGAGGAGGGCGAATTTCCTGACTACCAGATTGATGATCTTGAACGGGGGAAAAGCATAAGTGTCCATCCCCGTCCAATCCATCAAAAAGGCGTCTACTGCTATTGCCTCTCTGTCCGGAACTAGGGAGCAATAGATGGGGATCCTCTTGGATAAGTTGGAGGCGAAAAGATCGATGAGGGGTCTCCCCCACAGCCTCCAGAGACTCTGACAGACCTGTTGGTTGAGGGTTCATTCTGTGGGAAGGACCTGCCCTTTCCTGCTGAGCATGTCCGCCCTCACATTCTTCTGTCCCTGAACAAACCTCGTCAGAAGGTTTATCCTGTTCTCCTTCGCCCAAAGAAGGAGCTCTCTTGCTGTCTCGAACAGAGACAGAGAGTGAGTCCCTCCTTGCTTCCTGATGTAAGCAAGAGCTGTGGTGTTGTCTGAGTTGACCTCCACAATCTTCCCAGAAAAATGGCCATCAGCTCCTTGTTGTTGATGTGCCATCCCAGCTGAATTCCTTCCCAATAGCCTGAGACCTCCTTGCTTCCTAGTGTTGCCCCCCAGCCTGACTCTGATGCGTCTGAAAACAACACTAGGTCTGGGTTCTTCTTGTGTAAGGAGATCCCTTCCCCTAACAAGGTTGGGTCCAGCCACCACTTCAGAAGAGTCTTGACTTCTATTGGAATGGGGAAGGAAAAGGAGTCTGCCTGCATCTTTCTGTTCCACGTCTTCGAAAGAAAGTGCTGAAGAGGCCTTAGGTGGAATCTCCCCAGAGAGACAAACTGTTCGAGGGAGGATAGAGTCCCTAGCAAACTCATCCACTCCTTCGCTGTGCATCTCTTCTTGTCCAGGAAAGTTCTGACTTTTACGAGACACTTGGTCTGTCTTTCCTGAGAGGGAGAAGCCCGAAAAAGAACTGAATTCAGAACTATCCCCAAATAGAGAATAGTCTGATTCGGTCTGATCTGAGACTTCTCCCTGTTGATGACCAGGCCTAGATCTTGAGCCATCATAAAAGTCTTCCGTAAATCCTCCAGACATTTCTCCCTCGATCGTGAACGAATCAGCCAATCGTCCAGATAGAAGGATACCCTTATCCCCTCCTGATGCAGCCAACCTGACACATTCGCCATTACCCTGGTGAAGACTTGAGGAGCCGTGCTGAGACCGAAGCAAAGAGCTCTGAATTGGAAGCACTTGCCCTCCATTACAAATCTCAGGTACTTCCCCGAAGTCGGATGGATGGGGACATTGGAAATATGCGTCCTGCAAGTCGAGGGACACCATCTAGTCCCCTGGACGTACTGACGCCAGCACCAACTGAGTCGTCTCCATGGAGAACTTTGTCTTCTCCACAAATACGTTGAGAGCGCTGACATCCAGGACGGGTCTCCATCCGCCCGAGTTCTTGGGGACCAGAAACAGGCGATTGTAAAAGCCTGGGGAGGATAGATCCCGAACCGGTTCTATCGCCCCCTTGTCTAGCATTTGGTTGACAAGGTCTACTAGGGCCTTCTGTTTCCCCGGATCTGAGTCCCGGGCTACTAAGGCCAGCGGAGCATCTGCGAGAGGAGGTTTTTTTCAGAAAGGGGATCTTGTATCCTTCCTTGATGACTGAGAGGGACCAGGTGTCCGCCCCTCTCCTCTTCCAAGACTGCCAAAAACCTGACAGTCTTGCGTCTACTGTCTGGAGGAGACGAACTTCATTTTCTGGAGCGAGGTCTGAAAGAACCCCTGGTAGATCTTGGTCCTGATTCTTGCCTTCTCCCTCTAAAATCTGGTCTTGAAGTAGTCCTGCCCCGAAAGGGCTGCTGGAATCTCCTTTCCTCCCGTTTCAAAGAAGAAGGAGGGGCTGCCAAGGGCTTATGAGCAGAACGAGATAAAAGGTCTTGGGTGGCTTTTTGGGCCAGAGAACGCGTAATGTCATTAACCAGGGACTCGGGAAAAAGATGTTGAGAGAGGGGGGCGTAAAGAAGCTCAGACTTTTGTGCATTGGTAACAGACCTAGAAGCAAAAGAGCAAAGCAGAGCTCTCTTCTTTAGGACCCCAGCTGAGAACAGAGCAGCCAACTCATTCGCCCCATCTCTGAGGGCCTTATCCATACAGGACATAATACTGGTAAGGTCCCTAGATCCTTCCATCTGTTCAGTTTTCCTTGCGAGAGTCCCAAGCGACCAGTCTAGGAAACTAAAAACCTCAAAGGCTCTAAAAATACCTTTGACGAGATGATCCAGCTCCGACATCGACCACATGACCTTGGCTGAGTTGAGAGTATGCCATCTAGCAGAGTCCACTAAACCAGAGAAGTCACCCTTGGAGGAGGAAGGCACTCCCAGACCCAAAGGTTCTCCAGTTGCATACCACATACCCGCTCTTGAAGCAAGACGAGCTGGTGGAAACGAGAAGGAAGTCTTAACTGTTTGTCTCCGCTCCATCATCCAGTCATCAATCTTCGTGAGAGCCTTCTTTGCGGAGATAGACAGCTTCATCTTGAAGAAGGCCGACTGTTTCTTGGCCTTCTTTCTGTTAAATTGGGACTGAGGAGATTGAGGGGCAGCAGGTTGGAATTCCTCTCCAAAAAGTTCAAGAAGGGAGCGAGAGAGAACTTTGTAATCTCCCACAGCGTCGGCAGGATTATCATCGTCATCAGAAACATCCTCGAGGTCCTGATCCACATCTGCAATATCCTTCGAAAGAGAAGAAGGATCCTTAGAACCCGACAAGGGCAAATCAAAGGCATCATCCTGCAAAAGACGGGTTGCATCCTGGAGTCCCGCGCTAGGAGAATCCTTGGGACGAGAGGCAGTATCGTCCCGAAGAGGCAGGGTAGTATTGCCCTGGGACCGAGAACGAGAGGCAGAGTCGTTCTGACGTCGAGAGCGAGAGGCGGTATCGTCGTGGCGGCGAGAATGAGAGGCGGTATCGTCGTGGCGTCGTGAACGAGAGGCGGTATCGTCGTGGCGTTGAGAACTAGGGTCGGTATCGTCGTGGCGTCGTGAACGAGAGGAGGTATCGTCGTGGCGAAGCGAACGAGAGGAGGTATTGTCGTGGCGAAGCGAACGAGAGGAGGTATCGTGCTGGTAACGTGAACGGGAGGCGGTATCGTCTTGGCATCGAGAACGAGAAGCAGCATCGTTCGATAAGGTATCGTCCCGGTATCGAGAACGAGAAAACGTATCGCCCTGGTATCGCGAAAGCACACATTCCTCATCCTGGCGTAGAGAGGGAGAAGTTTTCTTTAAAGAAGAACTCCGTTCTCTCTTAGAAGCAGACTTCTTAATCGGCAACGAGTCGTCTTTACGTCTGTCAGACTGGGCGTGAGGGCGGCTAAAGGCTTGTACTAAAGTCAAAAGTTGTTCCTGCATGACAGACATAAAGGATTTAGCAACATCAGCTGGGTCTTGCGGACCCGAAGGGGGGGGCTGACGAATAACACTCGTAGAAGGGGGAGGATCTTCGGCAGCAGGCTTCGCCCTTTTCACAGGCACGGAGTCGAAATCATCCTCCGACGGTCAAGGTTCATAACTGCTAGAACCGGGAGAGAAAGAACGAGACCGTTCGTCGCGGTTCCATCTCCTCTTAGTAGGTCTTGAAGCTTCATACTTCCATTTACGTCTGGACGAATTCGGAGAAGAAAACAACACATCCGACACGTCTTTCCCGTGACGGTCAAGAGCAGCCTGGGAATCGACAACAGGACTGTCTGAGGCGACGGCTGACCAAGGGTACGTACCTCTCACCCCCTTTCGGTCATCGACGTACCTTCTCCCTTGGTCCTGGGAGCTTGGTAGAGGTCTAGGCCTAGGGGTATGACAGATTCGGTCAGTCGCCACCTCCACTGCACTAACACAAGCACTTTCACTTTCCTTACCTTTAAAGGCCTCCAGTTGTTCTTTAATGGCCTTCAACTCGGCCGCCAGGCTAGCGTACCGAGGGTCATCCGTAGATACGGGACCTGTAGGAGGTGCAAGAGTTACTACCTCAAGGGAAGGATCAACTTCCAAAGAGGAATCAATAATAGGATCAATAGATAAATCTACGCTAAGTTCGTCTTCCTTACCACTAACAGACTTAGACTTAGACCTAGAAGCTCTCCTAACTCTATCGAGCTCTAGCTTACGCACATAGCGCTTCATAATTTACCAATCTTTCTCATCCAAAACCTTACATTCCCCGTACCTATTATCAAGGGCACAAACAAAACCCCTACAATTAGAACAAACGGTGTGAGCGTCTACCGCCATTTTCGGTAGTCTCACCTTACATTCCTCATTCGCACAGATACGGTAATGACTCTTTTCACTCATAATGAAAAACAGCAAAAAAAGCTAAGAGAAAACAAAATACAACGATCGCCAAAACCCCAAATCAGAGTACTTCACCAAAAAAGCAGACTGGTACACCGAGCAGGGAAAGCGAAGAAAAACTCTTAATAACGGACCAACGTGTTGTCGATGCGGCCGGCAGAGATGAACTGAAGAACAGAAAACGGGAATGATTCCTCCTACCACCCTTTAACGGGTGTTACCACCCAACCACCACAAGGCGGTTGCCTAGTTTTAGAAAAATTCTGCCGAAATAGAGATAATTAGCTATGTATATATAACTGCCAGGTAAGTTCTATTCATAAAAATTTTTTTTTTTCATATTTTTGATAATTTTTTGAGAAAATTTAGGCATTTTCCAAGAGAATGAGACCAACCTGACCTCTCTATGACAAAAATTAAGCCTGTTAGAGCAATTTTGCAAAATGTGATGGGATAAAAATAACCCCTTGGGGGTTAAGGGTTGGAAATTTCCAAATAGCCCTGGGGTAAAAGGGTTAATTTTATTTGGGCAAACTCAAAAGCTATAAATATGGAGCAAGCACTTGAAGATCAAGGCATTAGATAAGCATGAAAAGACAGAATTTCTATGAATGGTAGAAGGAAAACCGGGTACACTGATAGCGGCCTCCAGAAGCTTGTGTGTGTGAGTGGAACTAACAGTGTGGCTTGTCTTTAACATAGGAACTTTAGTACAAAACCTATTGTTCTTAAGACTTACCTAATACCTTCCCTCACCATGGTATTGGGGACCTAACAAAGTATTATTCTATTCTTAGGAGGCACAAGCGAGGTGAGGTCAGCTATATCGAGGCTTGCGGAGCTGTTTTCCCCAAAGGGGAAAAGGTGAAAGGAAGAAAGGGTCCAGTTATTCTTACTCATTCACCACAGACTAACCCGGGTAACCTCAGCCCTCAACCCTCTGCTACTTGTCCATCACGGAGCCTGAGGTGTATAAACCATTTGTTGTGCGACCACCGCACGACCAATGGAAAAGGTCTGAATGTTCCTGTGGGGTCTAGATTGAGAGCAAACACAATAGCCTTCCGATCCTGGAGGGAAAGGAAATCCTTGTGGGGAGAGCGCTGGCGCGCAGGATATTGTTGGTGCGCAGGAGAGCGCTGGCGCATAAGAGAGCGCTGGCATGCAGGAGATCGTTGGGCAAGCAGGAGACCGCGGGTGCACGCTGAGGTTCGGTGAGCTCTGTTGCCCCGGCGATCGTAGGATGGCTGGTGAGTAGACAAACGTGGTTCTCTGTGGCGAGGTTGCACTGGTAGGTCGGCAGGTCAGCTGGTAGGACGTTCAGGAACTGCGATGTGCCCTTTGGAAGGGTGAACATCCACCGATGGAGATCGCGAACGATCCACAGAAGAGTCCAGAACTAGCTGCAGCATCATCAGGAGAAGGTCCAAGAACGGATGACGCCCATGAGGGCCGGTGGACCAGGAGAACAACCTCACACATAGGGAGGAAAACTCTCCCTTGGAAGGGAAAGTTGTCCAAGCCCTGGAGGTGAACCTCCTGGTAGTGGTCTAAGATGATCTGACAAGAGCGCTACCTGAGGAAGCGTAGCCGGAGCTAGTTCCTCGAAGATGAAGCGCTGATCAGGTGTTGCCACGGGCATACTTTTAAAAGAAGAGATTACGCCCATGATGACGTCCTCTGAGGGACGGCAGTGACAGCAGATTCCCCAGGCATGAACAGGACAGCTCTGCTTCGTCGGCACTCTTAGTCGAACGAAGAAAACTGCATCACTAACTGAGGAAAAATAAAATAAATTATGTAACAGAAAATTCCCTCGGGAGGAACACCTCGGCTGTGACGGGAAGGGAGACCACCGAGGGAACAAACATAAAATAAGTACTGCACCCTCCCTTCCCCAGTCGACATCGACAGCAGAAGGGGAGCGGAGAGGAACTGTAATAAAACATGAATTACAATTATTCAAATCAGCTAAAAATATTCACTAATAGGAAGAACCATTGATCCTCCAAAGGGAAGTGTTCCCCACAGAGAAGAAGCTGAAAAGTTAAATTACAATCAATTATTTAAATCAGCTAAAAATATTCACTAATAGGAAGAACCATTGATCCTCCAAAGGGAAGTGTTCCCCACAGAGAAGAAGCTGAAAAGTTAAATTACTGTACAATCAATTATAATTTCACTTAAATAATTGAGTAAAAAATCGGAAGCGCAACCTAACCCGCGAACGGGAAAGGTGCTCCCCCTGTTAGTACACTGTCGGAGGCCCATGAAAGGTGAACGGCCTTGAGAAGAGAAAGACCGTAGTCAATCTCTGAGAGGCCACACTCCCTTCGCTCAGTAATCCATATGTTTCCCATAGGAAGAGGGAAAGACGAAGACAACAGTTGAACGAGGAGGGTCCAAACGATGACGATTCCCCTGCGGAGGGGGCCGAGTCAACGGTAGGTTATCCGCTGACGGGAAGACCGAGGGACAAGGGGGGGGGGGGGGGGAGAGGTCAGAAGGGAAGGTTCCCCGACCTATACGTATCACAAGCACAACACAAACACTGAAAAGGAAACTTACAACATTTCTAAATATATACTGTATACATAAACATTAAGAATGTTTTCATATACATACAGTATACAGTATATAAGACAATGTAAGTTAAAAGACAAAAATTAATGGCAGTCCAAAATAGGCGAGGAGGAAGAGCGGATACAACTGGTCTCCATCCAAGCCAAAAGTAAAGTGAGCTAAATCACCAGTGTGTGAGTGGGAGCGGTAGCAAGCTAGCCCCCCTACCGCCCGCTAACTGGCGGTGTGGATAGTTAACCCTTGCTAATTTTAATGGCTCGTCATTTCAGCTTCGCAGAAAGTAATATCCCTAAACAAATAGCGTAGGTTTGTATTCCAATTACGAAACAAACAGTATTTGGGGTGTTTCTATATTTGTTATTTTGTTAATGGCGCTACATTGACACATAACGTCATTACAAACACACAGAAAATTCTTTGCAAATCATAAGCCTGATAGCAATTTTGTCACAACCAGAATCACCATAGGGTAAAGTAATCCCATTGGATGTCTAGCTCAATTTGACAGGGGTACATCAAACTTCTGAAAATAAATCATCAATCACGTTGCGTCAAACCATCATCTGCGCACATGGAGATTCTCAAAGATCGTCAATACGTCTAATAAGGTTCATCATTTCCATGAAATAAAAGGCTTCTCTCAGGCCCAAGGTTGAGATATTTAAGACAACAACACTGCATCTCTGTGGGTTCTGCTTCATTCACCTGTTCTGGTGAATCTTCTATAACTATTAAAGAAAAAGGAGGAACAGGAGTTCTTGTTTTGAAATTACCCCGGAACTCTTTACTCTTTCCAGAATATCTTTTCATTGCCGACTATAGTGGCAGCAGAGATTCCTGGCGAAATGAGACCATCCCCTTAATGAAGTCATAGCCAATCAAATTATCTCCCGCATTAACAGCGGTCACAGCACAATATAAGCTAGTATAGTTTGAAATTTGTAAGGAGATTTATTGTATAGCCTCTGATGTGAGCAGAGGCTACAGATGAAGATTGATCGTAATTTGAAATATTACGATCAGGTAAGACCTGGTCAGAATAAGAAGGTGCTGGCAACAAAGGTTTGGCTTCCTTTTCAGCCAAGGCATAGCAATAAGTTGAATTCTGTAATCTATCCTCATATCTGTGATAATCAGGACCTTCTAAGCAATGCCATCGAAATTCCCTTAGTCTCCGACGCTTATGAGCTAGTTGGTCATGAGAATAAGTAGGAGGGTCAACTTTAGGGAAAGGATTATAGTACCGGGTATATGGTTCAGCACTCCTTTTCTGATGAGCTGGTCTAACCTGTAAAACCAAGGATTCTTCATTAACCCTTTTACCCCCAGGATATTTGGAAATTTCCAACCCTTAACCCCCAGGGGGTTATTTTTTTCCCAGCACATTTTGCAGTATATATTTTTTAAATTGTTCTAACCGCTTTAATTTTTGTCATAGAGAGGTCAGGTTGGTCTCATTCTCTTGGAAAATGCCTGAATTTTCTCAAAAAATTATCAAAAATATGAAAAAAAAAAAATTTTTATAGCATTTTTTTGCAAGGACGTACCCATACGTCCATGGGGGTAAAGGGATGGCTTTTGTGAAACATACCAGTACGTCCTTTGGGGGTAAAAGGGTTAATATAGGTTGGTCTTGACCTGTGAATAACTGTTGGAATGATTGTCTACCTTCCTTGAAGATGGCAAAGATCTAGAAGCTGGGGAATTATCATTACGTTGCATGATCATATGTGTTTTAGGAACACGCAAAAGGGGAGAAGCACGTTCGGTTTGAGAATACGTATTGTTGCCGGTACGTCCGATGGTGCTCCCACACAGGAACGTAATGTGTGTGTGCAAACAGAACATGAAACTGAAAGATCTCGTCAAGCCGAGCCACAATAGAAGCGAGATAGAGATGACAGAAAACAAGATTAAATATGACAAATTCGTAGATAATTTGTATTTTTCCTAACTATACAAACCTTAGCTATTTATTAGGGGTTATACTTTCGGCAGAGCTGAAATGACGAGCCATTAAAATTTTGCGAGGGTTAACTACCCACACCGCTACTTAGCGGGAATAGGGGGGGGGTAGCTTGCTACCACTCGCGTTCACACACACCTGTGATTTAGTGACTTTGCTTGAAGGTAGGACTTCAAGTGGGATAGGGATGGCGGGCAAGTTTGTATAAATAGCTAATGTTTGTACAATTAGGAAAAATACAAATGATCTATGAATTTGCTATTTGTTCTGTAACTGGAATACAAACCACGCTATTTATTAGGGGTGACTCACCCATTAGGAAGGGTGGACGTCCCTGCCAATCTGGCTTTTGGCTTTGCCCGGGGGCTCCTTATCTGAGTATGTTAGTAATCAAAAATAAGGAGTCCCTGCCCTCGCTAAAACCTTGCTACGCATGGTCCGCGGCCTACGCAAGCTGTGTGTTGAGACATGCAGAAGGGTGACTGTCTAGGTAAAGTTATTCCAAGTCTATGTGGGAAAAACCTGATGTAACCAAGACCTCCCCAATACCACCTTGCCAGGGTATGGGGACGCAACAGTATTAGCTTAATACTAGGTACACAAGGGAGCATGGTTTACCTGCAGTGGTTTGAGGTCAGCTTATGCAGAGAACCCAGGATGCTGCTTTCCCCACGAGAGGGTAGGATGAAGAAAAGAATAAGAGCCAGTCAAATCTTTTCATTCACACAGACTGAAACCGGGTAACAGTGCCCTCAACCTTCTGCTACTTGTCCAATAAAGAGCTTGAGGTATACAACCAGCTGTTGTGCAGCCACCACCGGACCGATAGAGACCGTATTGAGTTCCTGTGAGTCACGTCTTGCAGGAGAAAGGTTGTGAAAGTCACCTGGAGCATTCACATCCTTTCTTGTAAAACCTGCGTCACAGAGTAATCTGCTAAGAAGGACCAGGGGCATAGCTATGCCCCTGACACTGTGAGTCGTCATGTCGAGATGATGTTTCGGTGATCCTCCTCTAAGTGTTGATGACAAGAGAAGGGACCCGGGTGGGCTGTTGCTGTTTTCTTTAGGTAAAGTCTCATACCTAACCCTAGGTACTGTAACGGATGATCTGGATCGTCCGTTACCGAGTGGAGACTTGTGTAGGATCCGTCACCTCTGGAGACTGTGTCTGGCGACATACTCAGGGACGAAACTGAACACTGTCTTTCGCCCTTCTCAATAATGGGCGATGTCGAAAGAGAGACCATGAAGTTCCTTGACTCGTATGGTTGCTGTCCGAGTGTGTAGGAACATTATCTTCTTAAATCAGGAGAAAATTTGTTGCCTGGTGAAGTGGAACATAAGGAGATCTCTTTAGAGATCGGAGAATCTGAACCTTGTTCCGAGAGGAAGGTCTCAATTCCGACTGGAGAAGGGCAAGTTGTAAGTCCGTATGAGTTAGGAAAGGTCTATCGATGAGAGGATGTTCCTTTCTTTCAGTTTGAAGGTGAAGGATCAAGGTTGAGTGATCATCTTTACCTGTCGAAACTGAATAGGGGTTCTTTTCCTCTTTTATATACTCGAGGATTCCGCTATTGCTGGAATAAAGGTATCGAGTTGAGACCAGGGCTTCTTTGGTCTTTGAGGGTTTCTGAGTACCAAAGATGCGGTCTAAGACCACGTCTTTGCCCTCTCGAGGAGGGATCACTGGGTCGGAAAACCCACTGAGAACCCTTACTAGAGTCAGAACCTGCCAAAATGCATGCTCTGATTCTTGTTGGTCTCCTCCTGCTGTAGGACTTGCAGCGAAGTCTCCTTCTATCCCCAAGAGCTCTTCTTGGGGTGAGTCGTGGACATTCCCTGAGTGGCTGGCTGTCTCCGTTCTAGCCCTGGTGGAGGAATTTGGCAGTTTTGGAGTCTTTGGTCTCCATCCAAGGAAGGAGATAAGACTCCAACATCGAAGACCTGTGCTGAAGAGGGGTTTCCTCCATTGGTGCGGTGAAAAAGTGTCTCCCCTCGCGCGGTTCCATTGGTGACGGAAGGTCTTCGTCCGACAGGGAGGGAGTCTCTCTCTGAGAAACTGGAGGAACTTGTCTTGATGGTCTGCATGGAGTCAGCTTCGCCCTTAGGGAAGTGACCGCGTCAGAAACTCCTCTTTTCCTCTTCAAAGGGGTAGAGGAAGCCATGGTTCCGTGTCTTAGGTCTAGAGCTATAGGTCGCTCTGATGAGCGATCAGACAGGACTGGCTCGAAAGCCTGTGTTACGGCTCTGACTAAGGCACTGAACCAAGGCTGCTGAATGATGGATGCACTGTTAGACAGATCCCCTGAAGGGAAAGGGACAGAAGGTTCCCTACGAGGAGTCACTGTAATAAGTGGGTCCGCCTTAGAAGACAGTTTAGGGATCCTGAACCCCTCTGCTTGTTTTTGTTTCCCTTGACTGACGCGTAACGTCTACCTGCCGCTGATGCTGACGCTCCGCAGTGTCATGGGTTGACTGGCGTGTGTTGTCACGCTGACGCGTAGCGTCTGGCTGATGCTGACGCTGATGCTCCGCAGTGTCATGGGTTAACTGGTGTGTGTTGTCACGCTGACGCTGACGCTCCGTATCGTGTCCGCTTCTGTCCTGCCGCTTAGCGGCCCCGCTCCGCTACTTGACGAATGTCGTCACGTTTGGAAGACTGACGATCGGCGGTATGCGCGATCGATTGATGTTGAGAAGCAGAACTCTGACGAGATGCATCCACCTCAACCTGCAGTTGAACACTGCGAATGGGAGATCGCCTGTGCGATAACGCGTTAGTACCGGAGACAACAGGCCGCCTGTGCGACAACGGGTCTAAAAGGGAAGACTGACGCCCAGCCGCACTGCCAACCGCAGGACGATAAGACTGTATAAGCGACGAGAGTTGTTGCTTGATGCCGAACAACATAGACCATTTGGGATCATCTTTAGACGATACGTGTGCTGCCTCTTCCAATGCGAATTCGCCTTCCTCATCGCTTCCAAACCGCTCCCCACTTTCGGGAGACGAACACCAGTCTGATGGAAGCGGCGGAGCATGAACCGTAACACCAGAACCAGAGATCAGCTCCGAATCTGACTGTACCAAACCTTTATCCATTTCGGAACCCACGTCAGAGCGTTTCGTAGGCGAACACTCGTCAAGGGACCGAAAACGCTCAGGTGTATCCCAATGGCTACAGCCTGGTTGTTGCGGAGAGGAATCGCGCCGTTGTTCCACTGCGTGCGCTTTTCTCTTAAGCGGTCAAGAGGTTGACGCCAGACCTCATCACGTGAGCCTTCATCCGAAGAAGGAGATAAAGCACTAACCTCACCTTTCCTGCGGTGAGGGTGAGCGACCTGTGATACGACAGCAGGAACGCTCGAGGGGACGTCTGCGCGATTGATGACGCCTCTCGTTCCCTTTCGCCGTAACTTCTCCCATGGGTTCGGGAGCTTGACAGAGGTCTTAGGCTAGGCGAACGACAGGATCGCACAGACGCACCCTCCACAACACTGAACACATTAGCCAAACTTTTCACACTGATAGGTCGCCTGTGCAACCACTTTTAAGTAAATTAATTTCGGACATAATTTGCTTCTTGTCCGCTGCTAACGATTCAACTCTCACACCGAGAGCTTGAATAGCGGACAACATATTCTACATCGTAGGTTCCTTCGGTTCCTGATCTACCACTACGGGGGAAGGATTAGGATCAATGACATTGGATGCAGGTAATTCTACAGAACGAGAAGAACTGCGTCTAATTCTGTCTCTCTAATCTCTGAGTATGGTGATCATAAGCTAACCACTTACTTTCGGTTAAGAACAACATTCTTCACACCGATCCCCAAAATTACAAGTTTAACCCCTACATTTTACACAAATGGTATGAGGATCAATAGAAGCTTTAGGAAGACGAGTATGACATCCTTTAATACACTTCCTATATACAAGGGAGTGGTCGGCCATATTGGAAAGTTACGAGAGAGATCCCCCAAAAAATAACAAGAGTCAAAATTAACTAAATAAACCCAAAACAATAAAGATTTCAAGAAATTATGAAAGAGAAATCACTTATGCGAGAGCCCAAAACAAAAAGACAGTACATCACCAAATAAACCGTCTAAATCAAAGTAATCTGCGAGAGAATTTCCAATGTTCTAGCCCCTATGGCGGCAGAGAAGATCTGAAGTGGTTGGATTAGTTCGGCCTGTCTACAGCAAGGGCGGTAGTATACACCTGGCATATCTGCCATAGCCGGGAGATTTTGAATATTTCTGCCGGGCGTCCAGGGACTTTAGCTATTCTTATATAACCAGCGGGTAAGTTTTATGTTTAAAAATGATAAACTCTCATCACAGATAGGTGGTCCAATATCAAAGGGTACCTATTCCATCTCTATAGCCCCTCTTACCCTTAGACAAGTCAAAACCCTGTGTTTGCTTCCAAAGTACCCTTCCCTATAACCCCTCTTACCATAAGACAAGTCGTAACCCTGTGTTTCCTTCCCATGTACCCATTCCTATAACACCACTTACCATAAGACAAGTCATAACCCTGTGTTTCCTTCCCATGTACCCATTCCTATAACACCACTTACCATAAGACAAGTCGTAACCCTGTGTTTCCTTCCCATGTACCCTTTCCTATAACACCACTTACCCTAAGACAAGTCGTAACCCTGTGTTTCCTTCCCATGTACCCATTCCTATAACACCACTTACCCTAAGACAAGTCGTAACCCTGTGTTTCCTTCCCATGTACCCATTCCTATAACACCACTTACCCTAAGACAAGTCGTAACCCTGTGTTTCCTTCCCATGTACCCATTCCTATAACACCACTTACCCTAAGACAAGTCGTAACCCTGTGTTTCCTTCCCATGTACCCATTCCTATAACACCACTTACCCTAAGACAAGTCGTAACCCTGTGTTTCCTTCCCATGTACCCATTCCTATAACACCACTTACCCTAAGACAAGTCGTAACCCTGTGTTTCCTTCCCATGTACCCATTCCTATAACACCACTTACCATAAGACAAGTCGTAACCCTGTGTTTCCTTCCCATGTACCCATCTCCATAACCCCACTTGGAGTCTTTGTATATCAGCGGTCAGTTCCTCCAGCGAGCATAAAATATGGACATCAACTAACCTAAACTTCCCCCCCTAACCTAACCTACAAGAAGTGTCCTTACCTACTTAACTAAAGGGGGTGGTAAGGGACCCCTGCGACCCCCTTACCCTGCCGTATTCTTAGTGCGCTGTCATCATACATACAGATGGCCGCTATCATACATACAACTCATCCCCAGTAGTTAAGTCAGGATACGGCTCCTAGATTGTGTTAAATGGTGTCAAGTTTGTTTCCCTTTTAAAATAGTTTTTTTTTTTTTTTTAAATGTTGTAATTTTAAAACATTTGAAATGTGTATATGTTTCCCCTAATTATTTGCATCAGTACAGTTTAAAGTATTTACAAATATACCAAGAAAACTTCTTTTTTCTTTATTTGGGTTATTGTACTACAGTAAAAGATTTACCCCACAGGATTTCCTGACCAGGTCCATCCCAATGAATTACGAATTGCCACATAGCAAGGTAAAATACCAAATATTTACCAAATAAATTACATATTTGTGTTAGAAAGATGACAAGAATCGTTAGAATAATATAATTTGAACATACGTGTAATTGATAAAATAAAATTCTGCTTTCTATTAGGATAAACTGTAACTTTACCGAACGCAATACTGTACCGCTAGCTGTTACACGTCAAGCAAGGTGATCATCTTATAATTAAAAGGATTATATACACTTAATGTGTTCCTAATAGTTAAGATTTACTTTTAACTAATGATAATTACATTATAAATTACGTGATGTACTGCAATATCATGCGATAACTTACCCTATCCTGCTGGTTCCTGGTTTGTTATTGCTTACTGCTTAGCAGGGTTGCCAGTTTGGCCTTTTTTCCGGCCAAAAAAAACTCAAATTTGACCTTTTGTATTTAAATAGGTTGGCCTTTAGTAATATGAAAAAAGCTGAGCCTTAAATACTATATTTTTGACCTTTTTCTATTAATGGGTTGACCTTTTAAAGCCTCTGTTGATTAGAAATTGACCTTTTCTCATTTAGAAAACCTGGCAACTGGCTCAGGCTTGCCAGATTATTTCGACTGGATTATCGTACATGAGCCTTAGAATTGTCGTTTTTCAACCAAAATTATCATACACAGTTTCAATATAATTATTAAGGAGTTACATGATTGACTTATTTCAAAATATTTTAGTATAATTGTTTAATTAAACACATATGTATATACCTAAGGTATGTATCGTACATCGTACTGGACCTAAAATAACCGTACATGTAGGATAATTATCGTATGCTTGGCACCCCTGCTCACACGGCGCCGCAAAATTAGTTTGCGGCCACTCTATCCCTTTATAGATAGGTGCAAAGCTTCTTTAAGCTTATATTTATTATTATCATTAAGTTTATATTACCTGTGCCTTAAATAAATTAATATCGTAATGAGATTCTCAATCTTTACTTTTATTCCATTCTACCTTGAAATTAGATAGGATAAAACCTTGCTATCATCAGTTTTGGCAACCTATTGTGGTAATCAGTTTGGACTTCTTAAATTCTTCTTTTATACGCATTGCCCTACCTATAAATGCAGCTAGACCCCTGCTAGGATTTTTCACCGTACCTAATCTTATGTCTACATTTATTAGCTGTCCTAATTTTGGGCATAAAAATAAATGTTCAGTGGTATCTTCTTCATCTTTGCACAAGTCACACAAATTATCTTCATCCATTATAGAGTACACTACAATTTTTCATTTATGGCTGGCATAATTTCATAGCTTAGCTTATTGTTCAATCTACATACATATGGAAGAACAATATAAAAATCAACCAATTTTGATTAAATGTGCATTATATTATGAATAAATGACCAATAGAACATCAAATTATGATTTATAATCCACATGTAAGAGATTAGTCATTCCAGTGCAACAGGAAACAATTGTGTTGATACATATGCATAATTATTATTTAAAAACATATTCATAGTACAGTATACATTAATGTATTTGCTTTCCTTCATACATTATTATATGTCTGAGATATCTAAATAGGTTCCATAAGTCAGCATAGCATTTCATAAGCCCCAATGTAAAGCTCGTCTAGTGGGAAGGTTGTGCCCTGTGATTGGTTGCTTTGATAATGACGTCATTAACTATCGAGCTCATAATTGGTTCTTGACTCATGACGTCATTATTCATAGCTATTATTGATTTTTGATTGATGACGTCATTGTCCATAACTCATTGTATTTACTTAAATACAGAAAGGAGAAGGGTGCATGTATTATAAATGTTAGAATACTTTAATTAAATGTCTTTTAATTAAAGAAAAATAGTTTAACAAATGCTGTTTTCTGCGTATATGGTATTACAAGATATTCTCGCCTTATGCATTTAGACCGGGAAATATCTGTTGTCTCATTGGCTGGTTGTATGTGACGTCAGACACTCGTATTCATTCATAAAAAAAAGCTATACGTATTCTAGATTGATTAGAGCTTAAAAAATTAAATTTTACAAAAAATAATCTTATTCATATTATTAATTTTAAAATAAAATAAACAAAGGATCTTATTAAAGGCTGTAAGTTAGATAAATAAGTTATATTCGAAGGAATAATTGACTAACTTTCTGGCTACGATGTTCTATGCATGTGTTCGTTTGTGCGTGAAACCAAGGCAATAACCAATCACAGCTGAGGAAGATATAACCAATCAGAGGACTCGAATGTACCACTAAGAGTAACGGGAGCTTATGAGTTGCTGTTGGAGGAACCTGCCCAAATACCCGTAAATTTACATTAAAACGCTTATGAAAACAAAATAGGATGAAAAAAACGTCATTAATTAGAGCGTTTACCCTAAATTGCTCCTGTGAAGCTGACTTTTTTGTCAACAGCAGCTCATAAGTCGGAGGAACCCTCTCGCCTTATGCATTTTTAGCGGGAAATATCTGTCGTCTCATTGGCTGATACGTTCTCTGTTGTGATTGGTTGTAGTATGTGACGTCATGTATGTCCTCTGCTGTGATTGGTGGTTGTATGTGACGTCAGGTAATAGTATTTTATGAATGAATTCGATTCGGTAGGAGTGAAATACCTATACGTATTGTAGATAAATTAGGACTGATAAATTATAGTTTATAGTAAAAATGAACTTTTAATATAATTCATTTACTAATATAATAGATAAAAAATCTTGTTCGAATGCTTAAGCTGATTAAATAAGTCTCTTTAGAAGAAATAATGAACTAGGTTTTGGCTACGATGTTTAACATGAGGTATGAATTTGTAAACAAATGTAACAAGCCAATCAGAGGGCTGGATTATCCCTCCAAGAGAGTATGTCTGCGTTTTATGAGATGTTGCTCGAGAAATCAGTTACTTATTTATTACATTAAAAGTTCAAATGCTTTGACATTATTCACTCGCTAGGCAACAGCAGCCATAATCCAGAGGAACCCTCTCACCTTTATGTATATTTAGCGGGAAATATCTGTTGTCTCTGACTGATTCGTCCTCTGCTGTGATTGGTGGTTACATATGACGTCATAGGACTGTATTTTTATGAATGAAATTACGTCTCAGACCTAGGAGGATAGGGAAAAACCTATACGTATATCAGAAGAATTAGGACTTAGATACTTAGATTTTATAAGAATAACATTATAAAAGGTAGTACTTCTTTAACTAAACAAATAAAGGCTCTTATCAAGGCCGTAAGTTAAATAAATACGTCAAACTCGAAAGAATAATAGACAGTGTTTCTGGCTACGATGTCTAGTTATGAGAGGCAGGGCTGAAGATTTATTGTTTCATGGGAAATTATAAATATATTTCAATAAAATATATAGAGATAGTCCTTATAAGATGTTTATATAACAATCTATCAAAAGGATACATTTTAGAGACCAAATCAGTGTTTTTATTAAGAAAATACGTTTTAGTGAAGTCATGAACAGATTGCTTGAATAATTTTGTTTGCTGGTTTGAAGTGTTAAAAATCGCTAATGATGAATATTCAATAGATATTATTACCATAAAGAGCTTATATAGTGAAGGAACTACCCAACTTTAAGTCGCATTTTGTAGAATTTCAAGTAAACTTTGATTATTTAAAGGAATAAATGACTTGTTTGATTACGATGTTTGTGTGTGTTTAGCTGTAGCATATAATTTAAGCAAACATTAAACAGATGATGAAACACTTGAATTAACTTATGATCTGAAAAATACTCCAGCTGGTGTTAAAATATGGACATTAGTATAATTTGATATTCAAATAAACTATATAGTTAAAATAGCGTAAATTAATGAGGTTAATATTTTCTAATAACTAGAGGGAACTGAAATTTAGGAGTAAAAAGTTGCTGGGTTTCTTTTATCAGGAACTCTAAAACTTGTAGAGATTAATGTTCTCTTATATATACTATAACATCTGGCTCAGCGAGCTGTTTAAATTTAGTATAATTCATTATCTTTGTGAGCTATGGATGGGATGTTTTCAGGCAATATATGTCTACCTGCCGAGTCATTAGCAGCCATTGTCTGGCCCTCTCTGGTCCTAGCTTGAGTGCTGTGACCATATGTAGGCTAGGCTATATATGATCAGTCTGTAGGGCATTGTTCCTTTCCCTTACCTCTATCACTATCTAAATATAAAGTTATAAACACAAAAATCCTATGAACATAAGTTTAATCTGCAAATATCCTTTGATTGGTTGCTGAAACCACCAGAAATCAGTTTTGATTTAGTCCAGTATAATAATACAATGTAGCCTACCTTAGTTTTCCACTGTCTTGGGTTAGTTCTCTTACTTGAAGGTACTGTACATTTGGACACCATAGTCTATATCTTATTTCAATTCATACTTTTTCAATATTAAACTTACCCGATAATCATGTAGCTGTCAACTCCGTTGCCCGACAGAATTCTATGGAGGGATACGCCAGCTATCACAATACTAGAAGGGGGTGTACTTACCAGCGCCACCTGTGGCCAGGTACTCAATCATTTGTTGTTGACACCTCCTCAATTATTCCTCTGTCGTGCTTCCGGCTAGACGTTCTGGGATACGCTCATGGTCTTCGAGTTTATTCATGGATATTTGGTGAAGTATTCTCTTAGATTAACGGCTGTCGCATACTGGAATCCTTTTTATATTAGCTAGTTAGCTTTTATATAAACTCTGATTAACGGTTAATGAATTTTTGCTTGTTTTTGGATCACCCTTTGACTTACTCTTTGAAACAAGATGTCTGACGTTTCGCAAGCTCCCTCCCATAGACGATGTAGGTCTTGCAATAGGCGTATTCCGAAGGTCTCGGTAGATCCTCACACCGCTTGTTCTGACTGTAGGGACAGGCCCTGTCTATTAGAAAATCGGTGTGAGGAGTGCGCCGGACTTTCGGAATTGGATTTTGTACGTCTTTTAAAATATTCATCCAAGTTAGAGAGAACTAGAGCTAGGAGAAGTTCTTCTCACTCTTCTATGTTTTCCTCACCTCATGATCCCCTACCTTTTCCTACCCCTGTAGTGGCTACCCCCGAACCTACTGTGTGCCCTCCGCCTGATATGTCAACTGTTTTGCGTGCTATTCAGGCTTTAGGAGATAAAGTAGAATCAGTGGTAAGTGACCATAAGTCTCTGATGGCCGAGGTTAAAGAACTGAAGGTCAAGAGTGCAGTGGGTGGAAATAGTGCCAGTGCTGTGACGAGTGCTAGTGTCTGTGCAGTGCCAAGTGCTAGTGGTGCCAGTGTGGTGCGTGAGGATTTTTCTGTGCGAGCCAGTCGTCCTCCCAGTCCGGGACCTCTTGCAAGCTCCCATGCCCAGGGGAGAAGCAATGTCGAAGGGCTTAAGGGTTCGACAGGCCTTGTTAGGCGCACAGAATTATCCTCGGTGGTTGCGGGCGTGTCTTCCTTAGACCGTCACTCCCACCTGCAGACGATTGAGCCCGTCTTCTCGTCCGCTGATCTTCATGCAGGGAAGAAACGTTGGTCTCAGGTCTCGAGACCGCTTAAACGTAGAGTTCAGTCAGCGAGTGCTCAGCCAGGTTGCAGTCATTGGCTCAGCTCCGACTCGCCTCTGTCATCGGTCGACTGTACTCCGCCCAAGAGGAGTAAGGTTCTGCCTATACAGACCCCGACTGTGACTTTACCTCAGTCTGTTATCGTTTCTGCCGACCCCAAGTGGACCCTGCTTCAGTCCATGCAAGTTCAGCTTTCGGACTTGATGCGTGAGTGTCGGGCTGAGAGTGTTGCACCTCCTGCACTCCCTCCACCTGTTCTCGCTGCACCTGTGCTCGCCCAGCCTGCACCTGCTCCGCCTGTGCTCGCCCAGCCTGCACCTACTCCGCCTGGTCGCAGCTCCATCTGCCAGGCGTACGATGTTGAACCACTTTCGGAGTTTGCTGTTCACAGTGTTGTTCAGCCTCAGCCTTCTTTAAGGCAACCCTTGCTTTGGGATCAGGAGAGTTACACTCTTCCTCCTCCTCCCCTTGCTGCTCCACCAGTGGTGCAACTCTCGGTTGGGGTACAACAACCTCTCCCCTCCGTGAGTCTGTCTGCTCAACCAGCGCTGCACCGAGTTCAACCCTCATCTAGGCAAGCTCATCTACACCATGCACTTGCGCCTCAGGAGCCTCAGCTTGCTAGAACTTTACCTTGTTCTGCGCAGCCTCAACCTTCTCATGCTCCACTCATCTCTCAGGAACAGGAACGGACTACTCCGCCTCCGTCCTCCGCTCAGCTGGTGCAATCCTTGGGTGCAACTCTTGCTAGGAGTCAACCTCCTTCACCCTTGCACCTGCCTTCTGCTCCGACTGTTGTTCAGCCTATGCAGTCTGAACCTCAGGTTTTCCCTCAAGTTGAGGAAACCTCTGTTGTTGTTCCTACCCGTTCTGACTCTGCGGTTCAGCATTCTGGTCCTTTTGCTTCGCTACCTTCTGCTGATGAAGTGTCAGATGATGAGGAGGCACATCTTGATCCCTCATCAGACGTGGAGGAGTCTAAGCTTTCTCCATTGTCTGTTGATTTTAGAAAGGTCTTGGCTCTACTCAGGGAGCTTTACCCTGACCACTTCGTCTCTGCTGTTCCCCGCTCTCCTCCATCTGAGTTTTCGCTAGGCGTGCAACAAGCTAAGTCGAGCTATACTAAGCTTGTCCTAGCTAGATCCTCCAAGAGGGCCTTAAGGACCTTAGGGGAGTGGCTTCAGTCTAAACAACACCTGGGCAAGACTTCCTTCATGTTCCCTCCAACGAAGCTCGCATCGAAAGGTTGCGTTTGGTATGCCACAGGGGAAGCACCAGGCTTGGGAGTTCCTGCCTCTGCCCAGGCTGACTTCTCAAGTCTGGTGGACTCGCCTAGGAGGACTGCGATGAGACGCTCGAAGGTTTGTTGGACCTTCTCAGACCTGGATCATCTTCTGAAAGGGTTGTTCAGAGCTTTCGAAATGTTCAACTTTCTCGACTGGTGCCTGGGAGCCCTCAGCAAGAAAACATCTCCTGCGGACAAAGACTCTGCCATGTTAATTATGTCCTGCATGGATAAGGCTATCAGGGATGGATCGGGTGAGCTAGCGTCGTTATTTGTATCAGGGGTGTTGAAGAAAAGGGAACAACTGTGTACCTTCCTCTCAGCCAGCATTACACCGTGCCAGCGGTCACAGCTCCTTTTTGCTCCACTCTCAAAGTTCCTCTTTCCCGAGGAGCTAGTTAAGGACTTGTCGGCTGCCCTGATACAGAAGGACACGCACGATCTTGTAGCTTCATCGGCTCGTAAGTCTAAGGTTACCACCTCTGTCCCCAAGACTTATCGCTCTCCAGTGGCTGATACCCCGGCCACTAGGTTCATACCGCCCTTTCGTGGTAGAGCCCCCAGCCGAGGAAGCTCCCGTCCAGACTCTCACAGGGGCAAGTCTAAGAAAGGACCCAGGACATCTAAGGGAAAGCACTGACTCTCAGATTCTCCAGACAACAGTAGGAGCCAGGCTCAAGATCTTCTGGCAAGCCTGGGAGAAGAGAGGTGCAGACGCACAGTCTGTCAGTTGGCTGAGGTACGGTTACAGGATTCCATTCTGCCTCAAACCGCCTCTGACCACATCGCCCATCAACCTCTCTCCCAACTACAAAGAAGAGGACAAGAGGCTAGCATTGCAACAGGAGGTGTCGCTACTTGTGCAGAAGAAGGCAGTGGTTATAGTCCGGGACCATCAATCCCCGGGCTTCTACAACCGTCTCTTTCTTGTGGCCAAAAAGACAGGAGGTTGGAGACCGGTGCTGGACGTCAGCTCTCTCAACGAGTATGTCACCAAGCAGACGTTCACAATGGAGACGACCAAGTCGGTCTTAGCAGCGGTCAGACAGGAGGACTGGATGGTCTCGTTGGACTTGAAAGATGCATACTTTCACGTTCCCATTCATCCAGACTCCCAACCTTTCCTGAGATTCGTTTTCGGAAAGGTTGTCTATCAGTTCCAAGCCCTGTGTTTTGGCCTAAGCACAGCTCCTATGGTCTTTACTCATCTGATGAGGAATGTAGCGAAATTCCTGCACTTATCGAACATCAGAGCCTCCCTCTACCTAGACGACTGGCTGTTGAGAGCCTCCACGAGTCGTCGTTGTCTGGAGAACCTCTCTTGGACTTTAGATCTAATCAGAGACCTAGGTCTATTAGTCAATATAGAGAAATCTCAACTCATTCCCTCCCAATCCATTGTGTACCTGGGAATGGAGATTCAGAGTCGGGATTTTCGGGCTTTTCCATCGGCCCCCAGGATAAACCAAGCCCTACAGTGCATCATGAGCATGCTGAAGAGGAGCAATTGCTCAGTGAGACAGTGGATGAGTCTCACAGGGACCCTCTCATCTCTGGCCCTGTTTGTCGAGCTAGGGAGACTCCACCTCCGCCCTCTTCAATTCCATCTTGCAGCTCATTGGGACAAGGGCTCGACTCTAGAAGCAGTCTCTATCCCTATCAACCAAGAGATGAAGACCACTCTCCGGTGGTGGAAGCACAATCTTCTTCTCAAGGAGGGTCTATCATTGGCCATCCAGACCCCCCATCTTCATCTCTTCTCGGATGCATCGGACTCAGGCTGGGGTGCGACCTTGGACGGACGGGAATGCTCAGGAGTATGGAACAAGGAACAAGGATTACTCCACATCAACTGCAAGGAACTGTTAGCAGTCCATCTTGCCCTGTTGAACTTCAAGTCCCTCCTGCTAGGCAAAGTGGTGGAGGTGAATTCAGACAACACCACAGCCTTGGCTTACATCTCCAAGCAAGGAGGGACCCATTCGAGGAGCCTTTACGAGATCGCAAGGGACCTCCTCATTTGGTCAAGAGGTCTAAACCTCACACTGGTCACGAGGTTCATCCAGGGCGATATGAATGTTTCAGCGGATCGCCTCAGCAGAAGGAATCAGGTCATTCCCACGGAATGGACCCTCCACAAGAGTGTGTGCAACAGACTTTGGACGTTGTGGGGTCAACCTACCATAGACCTGTTTGCCACCTCCATCACCAAGAGACTTCCGCTTTATTGTTCCCCTGTTCCAGACCCTGCAGCGGTTCATGTAGATGCTTTTCTTCTGAACTGGTCCCATCTCGACCTGTACGCATTCCCTCCGTTCAAGATTATAAACAAAGTTCTGCAGAAATTCGTCTCGCACGAAGGGACACGGCTGACGCTGGTTGCTCCCCTTTGGCCTGCAAGAGAATGGTACACAGAGGTACGTCAATGGCTAGTCGACTTCCCCAGGACTCTACCTCTAAGAGTGGACCTTCTACGTCAACCACACGTAGACAGGTTGCACCCAAACCTCCACGCTCTTCGACTGACTGCCTTCAGACTGTCGAAAGATTCGCTAGAGCTAGAGGCTTTTCGAAGGAGGCAGCCAGTGCGATTGCCAGAGCTAGAAGAATTTCCACTCGTAGAGTCTACCAGTCTAAGTGGGAGGTCTTCCGAAGCTGGTGTAGAGCCAATTCAATATCCTCTACCAATACCTCTGTGATCCAAATAGCTGACTTCCTTCTTCATCTTAGGAATGAGAGATCCCTTTCAACATCTACGATTAAAGGGTATAGGAGCATGTTGGCCTCAGTCCTCCGCCACAGGGGTTTGGACCTGTCTTCCAACAAGGACCTTCAAGACATTCTCAAGTCTTTTGAGACGTCTAAAGAACGTCGTCTTTCCACTCCAGGCTGGAATCTGGACGTAGTCTTAAGGTTCCTTATGACATCTAGGTTCGAACCTCTCCAGTCAGCTTCCTTCAAGGATCTTACCCTCAAGACTGCTTTTCTCGTTTGCCTTGCAACAGCTAAGAGAGTCAGTGAGGTTCATGCCTTCAGCAAGAACATTGGTTTCACAACCGAATCAGCTACATGTTCTTTTCAGCTTGGATTCCTAGCAAAGAACGAGCTTCCTTCACGTCCTTGGCCTAGATCGTTCGAAATACCTAGCCTCTCCAACATGGTAGGTAACGAACTAGAGAGAGTTCTTTGCCCTGTCAGAGCTCTCAAATATTATCTGAAGAGGTCTAAACCTATTCGAGGACAGTCAGAAGCCTTATGGTGTGCCATCAAGAAACCCTCGAGACCCATGTCCAAGAATGGGCTTTCGTACTATATAAGGCTTCTGATCAGAGAAGCACATTCTCACTTAAAGGAGGAAGACCTTGCATTGCTGAAGGTAAGGACCCACGAAGTAAGAGCTGTAGCTACTTCGTTGGCCTTTAATAAAAACCGTTCTCTGCAGAGCATTATGGATGCAACCTATTGGAGGAGCAAGTCAGTGTTTGCATCATTTTATCTGAAAGATGTCCAGTCTCTTTACGAGAACTGCTACACCCTGGGACCATTCGTAGCAGCGAGTGCAGTAGTAGGTGAGGGCTCAGCCACTACATTCCCATAATCCCATAACCTTTTTTAACCTTTCTCTTGAATACTTTTATTGTTGTTTTTATGGTTGTTACGGTAGGCTAAGAAGCCTTCCGCATCCTTGGATTTGGCGGGTGGTCTATTCATTCTTGAGAAGCGCCTGGGTTAAAGGTTTGGTAGAGGTCCTTTAGTAGGGTTGCAACCCCTTGTACTTTGGCACCTTTGGGTTGATTCAGCCTCCAAGAGGAACGCTGCGCTCAGTAAGGAAGACGAACTTTAAATAAAAGGCAGAGTAACGGTTCTATTCGACTTCCTTACCAGGTACTTATTTCATTGTTATTTGAGATAACTGTTATATGAAATTTTGGGATACTTAGCTATCCTTTAATCATGTACACTGGTTTTCACCCACCTCCCTGGGTGTGAATCAGCTACATGATTATCGGGTAAGTTTAATATTGAAAAATGTTATTTTTATTAATAAAATAAATTTTTGAATATACTTACCCGATAATCATGATTTAATCGACCCTCCCTTTCCTCCCCAGAGAGAACCAGTGGACCGAGGAATAATTGAGGAGGTGTCAACAACAAATGATTGAGTACCTGGCCACAGGTGGCGCTGGTAAGTACACCCCCTTCTAGTATTGTGATAGCTGGCGTATCCCTCCATAGAATTCTGTCGGGCAACGGAGTTGACAGCTACATGATTATCGGGTAAGTATATTCAAAAATTTATTTTATTAATAAAAATAACATTTTTATGTTTTTACTATTCTTAAAATATTTCATTTCAATTGTTCATTACTTCTCTTGTAGTTTATTTATTTCATTTCCCCACTAGACTATTTTTCCCGGTTGGAGCCCTTGGGCTTATAGCATCTTGGTTTAGCACCATAAATGATATTCTCTATTTCATCTAAGCAGATGTTTAGCAGCATAAGTTATTAACAAGATAATTCTAAATAGGTTTCATGCAAATGTTTTTGTGAAATTTGATTGGCAAGGATGTATGGATTTTGGGACATTTGGCCTCCCTATGGGGTCAAAGAACCCTTTTACTTATGAAATAAAAATGTTAGGCAATGAAAAGGAAGAAAAGAAACATTAAAGTCATGCTTACAGTTCACAACATGAAGTGTACTTATCTCCATGCTAGTAAAGGACGACCATTTGTATTAACATTGAATACGTCTTCAACGCTGTGAGTAACAGCAGCAGTAGGGATGGCATTTACATTGTAGATTAAATCCAGTTAAGATACTACCGCTCGAGAGTTAGGGGGTCCTTTGACTGGTCAAAGAGCATTACATTGGATCCTTCTCTCTCATTACGGTTCATTTCCCCTTTGCTAACACACACACACTGAGCAGTGCGTCCTATTCTTTACATATTCTCCTCTGTCCTCATACACCTGACAACAGATTAGCAAACAATTCTTTTTGGGCTCAAGCCATGACGTCCTAATGGAAGGTTCCTTTAGTATCTTCCGAAGGGTATATATGACTACAGTGATATTCCCAGAGAATCAAACCAAAGGTTTCACAGAATTCTAACTTCTGGCGCGAGTACCTTTAAGATTACTCTCAAGGGTATCGTATATCATCAGGGGACGTATTCTTGACACGCCACATGGCAATCTGCACCCCGAATAGCCTTTACGCCTCTAGGCTCTAGGGGGAAAACGTGGCAGAATAGAAGGGTAACCGCAACAAAGATTACCCTGGTTCCCCTACTACAATCGTATCAATACCGCGCCAACTCCCTCTGGCGGTCACTCCTTTATCTGTAGCGACTCGCTACGGTGGTGTTCCCTGTCGATCTGACATTTCCGATCGATTTCTGGGAATATTTATGCTTCTACGGCTTCTTTCTCCATCTAGAAAGTTGAGTATTGATTCTTTACAATATGTAATATAGTTCTAGCCTCGCAATGAAATTGTATTTCTTGTGTGCGGATCTTCGCCGATCGCTGGTGTCACCATGGCGCTGTCGTTCTTTGTACATGTGATATTTAGTTAGCAGAACGACATTCCGGTGTAAATAGCTTTTTCATTGTTATGAAAGCTATTTAGGCATTATATATTGTAAAGATATCTATAAGCATATTTTTCCCTTTCTGTGGCGATCGTATATGTCAGATTTCTGGTGATTTAGGTAACCGAAATCTCGTCTTGTCTGGGTAACATAACCTAGACAACATATACTTTCGTCATTTCCCCGGTTACCCTTGTGTATTGGTTATCATTCCTAGAGATCGATATCTCCTGGAATTATATTAACCATCATTAATCTCACTAGAGAATTATGGGTAATCTCTCTTCCCTCTGAGAGTAGCCTTAGGCTACAACTCTCTGCGTCGGCCTTGAATTTCGAATTCAGGCATGACTAGCCTAGAGTTTTCTGTCTCATCCCTTAACGGCCGTCGGCAAGTTTTGGGATTCGATCAGAGCCTCAGAGTATTTAGTCTTTGTCGGCAGTCGGGGTGATTGCATTCCCTTGCCGTCGGAACTACCGGCATAGGAGGCTAGCCCTCCCTAGACTACACCTGAAGTGGTCGAATGTTACCGCCACCTTCTCCCTGTGGTCTAGTAGACTAGTCCTATGCTCGCCAACCCTAGGCTATAGAGTCGTATACTCTTGTGGCCTAGGATGGCGCCGGCATTGGAACTCTGTTTCTCCCTTGTTGAGAGGAACGGCATGAGCTACCGTCCCCTTAACTGTATTAGCACCTCCTAAGCTGGAAAATAAATGATTCTCCTGCTGCTTGTGGTCGTGCCGGTACTGAAACAGAGTTTCTGCCAGGTGTGTAGATCCGGCAACATTGCCGGTCCCTCCTATACCTCATATATAGGACCCTTTCCCCTCCCCTCTGTTCTTTTACGATGGCCGAGCCATTGTCTTTCCTGTGCTGGAGTCCTGCAACCTTACCATTGCAGGTGGGTTGCCGGATCCGCCCAGACCCCCCCCCCCCCCAATCCTCAGCCGTCAGCTGTCGGCGACTGCCAACGGCCATGGCGGCTGTCGGCGACTGCCAGCTTCCAGCGGCTTTGGCGGCTGTGGATGGGAGACCCCCTTTTGTTATCAAGGTTCTCCAGTTCTCCCTTGAACTGCTAGCCACAGTTTCTATTGTCGGCGCATTGTTCTGGCCGGCAGTAGGCTGACACAGATAGATACTGACTCAGTAGGTAGCATGCTGACTGTACTCGTGCTGTCGAAGGCTAGCCTACAGTAGTAAGCCGGCAATAGTACTATGGCTAAATGGAAGTGAACCTTTTCGGAGAAAGGCAGTAAAATTAAACTTTTACATCTTTTATTACTGTATACATATACAGTAATAGAGAGCCTTCACTCCATGCTTTCTCTCTCTTTTCTAGCTTGCTAGATGCTCCGACAATAGCTAGCTAATCCGGCAATATGCCGGCTGAACTACAGTATATGTCTATACAGGTAATCAGTATAATTGCAGTATAGTATATACAGCAGATGAATAACTATCGTATATATTATACTAGTAGTTATTTCCAATATATCTTGGGTATCCCTGCCCAGATATTTGCTGAACCCAATTTTATATTGATGGATTAATATTTCATCAATATTCTGATTTGAAATCAGTTTCCATTTACCCTGCAATATTGAATTTCGTAAAGGGCTGGTGGTGTGACACCTCTAACCCCTATAAGGGGGAGCCCTTATCCCCGAGTTTCCCTGATCAAGAAACTCCCTGATTTAATATTGTACGGGAGGTCACAGCAAATAGATTGGTTGGGATGCATAAGTATATGTCTTTTAATTTCTGCCGGCTGAACTACGGTATAGGTCTATACAGGTAGTCAGTATATTTGCAGTATAGTAAATACGGCAGATGGATAACTAACGTATAGATTATACTAGTAGTTATTTCCAATATATATTGGGTGTCCTGTCTAGATATTTGCTGGACCCAATTCTATATTTATGGAATAATATTTCATCAATATTCTGATTTGAAATCAGTTTCTATTTACCCTGCAATATTAAATTTCGTAAAGGGCCGGTGGTGTGACGCCTCTAACACCTAAAGGGGAGAGCCCTTATCCCTCAGTTTCCCTGTTCAGGAAACTTCCTGATTTAATATTGTAAGGGAGGTTGCAGCGAATAGATGGGTTGGGATACACAAATATATGTCTTTTAATTTCTAATCAACATATCTTGGATACGAGCTTCTGCTGTCACCGCTCCTATTTCGAAAGAATGACATTCCTTCGATACTCTGATTGTGTATCAATCCTCCTTACCTCACAGCGTTAAGCATAGAAGGGGACAGTGCATGTACACTTCCTTACACCTAGGTGTTCGAGCCCCCTTTTCTTCAGGGAATTCCCCGGTTGGAGGAATTTCCTTCAGACTGAGGAGAAGTAACAGCATTGGCTCACAGGGGATACACGGTTATGTGTCTCCCACTATCTCTTTTAGCTTTCTGTCCTAAACTATTTTGTCAAAAGACAATTTTGCAAATTGCTTATCGATGCGATAATCAATTGAATACAGTGAACCCTCGCTACTTCGCGGTTCGACAATCGCGGATTCACCACTTCGCGGGGTTTTTCCATAACCCATATATATATACATATCGCGGATTTTCCGGAAATTTCGAAAATACCGCAATATCTGAAGACCCCAAATACGATATTTCGTTACCTGTAATTCCATTAATACTGTAATTAGTAATATCTGCTCTTACTGATTGTTCATTGCATTACATATGACATATAATTAAGCACAGAAAGAAATAAAACACGAAAAGAGAATGTGATCATACGATAATTCAGTACTGTATACAGTACGTAGTAAAATTAAATCGAACATGAAACGCAAATCAGATGCAGTCATACCATATTAGAATGGTGTAAGGCTGCTGTTGGCTACTACTGTACTGTACATTACTACAAATATAATGGAAGTGCTTCTTTTCCATGAATCTTTTGTATGTATACGTACGTAGTACTGCATCCAATAATATTCTTTGTTGCAAAAATCACATTTCGAATAAGCGTACGAGAGAGAGAGAGAGAGAGAGAGAGAGAGAGAGAGAGACACATCCTACAACAAAAGCGTAAAATAGCGTACGTAAAGCTATTATTATTATTATTGTTGTTGTTATTAAAATTATTATTGTTATTATTGTTATTATTATTATTATCATTATTATTATTATTATTATTACTGTAGGTAGTATACTGTACGCAGGGTATCTTGTACTTTGAATTGGGTTGTGATTGGTTCAAGCGCTGATAGATGACGAATCAGAACCCAAGTTTTGTAATCTAGCCTCTGATTGGTGTTTTGACCGCTTCTCCAACCCGCAGCATCTCTTTCCGCGGTCATTTTGTCTCCCGCTGTATCGCTGTGTTGACGTTGTTAATTGTGAACTTTAATCTGTGCTGTGCGTGACTGTTTTAAGTTGAACTTTCTGTTAAACCCTACTGTACAATGCCTCCCAAGCCTTCTGCTTCTACTAAGGCTGGTAGTGAGCCTAAACAGCACCGAAAGATGATGACGATTGCTGAGAAGGTGACGCTTCTCGATACTATGTTAAAAGACAGTAGAAGTTACACGGCCGCAGACCTCGAAGACCTGACGAAATCGGGCAGTGAAGACAGTGAAACACAGGAAGAGATCCAAGAAAATGTCGAAGAAACGGTCTTAACATTAGAACGGCTTGCCAAGCTCTGCAAGCTTGCGAATGAGGTGAAAGAAATGTCGCAAGAGTGGGACAAGGATATGGTTCGTTCTGTACAATTCTGCACCAAGATCGATGAACACATGGCTCCCTACAGGATGCTCTTGCGAAAAAAGAAGCAGCGGCAGCAACTTCCGGTCACAATGCCCTCAGAAGAAATTGAAGAAGTGTCTCAGGAAGAAGTTGAAGAGGTGTCCCAGGAAAAGACACCTCCGTCTGAAGAGACGTAAAATACTATTATTGGCTGCACAGTAGAAGACATCATCATCATTTCTACTGTGCAGCAAATTCATCGCCATCATCATTCAAGTTTTTCTTGAACTTCTTTCGTGGTGAGTACAGTAACAATCTTTATTTTTTACTTAAACATTTTAATATTTGTGCCTGTTTTATAGTTTAGTACTGTATGCATTAAGTTAAAGGGAAGGTTTTAAAAGCCTATCATATTTTTTTTGTTTAAAATTTACATTTACGTACGTAAAACAATCTCTCTCTCTCTCTCTCTCGTAAATTGTTTTCCTGCTTTGCTACGTACAGTATGTACTGTATGATTTTATATAGATACGGTAAATAATATTTGTAATAACATATTTTGTAAATGCTTTTACTGTAAATATCATTATTTATCACTTTCATCATGCGCGTTAAATGCCTTCTTTGTTCTGAGCGTGGTTGTTTACTGAGCGTACTTTATGACGCCGTCGTTTCAGGCGGCGTCATAAAGAAAAACATTTCATTTGGAAGTCCTAAGGAAAATTAAGTAAAACATTGGTAATAACAAAATCAACATACTGTATACATCAATATAATCGATGCAAAAACTAACCTATACATATATGTGTACACTAAATGAGTTTGTTTCTTCATTATGATCAGAGATAAACGTAAACAAAACATTGGTTGCCATTTTTTATCGTGCTTTTTAGGTGTTTAGGAAACGCATGATATAAAATCGCCTTTAATATTTGTGCCTGTTTTAGTTTAGGGTACTGTAGTACATGCATTAAGTGTTCTGTACATTAAAGGGTAGTTTGTTAACAGTACTACGTACAAGGGAAGGTTTTAAAAGTCCGAATATACATGTTAAATAAATAGGTAAATATGGTGTCAATACTTCGCGGATTTTCACCTATCGCGCCCGCGTCTGGAACCTATCAACTGCGATAAACGAGGGTTCACTGTACTCCTTTCTGTTCTCCCTTCCTTATAGGAGGGACACCAGATGATGCATTGCAGACTTCTGCAGTTATAAAGATGAGTATTTTCACGGACATAATATATGCAGGTTCCCCCAGCAATATTATTTCCAAAATCCCCAATCTACAAGACGGCAGTCTAGAGCTGTCGAACTGTGGTTGGTTTCGTTTCGAAAGTTATCTCTTAAATGCGGTTCAACTGCGAACTTGTAAAATGCGAGAACTCTACGGGAATTAGACCAAATAATTCACTTACTTATTACTAAAAATGCCTATTTAGTGCTCCTTTTAAAGGTTTTTAAGGTCTAAACCCCACCCCCCAACCCTGCCTCTCAAGTTGAGGTTGCAGACGCTAACAGCATTGGTAAGTCTGAGTGGGACTCGAACCCCCGACTGACAAACACCGGGCAGAGACTCCACATTCAAGCCACACCTTGTAGTGAAATCAACGACAGCAGTCATTGTTTCACTGTCACATCTGACTCCGCCGCCAAGAGCCGGCAGTGTGTGCCCTTGGTCACCACCCAGTCAATAGCTGGGTTGGTATACCTTCAATCGACAGCCCGCCAATTACCGGCGGTCTGCCGACAGCCCGAGGAGTCTCCTCTGGTTCAGAGATCCGCTGACTATGCGTATAGTTTTCACCACTACCCAGTCACATTGAATACTGGCTAGGATGGTGTGACGTCTGTCAGCGACCCGCTGACGCTGACAGCCGACAAGTCACTGATATGTCGAAGACCTGCTAGCCCTATCGGTACCGAAGTACTGTGCCAGTTAACTTACCCCCAAGCACTAGCCTTGATGGTAACATGCCAGTTGTATAGGGGTATACAATACCCTGTACATCTGCAGTTTAGGACCATATCGCAGACAGAAATCCTTGGTACATAACCATACAATAGAATGGTTTTCCAGTACGTTGTGCTTCTAAGCACAACCCCTTGCTGAGACCTACCTGATTTGGGGGATCCACTCCCCCCCCTTTCTTTTCCTTACGCTGATGCTTCATCAGCCCCTTGATTCTCATTATTAATTCCCCGGATGTAGGGCACTACTCTAGCCTTATGGACTAGAATCTTCCATCGGCCTCTTCTTGAAAGGGGATGCCTTAGAATCAATAATTAGGAAAACCGCAGCAGTTGGCTGGAAGGATTTACACGTCTGTGTCTCTCCTCTTTTCCAGCGTACTTATCCTAAGCTTTATACAATAGAAAGGAATCTTCTATTACAGTGAAACACTGAAAAGCTGATATAGGCAAACAGTCAGGTATGGCCTGAAAGGAGAACGGAAGGGTTTCTTAGTTCTCCCTAGGATGTTAAACAGCATCCCACAGTTACAATGACCGTTGTTCCACAGACAGGCTGATTTATACACCTTCGGATCAAGCGAAGCAAACAGACGCTTCTGGTAGGAGGGAAGTTCCTCCTGGATCGCCGGACCTTTGATCACTGGAGTCCAAGGCCTGACCAAGATGAGACTAGAATGGAAATGGACATACCTCCACCATCCTTTCCTCAACTCTTCTTATATTCAAATTCCCCCTAGAAGAGTATACCTTAAAGCTCCAGAGCATACTAGCGGTGAGGAAAGTAGAGTTCAGGCAGTTTAGTGTTCACATGAAAGACTCAAGAAATCTCTGAGTCATTCTGGACTTGGCGCCACGCAACAAGTTCCAATAGAACAGCAAGTTCAGAATGATAATCCTTCTGAACATAAGGACCCTATTCAGTAAGGGGTGTTGACAATCTAGTCAGCCCTGGAAGATGTCTATCAGCAAGTTCCAGTCAGTCACCCCCTCCCCTCCTACCTAGGATCCAAGTTACAGAAGATAACATTTATCCTGGACGAGATTCTTGTCGGACTAGTTTCAGTCCTAGGATCCTTGCGGAATTAGCAGACACAGTCAAGCGAAACCAAGCCTAGAAAGAGTTCAGGCAACGATGGCCCTGGACGACAGGCTGGGGTGGGCAGCACCCGAAATGACTGTCTATGAGCATCCATGGAGATGATCCGGCCCTGGAACATTGAGGATGCATATAATAGAATCTCGATTCTCTCCAGCTCAGGGGCTTCAATGTTTTAAAAAAACCATTGAAACCTGTAGTCACCCTAACGCCCCCTTTTCCCCTGGGGATGTAAAAGGAGATCGCAAGGTCTGTCAAGAGACTATGGTAATCAGTCAGGATTCCAAAACGCTAACAGGGAGGAGTTTCGAACTCTCTCCAGTTCACGATGATGACAGACCCAGTGCTACGTGCACAACTATAAGATGCGCTAAGAGGCTGGAGAAGATACGCATCAAACGCTCGAAGAGATCTAATAGGACCAATGATGGTCATTCCCTCTCCGCTTACCCTACAATGACCAAGGGCCACGGACCCGTAGGCCATTTTAGCCCAGTAATGGGTGGATAAACTCTCTCCACACAGATCGGACCTCCTCAGGTTGATCTGGGGCATCAAAGCGATAATGAGGCGTCGAAACTGTCGAGGATAAGGGACGTCTCATTTCATTAGGGAATGCTAGCCATCCCTTCCTTAAGGGAATGGCGCCTATCAGCAGCTCGTTTGTATATGACCCGCAAGGTGACAGCGGATGCTCTTCTCGGGTTCCACCCAATAGAGTTGGAATGGTACACGGACGCAGACCCATTCCCTCCCAGAAAGGGACAAGTCCCCGAGCTGCAGATCGTTCTCTTCATCACGAGCGTTATCAAGATACTATCTCGTTATTTAGTCCCATACAAGGACCCTCTAATGGAGGTAACAGACATCATGTCTCTACATTAGAAGTGATGGACTTAGAATTCCTATTCAGCCCATCAAAATTTCCTCCAGAAGGCCCTCTACATGCTGAGACCCTTCCAAGGAAGAGGGACTCTATTGGCTCCCAGAAAGCCCAAGAACATCCCGTTCCCTGTAATGAAGGAACTGAGGCTGAGGCTAGTCCTAGTTATGCACCTAGGATTATCCAGGAGGTTCAGAAGTTTTCTGCCTTCAATTTATCACAGTACACCTGATCCCTTCATTTTACGAATTCCTTGCCCTTAACGGTTAGGAAAAAGACTGGGATCTTGAAGGCAAAATAGAATTCCTAGAAGAATACAAGTCTAGTCAACGAGAAGACAATACGAGTCTTCTTGGGAAAGTAAATTGTTTTGTAAAGCAAAAGGGCCCGAAAACAATCTCATGATCTTCTGCCTGTACTTCTCTGTCCACCCCTATATTCAGAGTCTGGCGGCAGACAGCACGTTGGCCTTTGAGGAAGGAGGCAGTGTATCCTTGAATACTATGAGAACGCTAGTTCTTCGGCCTTGTCTCCATATAAATTCTTGAGTAAGCACCAAGGGTATGGCCGACTTTGCAAGAGGTCACTTAATGGGATCTTTGGATCCATGGACCATTATCTCTGTGCATGTCAGCCCCGACTAGACCTCTTCTATATGCCCTTTAAATGGATCTAACGACTGGAATCTTTAAAAAATTTCCGATAACATGTGCAGGCTTAGGCCCGCAACACCACTAAAGCCCGTCTAATGGTCTTTGGACAAGGTCCTACATTATGCCTCACCTGTGAACAATGAGGATTGTTCCCTCAACCATCTAACCTAAAAGGTTATTTTTTCGGTTCGCTATAGCCTCTGGGACTAGAGTTAGTGAAATAGTGGCCCTATCCTGAGGGCCACATTAAGTGGGAGATCTGCATCTCTTTCTGATCTAACCTTTCTCATCAAAGACGTCCTACCTACTAAGAGGTGGGGCTCCTGGAGAATCTGCCCTCTGAAGGAAGATGTCTCTCTAGGTCTGCTAGAGCGTCTAAGGTCTATCTTCATAGAACTTCAGACTTCAGGAGGAACAGCTCTTTACAGGAGAAAACTTTGGATCAAACTATCCCTACAACTGAGGGCGAAGCTCGCCTACCTTTTTCGCGGAGCGGATCCTGACAGTACTCCTGCAGATAAAAGATCCAAGGAAAGTTGCTTCATCACTGAACCTTTCAGTGAGTGGACTTCAGCCTCTTCGTTCACCTACTGATCGGAGGTTGTCCAATGCGTCTTACAGACACTATACTAAGCAAATCTATGGATTGAAGCATTATGTGGTGGCGGCAGGTGCTATTTGGACCCTGTCGTCTAGCTCTGCGATGAACAGTAAATTGATTGAGACTCAATTAAAAGGAGAAAGGGTCAGCAATTTTCGTGTGACCTCCCTTTGAATAAGTGTTGCCAAGGTAACATTAAATCTGTTCAGAATCTCAGGTGAGAAATTATACGGATACCACTAGTGCCGTGTGTACATAGTACACAGTGTTGTTAGACTATTTCATGTACAGAAATTATAAAGAAAAGTCTTGTTAAAAGGGCTTTTCTTCAGTTTGAGAGTGGCACTCATCATTTCCCCCTTTCAAAAAGGGGAACATTAATTTCTGTATGTCTCTCGTATAATTTCCTTATCATGCTACATTCATTTAGCATGTAGTCATTTATTAGGAATAAATGTCTATTAAAATGCAGTTGCGTCCTAATTCGCCCAACAATTGCATGTTTTTAAATACCAGAGTTCCTTAACTTACTCATGTAAGTATTTCTCATATCATTGTATGCTTACAATCAATGGATGGAGACACTGATATTGGTTCCGCAATATATACAATCTTTGAGATTGTATTCTCAGTGTATACCTATGTTTGTTCATACAATATATGCTACCTTGAGGCCCTTTTCCTACGTCAAAAAATGACTCTTCCCTGCAGGGGGCAGGAAGCACTAACATTGTTTTGCTTAGTGATGATGACGGATAATGGTAACATCCTTTGTCTCAATTGGCCCTTTTGGCCGTGGAAATATTGCCCCAAGGTTTAGGCACTAACACAAAACCACAGATACACTAATTCTCTGGTATGCTTCCATTAGGACGTCATGGCTTGAGCCCAAAAAACGATTTTGAGCGAAGCGAAAAATCTATTTTTGGGTGAGATGGCCATGACGTCCTAATGGACCCACCCTTCTTTTCTATGAAAAGATCTTCTCGGTTTCCCCCCCCCCCCCTGATCTACTGTATCTGTAGCACCTTGCTCAACGCTACAAGGAATGGCCGCCAGAGGGAGTTGGCGCGGTTTTGATACGATTGTAGTAGGGGAACCAGGGTAATCTTTGTTGCGGTTACCCTTCTATTCTGCCACGTTTTCCCCCTAGAGCCTAGAGGCGTAAAGGCTATTCGGGGTGCAGATTGCCATGTGGCGTGTCAAGAATACGTCCCCTGATGATATACGATACCCTTGAGAGTAATCTTAAAGGTACTCGCGCCAGAAGTTAGAATTCTGTGAAACCTTTGGTTTGATTCTCTGGGAATATCACTGTAGTCATATATACCCTTCGGAAGATACTAAAGGAACCTTCCATTAGGAAGTCATGGCCATCTCACCCAAAAATAGATTTTTCACTCAAGGGGTTACTACACTGTAATTGGTCAGTGGCCACTTCCCTATTGGTAAGGGTAGAAGAGACTCTTTAGTTATGGTAAGCAACTCCTCTAGGAGAAGGACACTCAAAAATCTAACCATTGTTCTCTAGTCTTGGGTAGTGACATAGCCTGTGTACCATGGGCTTACACTGTCTTGGGTTAGAGTTCTCTTGCTTGAGGGTACACTCGAACACACTATTTAAGCTTATTTCTTTCTCTTGTTTTGTTAAAGTTTTCATAGTATATATAGGAGATAATTATTTATTTCAATGTTGTTACTCTTCTTAAAATTTAATTCTCCTTTCCTCACTGGGCTATTTTCCCTGTTGGAGCCCCTAGGCGCATAGCAGCCTGCTTTTCCAACTAGGGTTGTAGCTTAGCTAGTAATGATTTAATAAAACTTGAGATTTGAACAACGGGGAAGGAATAGTGTGAAAATTGATAAAAGCAAAGACTAAAATTGTTGCTGCCCAAGATGCATTCATGAAATTAGAGCTAAAGACCTACGAGGCTAAGTGGAACTCGGGTCTATTCACATACTAAAAATAAGTTTTAATTTCAATAATTGTTATCAAACTTTAAGAAAATATGCACCACATCAGATATAAATAATACTACATAGTTGAATGTAATTATATCTATGATTTGCAATGCATTAGTTAGCTCTGTCCATGCCAGCACGAGTTACTTCAGATCCCCTTTATGATCTGGATAATTTGCGATAAACCACCAACACAGTAATACTGTAGTGCTTCTTACTTATCTTGCCAATTGAGTATCCTAAGTGGGTTTGAATTTCCCTATTCAAACAGGTTATAATACTCTGGGAAGGCAGTTTTGGGTTTGGAGGGCGGTTAACGATACCCAATGATCTGCCATACCTCCTCAAAGAGGATAACATTCCCCTATTTAAGCAATAACTGTTGGAACAATTCTTAGATACTGTACTGTGCAACATTTCATGCAGAGATGTTTTCCCATGATTTCTCTCCCTTCTCATAAGGAAAAACATGTAAAAAGGCATAGATAATGACGTTTTAGTAGGTATCTTGCAACCTGTGCCTACTGGGAACAGTAACCAAATGGTGTACCTGCATGGTGGTGGTAGGCAAAACAGATGACACCTGGAGAAGGACCGTACATTTTCAGAAACTCATTGCATGCGGTAAAAGGGAAATCAGTCATACATCTCCATCGTTTGATATGGTATTAAAAGGGTAATATTTCAAGAGAGTCCCACCCAGCCATTACTGTACACGGCAGAGCAAAAATCATTAGATTTCAGTAATATTTTGATAGAACCCTTAAGGGTTTTTGCTCCACCGTGCACTCACTTCGCTCACGTAAAAAGAAAAACATCAGGCTCCTGTGTACTGGCAAGCAGTAATGGCTGGGTGGGAATCTATCGACATATTACCATCAAATGTCCCTGTACATACTAAAATAAAAGCAAGACTGTCAACGAAAAGGTCAACACCAATGGAGAAAAATGTACGTTTTGATGTTGATAAAGAATGATAAAATTCGAAATAATTTCCAGGTAAAGCTTACAAATCGTTAACAGACACTCGATATACTGGAAGACCAGGAAGACTTAACAAGGTTTCATGTGAATACAGTATGGAAGAACACAACAGACACAATAAAGGAAGCAGCTGAAGAAGAATCATTGATTTAATGAAGAAAAAACAAAAGCCAGTAAAATAGCATATTCAGCAACACTTCAAAATCCAAATAATGAAGAATTGCAAGGAATACTAAGGGAAAAGAATAAGGAAGTAAATCAAGTGACAAGACAAAGAGAGGGACACTCAATGAAGAATTAGAGGAGACTGATAAAAACAGAAGGGAGGGTAGAGTTAGACAACACTATCAGGGAATTGGAAAGCTGAGGAAAAGACATCAAGCAAGACCCGCAATGATAAGAGACGATCAAGGAAATATGATAACAGAAGATGAGGAAGCAATGATTGAGAGGGTAACTACTTTGAAGAATTATTGAACAGACAAGAACCCAATGAAACATTTTCGACACGATATCATATGGTCATGAAATTGAAATGGAGGAACCAGCCTTTGGAGACATTAACCCTTTTACCCCCAGACTCTTTGGAAATTTCCAACCCTTAACCCCCAAGGGGTTATTTTTTTCCCAGCACATTTTGCAGTATATATTTTTTAAATTGCTCTAACAGCCTTAATCTTTGTCATAGAGAGGTCAGGTTGGTCTCATTCTCTTGGGAAATGCCTGATTTTTTTTTCAAAATAAATATAAAAAATATGAAAAAAAAAATTCTATAGCATTTATTTGCAAGGACGTAACGGTACGTCCATGGAGGTAAAGGGATGGGTTTTGTGAAACGTACCAGTACGTCCTTTTGGGGGTAAAAGGGTTAAAACTAATAAAAGTCTGATGACTGGGAAGAAGGAATCATTGTACCATTACACAAAAAGGGAGATTTACTAAATTGTAAAAATTATCATGGAATAAGTCTTTGGTTAACAGTAATCAAAATCTTCACAATATTGGAAGAAATAAAATGAGTGACGATCCATCCGTTCTCTTCCTCTGTCATGCAGTTACATTTTTGGGTTGATGACGGCAAGTCATCTGTAGTATCGCCTTCTTGTGTTGCTTTCAACCGCACAGCCTCGTCACGTTCTTCTATTGACGTCAGCAGCACCTGAAAAAAAATTTAGAGCACTTATAATTCGTCAAGACATAAATATTTCAAAAACTGTTGAACAGGTCTTAATAACACAAAGAATATAATGGATGACTATAATAGAAGATTGTTTAGCAGCTGCAAGGCTGGCCGGAGAAACAAGGTTGTTTATGAAACGTAAGAACAGGTCGTTTTAAATTCACTTGTACAATACGAGAAATTCAGCCAAACACTGTTCAGTAGTTTAAATAAGTGAGGAGACTTAAGATGTGTGTTCAAGACAAAATAAACATGAGTTGGTTTCACCAAGTAGAAGACATGATTGATTGAAATCTATTGCAAAAGAAAATGGAAAAATAAACCTGATTGAGGAATGATCTTCCTAAAGAAACAGACCAATTCATTCTTACATCTGCAACCCATTACTACCCTAACTTTTAAGAGAGGTTTCTACATCATACTTCAGAGGACTTGTTTCCCATCTGCTGTTCGTATGTGCATTTCATTTTCATCATACAGTACAGTACTTTACCACCTCCAATGATTCAGTGTGATCAATGCCCTCGATTATTCAGGGCATGAATGTTCTTAACCCTTTTACCCCCAAAAAGACGTACTGGTACGTTTCACAAAACTCATCCCTTTACCCCCATGGACGTACCGGTACGTCCTTGCAAAAAAATGCTATAAATTTTTTTTTTTTTTTCATATTTTTGATAATTTTTTGAGAAAATTCAGGCATTTTCCAAGAGAATGAGACCAACATGACCTCTCTATGACAAAAATTAGGGCTGTTAGAGCAATTTGAAAAAAATATACTGCAAAATGTGCTAGGGAAAAAATAACCCCTTGGGGGTTAAGGGTTGGAAATTTCCAAATAGCCTGGGGGTAAAAGGGTTAAGAGCCATTATACGGCTCACCACCCAAACAATAATTAACCTACTATGACCTTCTCTATTCAACCTTCGATTGGGACTGAAAACTTTATTTGGATACGAATACATGCTGACGACTTTACCTATTTCTTTTTCCTTGAATCACCCTTTTCAAATGTGAGTACTTTATTCTACAAAGACGGGCTTTACAATGTGCTGGTCATATTTGTTTTGCCCAAAATAATATTACTATCATCATTAACAATACATGTACCATATGTATTTTACAACTGGTTATCTTGTATTTATCAATCTCTCATACAGCATCAACAGCACACGAAACTCTACGGAAAATACGCAACTTTGGCTTCAAATTGGTCGACCACCCACCTTACTCCCCAAACCTGATCCCCTCCGACTATCACCTCTTTCCACAACTGAAGAAACATCTCAAGTGAACGAAATTTCATGAGTTTTCATAACCCAGTCAAAAAAAAACAATTACGAGGATCTCAATGTGAAGCTGGGCTCTTAGGTGAGGATTCTATAGTGGCATAGCTATATCTTGCTCCCCCAGATTGCTATTTTAGTCTCAGAGCTTTGAATTTACAAATATTATCTTTATTTTCTAATTACTTTTTTCATAAATATGCAACTTCCAGTGCACACTTGTCTTCTCTTATTATTATTATTAAATGCTAAGCTACAACCCTAGTTGGAAAAGCAGGATGGTATAAGCCCAGGGGCCCCAACAGGGAAAATAGCACAGTGAAGAAAGGAAACAAGGAAAAATAAAATATTTTAAGAATAGTAATAACATCAAAATATTTCCCACATAAACAATAAAAACTTCAACAAAACAAGAGGAAGAGAAACTAGATAGAACAGTGTGCCCGAGTGTACCCTCAAGCAAGAGAACTCTAACCCAAGACAGTGGAAGACCATGGTACAGAGGCTATGGCACTACCCAAATTCTGGCCACGGCTTCATCATAGTTTGCAGAATCAGCTAGTCAGTTTGAAAGCTCCATTCCTGAACGAAGTAGCAAGTAGTACTGTAAAGGGAAGAAACAAACACTGCAAAGAGTTTTTCGTAAAGATTACGGTGTGCCAGGCACGGCATATGTGCAATACCCCTTTCAGATCTGTTCCGTAATCATGAACAAACAGTGAGAAATCAAAATTGTTCTTCAGTCTCAGGTAGTGCCATAGCTTTTCACTGCCTTGGGGTAGAGTTCTCTACTTGAAGGTACACTTGGACACACTGTTCTATCTTATAACTCCTCCTCTTTTGTATGTTTTTTTTTAAGTTTTTATAGTTTTAATATGAAAGATCTATATCAATGTTGTATCCATTCTTAAAATATTTCATAAATGTTCATTACTTCTCTTGTATTTTATGTATTTCCTTTCCTCACTGGGCTATTATTCCATGTTGGAACCCTTGGGCTTATAGCATCCTCCTTTTCTAACGGGGAATGTAGCTCACCTTTTCATAAATATTATGTGAAAGAGACAAATGTATCGAGTGTAAGCAAGAAAAAATTTAACAGAATCTATAAAACAGACATTAAATGTTAGAAATAAGTACTTCATATTGATTAGAGAAATCAAGGCAATAGATTTTTGGCGAAAATTTCAAGAAAATCCCCAGGTCATTTCCAATTTACTTACCAGCTATCAAACAAAAGACAGCATCTTTCTCTGGTGACGAGGGGGCCAAGATGAGGCCCAAGGCTCCGATCAGACTGGAAACTGCTGGACACACGTCTGGGGTGCCGTGAGATGCCCATCTTCCACAAGATCTGCAAAACGAAGAGATAAACAGTAGAGAAGGTCCTAAAACTTACAAATTTAATAGGTTACAAAAAGCTGTTTGTAAGTGAAATTTTGTTAAATTTTGACCTAGGGTAACCCTAACCTGAGACCCATGACTATGATTTCCAGGTAGAAAGGTCAACAAATAGTCAGGTTTCATATGAAATAGATATCAGGTTATTCCAAATGTTGGTTTGCTTATTGCATTAAATGATATATTATTGTTTGAATACAGTATTTCTTTATCTTATCTTTGTTTATTTTCAGTTGGATTTGTGTTTGTATCTGCGAATGTTTTTAAGTTGGGGACCACCTGTGCGATGAAAATGCACTTCCCCTGAATAATACATGTTCAGGTTTTAATTATTATCATTATTATTATAATTACTAAAATTAGTATTATTATTAACATTATCATTATTGCTATTATTTTTACTTGCTAAGCCTGGTATGTTTCATGAGTAAAGAGGGTCCCAACCTCACAAACATTCGGACATTTGGACCTTTTCAAATCAAAGATAATATAAAGAAAAGAACAACTGGGAAGGCCTATGGGGATGTAATCAATTATATTGTCACATGAGGCGTGTACATTGATGTTGTAGATGAATATAACCAACAGTCTTTTAATGTGTTTCAGAAGATTCACAACTGTTCATAGCTATCCTGATACTGTGCAATGATTGAAGCTCACAAATAGTATTGGCAAATAAAGACCTGAAGAGTGCCATTAACAACAATGGGACATGCATGAGGTCACTGAATTTGGAGCAAAAGAAGGCTTGAAATGGAAATTTATTCATTCTGCAAATGCTGTAAGGCCAAACGGTGTGAGGCATTAGTTAACTAAAAAAGGTTTCTGTTAATGCTTGTAGGAGCTACTATTTCAATATTTAGTGATTTACAGAACTTTTTTTGAAATACCAGACTTGTTGAATGGAAGGCCTATTGGATTGAAGCCTGGTATGGATGTGGAATTAGGAACACTGTGTGTCCAAACTATTTACTTTTGGGTACAGCAGGAAATATAGTACCATGTGGTACATGGTCTACTTTAGTTGACACCGAGAAGTGTTTAAACTAGACAAAATGTTGTCGACACTTTTTGGAGTAAGTGGCAAAGAGATTTCTCCACACTCATTGTTAGGCGAAAGTGGCACTCGGAAAAGAGAAACATACAACTCGGTGATATCGTTATAATAAAAGATAAAAATGTCGTGCGAGAGAAATGAAAAATGGGACATCTTGTAGATACAGAAACAGGCCGAGAAAGTAAAGTGAGACATGTGAGAATTAGATACAAAATACAAAGACCTGAAAAATATTAGAGACATAGTGACAGTTATTAATGGATCTGTTCACAAGTTGGTGGTATTGCCACCCATTGAGGAGCAATAAAAGTGGCAGGAGTGTATTATCAGTTACAGACACTAATAATTATTATTATCATTACTAGCCAAGCTACAACCCTAGTTGGAAAAGCAAGATGCTATAAGCTCAAGGGCTCCAATAGGGAAAAATACACCAGTGAGGAAAGGAAATAAGGAAATAAATAAATGATTTGAACAAATTAACAATAAATCATTCTAAAAATAGTAACAACGTCAAAATAGATATGTCATATATAAACAATTAACAACGACAAAAACAGATATGTCATATATAAACTATAAAAAAAGACTCATGTCAGCCTGGTCAACATAAAAACATTTGCTCCAACTTTGAACTTTTGAAGTTCTACTGATTCAATTATTTATATACTACACTGTTAAAAATTTGCTGTAAAAAAAAAACAGTAAAACTTCTAGAAAAAATTAGCCAGGCATTTACCGTTTTAAAAACGGATATATTGACGTAAAGGAATGATAATAGTCACTAACCTGTAAAAGATAATACCAAAGTAGGGTAAAAATTAGTCCCTTGTATTTTAATGACATACGGCTGAGAACAGTATATTTCTATGGAGAATTTCCAATTAAAATTACATTTTTTTCCTAAGTGTAGAATGTAGTTTTTTTCATAGTCGTAACTATCTAGTTTTGTAAACTGTGTGATTGTTGATGCTCACTAATGAAGTCTAAATTCAAAAAAGATTTTAGTAAACAAGAGATCAAAACCATAAGTGAAGAAAATGAAAATTGCATCTACCAGAATGATCAGCTTGGTTGATGTTGATGTGTCCAATGTCTTCTGGGAAATGGACACTCCAAAATCAAACTATTATTCTTTTGGGTAGTGCCATAGCCTCTGTATCATGGTCTTCCACTGTCTTGGGTTAGAGTTTACAGTTCTCTTGCTTGAGGGTACACTTGGGCACAATATTCTATGTTTCCTTATTTCATTTCCTTATCATGCTATTTTCCCTGTTAGACCTATTGGGCTTATAGCATCCTGCTTTCCTTAGTAGGGTTATATTTAGCTAGTAATAATAATAATCATAATATTCGACTGTAAGGACACAACCCATCTAAACTAATTCAGGGTAATTAAGAACACCACTTACTTGATCTACAATATGAATACCACTCACCTTTTCATAAAAGGGATTTTGACGTAGGAAAAATCTATTTCTGGGCGAAGGACCTGTGCCGCCCAGTGAATAAGCTCCATTTAAGCACTTATTCTTAGGTAATTTACTGCTAAATATACCAGAGAAAAAATGTAAAGGAGTGCTAGGTTAACTAGCTCGCTCACCTATTGGTGTCGGTATAAAATTGGGCGTATATCCAGAGGTCCCGCACTATTTAGATTAATCCACGACAGAGAACCCCAATAGAGGAGAGCCGTTCAACCTCACTCGGTACTACTACAATGCATCCGCTCAGAACCCAACTCCTTAGCACCCAAAGTTTGGGGACTCCAAGGGAGAGGAGCTGGGAGGGTTCACTGGGCGGCACAGGTCCTTCGCCCAGAAATAGATTTTTCCTACGTCAAAATCCCTTTTCTGGGCTCGAACCTGTGCCGCCCAGTGAATCTATACAAGAGAAAAATGTCACCAAACTTGCAAAATAAAGGAAAAAACATAAGCGTAAGAGAAATACAGGATGCTTTAATCAGAGATGAGTACCAAAAAACAATTATAAGGGTATCTTAAATATGAACATAAATCCAATAAGGTAGGTATAATAATGCCGTGAGTGATAATATATACAAATACTCAGGAGCATAAAATTTACAAATATAATAACAGTATTCAGGTGCGAGACCAACGAATACAATAGGGTATAAATGAGGCAGGTAAGAGGGAGAGATAAAGAGTCAAGGCATTAACCTGTGAGTTACTCGGGAGTAACTACGCTCCCTGCGGCTACTGTAGAAAATTTTAGGGCTTCCAAATGTTTAAGGTAGTGTTTCTTGAACACTGACGGTGATTTCCACCCTGTATACCTGGAAAGGTCTGTAAAATTCATGTGGTGAAAGAAGTTCACCGAGGTGGCAACCGCCCTGATATCATGTGCAAGAGGAAGAGTCAGGGTTAGCTTGTTTAATAAAATACAAAATTTGTTGCCTGATCCCTTTAATAGTAATGGTACCCGCCTTGTTCTCTAACGAATAGAGGCCCCGAGGAGTTAGAGGAGGTCCGGGATAGATAAGACCTAAGAGTAGTGACAGGGCACAGCGACGGATCTTGCGTGAGGGGAACAATTTTCCAGGAGGTCCATCTGTTTTGAGGGTCTTCATTCTTAGCCAAAAAGAATTTGTTAGGAGAAAGAAGGACCTCTCCTGAAGGCAGAAAGTCAATATGACCCGGGTCTCTCGACAAGGCTGCCAATTCAGAAATTCTTGCCCCGGAAGCCAAGCTCACTAGGAAAAGTGTTTTCCTGAGAAGGGGCATGTAATCACAAGAACTGTTAATGGTATCAGAAGCCAATTTGAGTACGTCATTAAGGAACCAGGTCACCGGGGTAGGACGAGTAACCGGTTTCAGTCTGGCACAAGCTTTCGGAATTGAAGCTAACAAAGAGTCGGTTAAGTCTATGTTAAAACCCACTAGGAAGATCTTTTTCAGAGCCGATTTAATAGTGGTGATAGTATTGGCTGCCAGACCTGATTCTAATAAAGATCTAAAGAAAGTGACTGTAAGGTTCAAGTTCATACAGTTCACGTCTGAGTCTATTAAAAATTTTGCCAACTTTTTAACTGCAGAGTCATACTGACGGATGGTGGAATCCCGTTTATCTGATTCTAGGAACAAGGTGTTTTGAGGATCAATATTGGCACCATGCATAGCCGCAAACTTCATAAAGTCCATAAAGTTAGGGCGCTCTGAATGTTTGAGAAAGCGTACACAACGCGTGTTTGTACTATCTGAGACAGAACCGGATTGGGTATCGGGTGAGGGTATAGTCTCAACTCCCGCAGGAGAGGATACCAGTTGCTCTTGGGCCAGTTGGGTGCGACCAAGGCTACTTGTCCCTTGAAGGATCTCAGTTTGTCTAGAACTTTCAGCAAAAGATTCACCGGGGGAAAGAGATAAATCTTTTCCCAGTTGTCCCAATTCTGTGACATGGCGTCTGTGGCGTAAGCCTGAGGGTCTAGATTGGGAGCCATATATACTCTCAATTTGTGGTTGGATTCCGTGGCGAAGAGGTCCACTTGGAGACCGGGAACCTGAGAGAGAATCCACCGAAATGACTTTAGATCGAGTGACCATTCCGATTCTAGAGGGGAGGTCCGGGACAGGGCGTCTGCCACTACATTCCGGACTCCCGCCAGGTGGACAGCTGAAAGATGCCAACGGTTTGAGGCTGCTAGGGAGAATATGGCTACTAGAACATGGTTCAGAGGCCCTGACTTTGACCCGCCTCTGTTGAGGCAGCGGACCACCACTTCGCTGTCGAGGACCAGACGAAGGTGTTGTTTCTTGGGAAGAGCGAGACGTTTCAGGGTTAGAAGAACTGCCATGGCCTCTAGCACATTGATGTGAAAATGGCGGAACAAGGGAGTCCAAAGACCTTGAACTTTCTTGAGCTGAGAATAGCCGCCCCAACCTGATAGGGATGCGTCTGTGTGAATGATTAATTCCGGGGGCGGAAATCGAAGGGGAACTGACTTTGACAGACTGTTTGCTCTTGTCCAAGGAAGAAGTCTTTCCCGTAGAATGGGAGGAAGGCGGACTTTCCTGTCCCGGAGCTTCCGGTTCGCCCTCGAACGCCAGACACGATTGATATCTTTCAATTTTGCCTTCAGAAGAAGATCCGTCACTGAGGCAAACTGAAGGGACCCCAGAATCTTCTCTTGAAGCCGTCTGGAACTTACTTTGTCTTTGAGAAAGCGTTTGGTGTTCCTTGCAATCTCTAACCTCTTGGGTCTGGGAAGACACAGAGTATGAGATATAAGATCCCATTGCAGGCCGAGCCATTGGAACTTCGATTTTGGAAGAAGACGGGACTTCTTGAAGTTGATCTGGAAGCCTAGAGATTGAAGATAATGGATGACTTTGTGAGTGGCTTTTAGGCAATTTTGGGAGGTGTCTGACCAAATGAGCCAGTCGTCCAGATAGGCTACTACTTGAATCCCTTGATTCCTGAGTTCCTGAACAGCGACTTCTGCTAGCTTTGTGAAGATCCTTGGGGCAATGTTGAGCCCGAAAGGCATCACCTTGAAGGAGTAACTTTTGTCCCCTAAGCGAAAGCCTAGGTACGGACGGAAGTGTCTCGCTATCGGGACGTGATAGTAGGCGTCTGTAAGATCGATAGAGGTGGTGACGGCCCCACGGGGAAGTAAGGTCCGCACCTGCGAGACGGTAAGCATTCGAAACTTGTCGCATTGAATGGACAAGTTGAGAAGGGATATATCTAGAATCACTCTTCTCTTGTCTGAATCCTTCTTCGGGACACTGAACAGCCGACCTTGAAACTTCAGATGTTTCGTTTCTTGTATGGCATTCTTTTGTAAAAGATCCTGGACAAATTCGACCAGGTCCGGAGTGGAATGTTGACGAAATTTGTTCGGAGGAGGAGGTCCTTGAATCCAACTCCACCCTAGTCCCTTGGAGATGATACTGAACGCCCAGGGACTGAACCTCCATTTGTTGCGGAAGGCATAGAGCCTCCCCCCTACCTGCTGCACCTCAGTATTGGTTTGAGGAGTTGCCTCCACGTCCGCCTCGGAAGTTCTTTCCTCTGCGAAAGGCTCTTCCCCTGCCTTTGTTCTGGTTAGAGCCACGGTGGTAGCCTCTACCTCTACCATAACTCTGGGAAGAGCTATGAGCCTCGTAGGACTGGTTAAAGGCAGGGGAAGTGGCGGAGGCACCAGAAAGCTGGCTCTTAGGTAGCAGAACGGTGACATAGTCATCCGAAGGAGCCCGAGAGGTGGAAGGCTGTGCAGGGGCAACAGAAGATGGAGGAAGAGGCAGCCGGAAGTTGGATGAAGCACTTTGTTGTTGCCTGAACTGGGTGGAGGTATATGGTCTAAGCTTCTTCCTACCCCGGGCTTGATAATTTGCGGGGTCATACTTGCGTTTAGGGGTCAAACCCCAACGGGCTTTAAGGCTCTGATTAACCCTAGTGGCCTCCGTCAAGACTTCCTCTACGAGATCCTCGGGGAAGAGATTTGAACCCCAACAGGAGGACCGGATGAGTTTATTAGGTTCATGCCTAATCGTCGCCTCAGCTAGAACATGCTTGCGACATCTGCGTTTAGCAGTAGCAAAGTCATACAAGTCATAATATAACGACTGTAACGTAGCCTTGTTGAGAGACTTAAAAATACTCTCCGTATCGTAAGTCAAGGCTATCGACTCCGTGGATGTGGCCAGGTTTAGAGTACGGCCCACACGTAGGCGGGAATCATATTCCTGTTTAATGAGAGATTCCGGGAGACGGGGAAGCTTCTCACTAAACAAGACTGAGGCACAGTCTGCTGCAAGCTTGCTGGAGGTAAAGGTGGTATGGACGTTGTCCCAACACTCAATACCTGAGGGAAGAAGGAGGGAGATTGGATCCACCTCTCGGATGGGAGGCAAGGGCTTCTCCTCCAGAGCATATTGAAAGGCAAGCTCTGCCACCTTATTGACGCATGGAGTCAAGGTGGTCTTGTCCATTAAGAACATCGTAAAGGAGCTTTTATGAGGCGTCAGCATGGTGTTAGTGCAGCCGATGTCATTCAAAAATCTGGCCCAAACAGATTGGGCTTGCTCCTTCGGGAAGATGACCGTCTCTTTGGGGACCTTGTCTAATCGGACTAAAGCTTCCTCGGTAAGTCTGGCATAACCATGAAATGGAAATGCCAGACCCGGAGGAAAGAATTCAAAGTCCTCTAGAGGACGAGTGCCAAGGCCCTCCAGAGTCAACATTCCGTCTGAGAACGGGGAATGAAGAGCCATCCGCCAGGGGTTGTTCTTGGCAAACGGCGGGAGCTTAGAGGCATCCGGTATGAGAGAGCTTTGGACTATCTCCGGAGCTCCTTGCTCTAAAGCCCCAATTCTCTGACCGAAGTTAGAGAACATCGTGTCCATCCTCGACTGCATCTCCGAAACCAACTTTTCCTGCATCTCCGACACGATGCGAAGCATAGCTGATTCGGAAAGGCCCGGGCTAGCCGCAGGAGGGGCGGAAGGAACTCCCGGGTCGTGAGACTTAGAGGAGGAACCAGAGGTCTTTGAAGACGGGTTCATACCATGTTTAGAGCCATGAGAAGTCTTGTGAGGCTTGCGAGCTTTGGGTAAGGTCCTTGAAGTAGACTTATCCTTAGGGGGAACCGGGTATGAACGTTGAGACGAATCACGGTCCCCAGAAAATCCAAGAAAGGAAGAGCGATCAGAAGAAGAAGAAAGAGCGGGGCTGAGGATAGGAATCTCAGCGCCGGACACACCTGCCTCACTTACCACCCTACCTGTATCCGGCTCGTCTAGCAACATTGGTTCGACGTCCAGGTTCATGGAGGCAACATTGTCCTCCAGAACTCCGGGGGCGTCCGATGGATCTTGCTCTGGGTCGATGAGACCCGTTATAGTGGCATCAATGTGGGCAATGATGGGAGCTGCCACATGCCTAGCCACAGCAGCTGAAGACTTGGCGTTGGGGTAAACCATGGTGCAGTAGTCCTCAGATAGGACGTACGGCCGCTTAGACTTTACATTCCGGGCAAACCCACCAATCCACACCTTCAGTGTGGCCCGAGCCGCAGACTTTTGCTCCGGGGATGCCTGAAATAATAGGGGGAATTATAAAAGGGAGACTCCCAATGGTCCTTCAAGACCATAGATATCTTACTAATAGTAAATAAAATAAGAAGGCAATATAGCCAACGGGACTCACCGAGTCAGATCCAAGGGTAGTGATGAGGTCGAAGCAAATCACACAGTTATCCGGGTGCCATACCACAACGTCTTCCAGTTGAACCCCACAAGGGGCGTGAGATCGGCAGACGGAGTGGCCACAAGGCTGGTGCAGAACAGCTGCACAGGCCGGCGTCAGACAATGCACCATCTGTAAAAAGAATAGTATATGAGAAACTGTAATTCTCTTAATTAGGGGCGGGTCTGGAGGACCCGGGCCTAACATAGGTCTAACACAAGATTAGAGCTTAACTGTACTATTCTTTAAGTGGCCTAACATAGGTCTAACACAAGAATAGAGCTTAACTGTACTATTCTTTTAAGTAGGGGCGGGTCCGGAGGACCCGGGCCTAACATAGGTCTAACACAAGATTAGACTGTAAAAAATAAAATAATTTTTTTTTTTATTAGGGGCGGGTCCGGAGGACCCGGGCCTAACATAGGTCTAACGCAAGGTTAGAGCTTAACTGTAATATTCTTACATAGGGGCGGGACCGGGGGTCCCGGGCCTAAACATAAGTCTAACTTGAAACTAAAATATAGCCATCCATTCCGGTCAAGCCGGGAGCATAAAAAAGGATGCAAAAACAAGGAATTAAGACACATAGTGTCTGATTTCCCGGGGTGGGGTAGACCCCGGGCCGGGAAATAAAGGTATATTCAATACCAATTCCTTTAGAGACTCCGGGGTAGTGATCTGTCATATATAATCATCATAGGAAATGTTATAAAATAATAGGGGGGCGGAACTGTAACTAAGAACTGCCAATCGAACCCGGAGGGTTTCGTATAACATAAGCCAGAATGAAAAGTGAATATAAAATAGGGTGCACCGGGATCCAACTCTGTTGACCGGTGGCCAACCAGACTAGACAGAGACTAAACCGCCGGGCCACCCGGAGGACAAAGTCCATAAACACTTAACTACCCCCTCTAAAAGGAGGGAAGGCAACGGTCCCTTAGTGGAGGGGGGAGAAGCCTAGCCTCCCACCTAGCTAGAGGGGGAGCGTGGGGGAGGATCACGTGATACGAGGCAGCAGGGCTACCAACTGACGATCCCCAACCAGACAGATCAAACGGAGTAATGGCACAAATATTCATTATAAAAATAATAATAGCGTTAAATATATGAATAAACACATAGAAAATTTTTGGGCAAGGCATGCAACATAAATAAATAAATCACAAAAGACACACCTGATGGCTAAAATAACATTGCCGCCTTAGCACGGTCGGCAGCCATAGCGATACGTAAATGATATCGGCCCAAAAATTGAACCACGAGGATTCTAAACGCTAAATAATGAATATTCACAATAACAAATAATATTTGATAATAAAAATAATACACATAGTAACACCGCAAGTGAAAATTAAAAGCTCTCAAAAACAGGAGTACCAACTGTAGTGAAATCAAGCAAGATCGGTATGAACGAAGAGAATAAACTCCTATAATATAAATATTAAACGATCTAGGTTGCTCAAAACACAGTAAAACCCAGCTTGGTACTTAACTTAGACGGTGTCTCCTGGGAAACCGACGAAGAAGCCATAATTCACTAGAAAATATCCAAAATTCGAGAGCACTAGAAAAATGCGGGTTACTGCACAAGTCGTGCTAAACGGAGTTGGGTTCTGAGCGGATGCATTGTAGTAGTACCGAGTGAGGTTGAACGGCTCTCCTCTATTGGGGTTCTCTGTCGTGGATTAATCTAAATAGTGCGGGACCTCTGGATATACGCCCAATTTTATACCGACACCAATAGGTGAGCGAGCTAGTTAACCTAGCACTCCTTTACATTTTTTCTCTGGTATATTTAGCAGTAAATTACCTAAGAATAAGTGCTTAAATGGAGCTTATTCACTGGGCGGCACAGGTTCGAGCCCAGAAATAATATGTGAAAGGGGCAAATGCATCGAGTGTAAGCAAGAAAAAAGTTAACAGAATCTACAGTATAAGAGAGACGTTAAATGTTAGAAGTACATCGTATTGATTAGAGAAGTCAAGGCAATAGATTTCTTGGATTATATTTCTAGAAAACCCCCAGGTAATTTCCATTTTACCTACCTGCCATCAAACTATGGACAAAATCATTCTCTGGTGACGAGGGGACCAAGATGAGGCCCAAGGCTCCGATTAGACTGGAAATAGCTGGACACACATCTGGGGTGCCGTGAGATGCCCATCTTCCACAAGATCTGCAAAACGAAGAAATAAACAGTACAGAATGTCCTTAAACTTACAAATATAATAGGTTACAAGAAGCTGTTTGTAAGTCCAATTTAGTTAGATTTTGACTTAGGGTAAGCCTAACCTGGAACCCATGGCTATGATTTTCTGCTAGAAAGATCAACAAATAGTCAGGTTTCATATGAAATAGATATCAAGTTATTGAAAAATGTTGTTTTATTACAGTATTTCTTAATCTTATCCTTGTTATCTTCAGTTTGTTTCTGTGAATGTTTGGAAGTTAGGGACCACCTGTGCGATGAAAATGCAGTTTCCCTGAATATGGAGTTTTTATGATAAAAGGGATTTTGACGTAGGAAAAATCTATTTCTGGGCGAGGGACCTGTGCCGCCCAGTGAATAAGCTCCTATTAGCACTTATTCTTAGGTAATTTACTGCTAAATATACCAGAGAAAAAATGTAAAGGAGTGCTAGGTTAACTAGCTCGCTCACCTATTGGTGTCGGTATAGAATTGGGCGTATAATCCAGAGGTCCCGCACTATTTAGATTCATCCACGACAAAGACCCCAATAGAGGAGAGCCGTTCAACCTCACTCGGCACCACCAACTCTGCATCCGGTCAGAACCCAACTCCTTAGCACCCAAAGTTTGGGGACTCCAAGGGAGAGGAGCTGGGAGGGTTCACTGGGCGGCACAGGTCCCTCGCCCAGAAATAGATTTTTCCTACGTCAAAATCCCTTTTCTGGGCTTGAACCTGTGCCGGCCAGTGAATATATACAAGAGAAATGTCACCAAACTTGCAAAATAAAGGAAAAACATAAACATAAGGGAAATACAAGTTGCTTTAATCAGAGATGAGTGCCAAAAACAGCTATAAGGGTATCTCAAAAAGAACATAAATCCACTTGGTAGAACAATTGACAAAAAAGGTAAGGTATAATAATGCCGTGAGTGATGATATATACAGATACTCAGGAGTCAAAAATTTACAAATATAGTAATAGTAATCAGGTGCGAAACCAACGAATACAAATAGGGTATAAATGAGGCAGGTAAGGGGGAGAGATAAAATGACAAGGAATTAACATGTGAGTTACCTAGGGGTAACTACGCTCCCTGCAGCTACTGTAGGAAATTTAAGGGCTTCCAAATGTTTAAGGTAGTGTTTCTTGAACACTGACGGTGACTTCCACCCTGTATACCTGGAAAGATCCGTAAAATTCATGTGGTGAAAAAAGTTCACCGAAGTAGCAACCGCTCTGATATCATGTGCAAGAGGAAAAGAGTCAGGGCTAGCTTGTTTAATAAAATACAAAATTTGTTGCCTGATCCCTTTAATGGTAATGGTACCGCCTTGTTCTCTAACGAATAGAGGCCCCGAGGAGTTAGAGGAGGTCCGGGATAAATAAGACCTAAGAGTAGTAACAGGGCACAGAGACGGATCTTGCGTGAGGGGAACAATTTTCCAGGAGGACCATCTGTTCTGAGGGTCTTCGTTCTTAGCTAAAAAGAATTTGTTAGGTGAAAGAAGGACCTCTCCCGAAGGAAGGAACTCAATATGACCCGGGTCTCTTGACAAAGCTGCCAGTTCAGAAATTCTTGCCCCGGAAGCCAAACTCACCAGGAAAAGTGTTTTCCTGAGAAGGGGAATGTAATCACAAGAACTGTTAATGGTATCAGAAGCCAATTTGAGTACATCATTAAGGAACCAGGTCACCGGGGTAGGACGAGTAACCGGTTTCAGTCTGGCACAGGCTTTCGGAATTGAAGCTAACACAGAGTCGGTTAAGTCTATGTTAAAACCCACTAGGAATATCTTTTTCAAGGCAGATTTAATAGTGGTGATAGTATTGGCTGCCAGACCTGATTCTAATAAAGTTCTAAAGAAAGTGACTGTAAGGTTCAAGTTCATACAGTGTACGTCTGAGTCTATCAAAAATTTAGCCAACTTTTTAACCGCAGAATCATATTGGCGGATGGTGGAATCCCGTTTATCTGATTCTAGGAACAGGGTGTTTTGAGGATCGATATTGGCACCATGCATGGCCGCAAACTTCATGAAGTCCATAAAGTTAGGGCGCTCTGAATGTTTGAGAAAGCGTACACAACGCGTGTTTGTACTATCTGAGACAGAACCGGATTGGGTATCGGGTGAGGATGTAGTCTCAACTCTCGCAGGAGAGGATACCAATTGCTCTTGGGCCAGTTGGGTGCGACCAAGGCTACTCGTCCCTTGAAGGATCTCAGCTTGTCTAGGACTTTCAGTAAAAGATTCACCGGGGGAAAGAGATAAATCCTTTCCCAGATGTCCCAATTCTGTGACATAGCGTCTGTGGCGTAGGCCTGAGGGTCTAGATTGGGAGCCACATATACTCTCAACTTGTGGTTGGACTCCGTGGCGAAGAGATCCACTTGGAGACCCGGAACCCGAGAGAGAATCCACCGGAATGACTTTAGATCGAGTGACCATTCCGATTCTAGAGGGGAGGTCCGGGACAAGGCGTCTGCCACTACGTTCCGGACTCCCGCCAGGTGGACAGCTGAAAGATGCCAACGGTTCGAGGCTGCTAGGGAGAATATGGCTACTAGAACATGGTTCAGAGGCCCTGATTTTGATCCGCCTCTGTTGAGGCAGCGGACCACCACTTCGCTGTCGAGAACCAGACGAAGGTGTTGTCTCTTGGGTGGAGCGAGACGTTTCAGGGTTAGAAGAACTGCCATGGCCTCCAGCACATTGATGTGAAATTGGCGGAATAAGGGAGACCAAAGACCTTGAACTTTCCTGAGCTGAGAATAGCCTCCCCAACCTGATAGGGATGCGTCCGTGTGAATGATTAACTTCGGAGGCGGAAATCGAAGGGGAACTGACTTTGACAGATTGTTGGCCCTTGTCCAAGGTAGAAGTCTTTCCCGGAGAATGGGAGGAAGGCGGACTTTCCTGTCCCGGAGCTTCCGGTTCGCCCTCGAACGCCAGACACGATTGATATCTTTCAATTTTGCCTTCAGAAGTAGATCCGTCACTGAAGCAAATTGAAGGGACCCTAGGATCCTCTCTTGGAGTCGTCTGGAACTTACTTTGTCTTTGAGAAAGCGTTTGGTGTTCATTGCAAACTCTAACCTCTTGGGTTTGGGAAGACACAGAGTATGAGATATAAGATCCCATTGCAGGCCGAGCCATTGGAACTTTGATTTCGGAAGAAGACGGGACTTCTTGAAGTTGATCTGGAAGCCTAGAGATTGAAGGTATTGGATGACTCTGTGAGTGGCTTTTAGGCAATTTTGGGAGGTGTCTGACCAAATGAGCCAGTCGTCCAGATAGGCTACTACTTGAATCCCTTGATTTCTGAGTTCCTGAACAGCAACTTCTGCTAACTTTGTGAAGATCCTTGGGGCGATGTTGAGCCCAAAGGGCATCACCTTGAAGGAGTAATTTTTGTCCCCTAGGCGGAAGCCTAGATACGGACGGAAGTGTCTCGCTATCGGGACGTGATAATAGGCGTCTGTAAGATCGATAGAGGTGGTGACGGCCCCACGGGGAAGTAAGGTCCGCACCTGCGAGACGGTAAGCATTCGAAACTTGTCGCATTGAATGGACAAGTTGAGAAGGGATAGGTCTAGAATCACTCTTCTCTTGTCCGAATCCTTCTTCGGGACACTGAACAGCCGACCCTGAAACTTCAGGTGTTTCGTTTCTTGTATGGCGTTCTTTTGTAACAGGTCCTGGACAAATTCGACTAGGTCCGGAGTGGAATATTGATGAAATCTGTTCGGAGGTGGAGGTCCTTGAATCCAACTCCACCCCAGTCCCTTGGAGATGATACTGAAAGCCCAGGGACTGAACCTCCATTTGTTGCGGAAGGCATAAAGCCTCCCCCCTACCCGCTGCACCTCAGTATTGGTTTGAGGAGTTGCCTCCACGTCCGCCTCGGAAGTTCTTTCCCTTGCGAAAGAATCTACCTCTACCTCTGTTCTGGTTTGAACCACGATGGTAGCCTCTACCTCTGTTATAACTCTGGGAAGAGCCTTGAGCCTCATAAGACTGGTTAAAGGCTGGAGAGGTGGTGGAGGCACCGGGAAGCTGGCTCTTAGGGAGCAGAACGGTGACATAGTCGTCCGATGAAGGAGCCCGAGAGGTGGAAGGCTGTGCAGGAGCAGCAGGAGATGGAGGAAGAGGCTGACGGAAAACAGACGAACTACTCTGCTGTTGCCGGAACTGGGTGGAGGTATACGGGCGGAGCTTCTTCCTACCCCGGGCTTGGTAATTTGCGGGATCATATTTCCGCTTAGGAGTCAAACCCCAACAGGTTTTAAGGCTCTGATTAACCCTAGTAGCCTCTGCCAAGACTTCCTCCACAAGATCCTCAGGGAAAAGATTTGAACCCCAGCAAGAGGACCGGATAAGTTTATTAGGCTCGTGCCTAATAGTCGCCTCAGCCAGGACGTGTTTGCGGCACCTACGTTTGGCAATAGCAAAGTCATATAGATCGAAATATAACGATTGCAAAGTAGCCTTATTGAGAGACTTAAAGATACTCTCAGTATCATAAGTTAAGGCTATCGACTCCGTAGACGTGGCCAAGTTCAAAGTTCGACCAACACGTAGGCGGGAATCATACTCCTGTTTAATAAGGGATTCCGGGAGACGGGGAAGCCGTTCGCTAAACATTACCGACGCACAGTCGGCTGTTAGCTTGCCAGAAGTAAAGGAGGTATGGACATTGTCCCAACACTCATTACCTGAAGGAAGAAGGAGGGAGATCGGGTCTACCTCTCGGATGGGAGGCAAGGGCTTCTCCTCCAGAGCATATTGAAAAGCCAGTTCTGCAACCTTATTGACGCATGGAGTCACGGTATTCTTGTCCATTAAGAACATTGTGAACGAACTTTTATGAGGCGTCAACATGGTATTGGTGCAACCAATATCATTCAGAAACCTAGCCCAAACAGATTGGGCTTGTTCCTTTGGGAAAATGACAGTCTCTTTGGGGACCTTATCCAGCCGAACCAGAGCTTCCTCGGTAAGCCTGGCATAACCATGAAATGGAAATGCGAGACCAGGAGGAAAGAATTCAAAGTCCTCTAGGGGACGAGTGCCAAGACCTTCCAATGTTAACATCCCGTCTGAAAATGGGGAATGAAGAGCCATGCGCCAAGGGTTATTCTTGGTAAAAGGCGGAAGCTTAGAGGCATCCGGGATGAGAGAGCTTTGAACTCGCTCCGGAGCACCCTGCTCTAATGCCCCAAGTCTCTGACCAATGTTAGAGAACATCGTGTCCATCTTGGCCTGCATTTCTGACACCAACTTAGCTTGCATCTCCGACACAATGCGAAGCATGGCTGATTCGGAAAGGGCCGGATTAGGAGCAGAAGTGGCGGATTGTACTCCCGGGTCGTGAGACTTAGAGGAGGAGCCGGAAGCCTTAGATGACGGGTTCGTATTAGACTTGGAACTATGGGAAGCCTTGTGGGGCTTACGAGCTTTTGGCAAAGTCCTAGATATAGACTTATCTTTGGGGGGAACCGGGTGTGATCGGTGAGACGAATCACGGTCCCCAGAAAGACCATGGAAAGAAGAGAGATCAGATGAAGAAGAAAGAGCAGGGCTGAGGATAGGAATCTCAGCGCCGGTAACACCTGCCTCACTTACCACCCTACCTGCATCCGGATCATCCAACAACATAGGTTCGACGTCCAAGTTCATGGAGGCAACATTGTCTTCCAGATCTCCGGGGGCATCCAACGGATCTTGTTCCTGGTCTATGAATCCCGCAATAGTGGCATCAATGTGGGCAATGATGGGTGCCGCAACATGCCTAGCCACAGCGGCTGAAGACTTGGCATTAGGGTAGATCATTGCACAGTAGTCTTCAGACAGGACGTAAGGCTGTTTAGATTTGACGTTTCTGGCAAATCCCCTAACCCACACTTTCAGTGTGGCCCGAGCCGCAGTCTTCTGCTCCGGGGATGCCTGAAATAATAGTGGGAATTATAAAAAGGAAGATTCCCGGTGGTCCTTCAAGGCCATAGAAATCTTACTAAATAGTGTATGTATACCAAAAAAGGTAAAATAATTAGAAAGGCAACATAGCCAACGGGACTCACCGAATCAGATCCGAGGGTGGTGATGAGGTCAAAACAGACCATACAGTTATCAGGGTGCCAGACCACTATGTCCTCCAGCTGAACTCCGCAGAGGGCGTGAGACCTACATACGGTATGGCCACAAGGCTGATGAAGAACAGCCGCACAGGCCGTCGTCTGACAATGCACCATCTATAAAAAGAATAGTATATGAGAAACTGTAATTCTCTCAAGTAGGGGCGGGTCCAGAGGACCCGGGACTAACATAAGTCTAGAGCTTAACTGTAATACTCTTAAGTAGGGGCGGGTCCGGAGGACCCGGGCCTAAACATAAGTCTAACTTAAGACTAGAGCTTAACTGTAATACTCTTAAGTAGGGGCGGGTCCGGAGGACCCGGGCCTAAACATAAGTCTAACTTAAGACTAGAGTATAGCTATCCATTCCGGTCGAGCCGGGATCATAAAAAAGGATGCAACAACAAAGAATTAAGACACATGGTGTCTGATTTCCCGGAGCGAGGTTAAGCCCCGGGCCGGGAAATAAAGGTAAGAATTAAGACACATGGTGTCTGATTTCCCGGAGCGAGGTTAAGCCCCGGGCCGGGAAATAAAGGTATATCCATAAACCAATACATATAGGAACTCCGGGATAGTGATCTGTCATATATAATCCTATATAATCATAGGAACTGTTATAAATTAATAGGGGGCGGAACTGTAGATAAGAACCGCCAACCGAACCCGGAGGGTTTCGTATAACATAATAAAATTGTGATAGGTGAATATAAAATAGGGTGCACCGGGATCCTACTCTGTTGAAAGGTGGCCAACCCGTCTAGACAGAGACGAAACCGCCGGGACACCCGGAGGACAAAGTCCATAAACACTGAACTACCCCCTCTAAAAGGAGGGAAGGCAACGGTCCCCTAGGAGAGGGGGGAGAGAAGCCTAGCCACCAACCTAGCGAGAGGGGGAGCTTGGGGGAGGATCACGTGATACGGAGCAGCAGGGCTACCAACTGACGATCCCCAAACACTACCAAAACAGATCATACGGAGTAATAAGCACAAATATTCATTATAAAAGTAATAGCGTTGAAAAATATATGAATATACACATAAAATATTAGGGCAAGGTATGCAACATAATAAATAAATCCCAAAGGACAGCAACCTGATGGCTTAAATAATAAAAATTGCCGCCCAGTAACGAAGGTCGGCAAGCCATCTACGATACGTAACTGATATCGGCCCTAAATATGAACCACAAGGGTTCTAAACGCTAAATAATGAATATCCACAATAAAACATATAAAAATTTAATTAATAATAAAAATAATACACTTAGTAACACCGCGAGTGAAACTAAAAGCTCTCAAAACAGGAGTACCAACCGTAAGCGGAATCAAGCAAGATCGATATGATCGAAGAGAATAAACTCCTATAATTTAAATATTAAACGATCTAGATTGCTCAAAACACAGCAAAACATAGCTTGGTACTCAACTTAGACGGTGTCTCCTGGGAAACCGATGAAGAAGCCATAATCCAGTGGAAAATAAGCAAAATACGAGAGCACAAAAAAAGCGGGTTACAACACAGGCGTGCTAAAAAAGGAGTTGGGTTCTGAGCGGATGCAGAGTTGCTGGTGCCGAGTGAGGTTGAACGGCTCTCCTCTATTGGGGTCTTTGTCGTGGATGAATCTAAATAGTGCGGGACCTCTGGATTATACGCCCAATTTTATACCGACACCAATAGGTGAGCGAGCTAGTTAACCTAACACTCCTTTACATTTTTTCTCTGGTATATTTAGCAGTAAATTACCTAAGAATAAGTGCTAACAGGAGCTTATTCACTGGCCGGCACAGGTTCAAGCCCAGAAATGATATTTTGATTATAAAATAAATTTTTGAATATACTTACCCGGTGAATATATAGCTGCAACTCTGTTGCTCGACAGACAACTCTACGGAAAAACTCGCCAGCGATCGCTACACAGGTTGCGGGTGTGCCCAACAGCGCCATCTGTCGACCAGATACCCAGCTCTCAATGTAAACAAAGACTCAATTTTCTCCTCGTCCCACTGCGTCTCTATTGGGGAGGAAGGGAGGGTCATTTAATTTATATTCACCGGGTAAGTATATTCAAAAATTTATTTTATAATCAAAATATCATTTTTAAATATTTAACTTAGCCGGTGAATATATAGCTGATTCACACCCAGGATGGTGGGTAGAGACCAGTAATATATGTTTACACTTTTATGAGCTAAGAGTTTTTTATTTCATTTTAGAAGTTATCAAAATAACAAAAACAAAATAAATAGGTACCTGGTAAGGAAGTCGACTTGAACAATTACTCTGCCTTTTAAGTACGTCTTCCTTACGGAGCCTCGCGATCCTCTTAGGATGCTGATCGACCCCTAGGAGCTGAAGTATCAAGGGTTGCAACCCATACAACAGGACCTCATCAAACCCCTAATCTAGGCGCTCTCAAGAAATGACTTTGACCACCCGCCAAATCAACCAGGATGCGAAAGGCTTCTTAGCCTTCCGGACAACCCAAAAAACAACAATAAAAACATTTCAAGAGAAAGATTAAAAAGGGTATGGAATTAGGGAATTGTAGTGGTTGAGCCCTCACCCACTACTGCACTCGCTGCTACGAATGGTCCCAGTGTGTAGCAGTCCTCGTAAAGAGACTGGACATCCTTTAGATAAAAAGACGCAAACACTGACTTGCTTCTCCAATAGGTTGCGTCCATTATACTTCGCAGAGATCTATTTTGCTTAAAGGCCACGGAAGTTGCGACAGCTCTAACTTCGTGTGTCCTCACCTTAAGCAATGCTTGGTCTTCCTCACTCAGATGTGAATGAGCTTCTCGTATTAACAGTCTGATAAAGTAGGATAAAGCATTCTTTGACATAGGCAAAGATGGTTTCTTAACTGAACACCATAAAGCTTCAGATTGGCCTCGTAAAGGTTTAGTGCGCTTTAAATAGAACTTAAGAGCTCTCACAGGGCATAAGACTCTTTCTAGTTCGTTGCCTACAATCTTCGATAAGCTGGGAATATCGAACGATTTAGGCCAAGGTCGAGAAGGCAGCTCATTTTTGGCTAGAAAACCAAGTTGTAGCGAACATGTGGCTTTTTCTGACGAAAATCCGATGTTCTTGCTGAAGGCATGAATCTCACTGACTCTTTTAGCTGAGGCTAAGCATACCAGGAAAAGTGTCTTTAAAGTGAGATTTTTCAGGGAGGCTGATTGTAGCGGCTCAAACCTGTCTGACATGAGGAATCTTAGTACCACGTCTAAATTCCAACCAGGTGTAACCAAACGACGCTCCTTAGTGGTCTCAAAAGACTTAAGGAGGTCCTGAAGATCTTTATTGTTGGAAAGATCTAAGCCTCTATGCCGGAAGACCGATGCCAACATGCTTCTGTAGCCCTTGATAGTGGGAGCTGAAAGGGATCGTCCTTTTCTCAGGTATAAGAGAAAGTCGGCTATTTGAGCTACAGAGGTACTGGTCGAGGATACAGAGACTGACTTGCACCAGTCTCGGAAGACTTCCCACTTCGATTGGAAGACTCTAAGGGTGGATGCTCTCCTTGCTCTATCAATCGCACTGGCTGCCTCCTTCGAAAAGCCTCTAGCTCTCGAGAGTCTTTCGATAGTCTGAAGGCAGTCAGACGAAGAGCGAGGAGGCTTTGGTGTACCTTCTTTATGTGTGGCTGACGTAGAAGGTCCACCCTTAGAGGAAGACTTCTGGGAACGTCTACTAGCCATCGAAGTACCTCGGTGAACCATTCTCTCGCGGGCCAGAGGGGAGCAACTAGCGTCAACCTTGTCCCTTCGTGAGAGGCGAACTTCTGCAGTACCTTGTTGACAATCTTGAACGGTGGGAATGCGTAGAGATCTAGATGTGACCAATCTAGGAGAAAGGCATCTACATGTATTGCTGCTGGGTCCGGGACTGGTGAGCAATAGATTGGGAGCCTCTTGGTCAGCGAGGTCACAAAGAGATCTATGGTTGGTTGGCCCCAAGTGGCCCAAAGTCTCTTGCATACATCCTTGTGGAGGGTCCATTCTGTTGGAATTACTTGCCCTCTCCGACTGAGACAATCTGCCATGACATTCAAGTTGCCTTGGATGAACCTCGTTACTAGTGATATGTCTTGACCTTTTGACCAGATGAGCAGGTCCCTTGCGATCTCGTACAACGTCAGTGAGTGGGTCCCTCCTTGCTTGGAGATGTACGCCAAGGCAGTGGTGTTGTCCGAGTTCACTTCCACCACTTTGCCTCGAAGGAGAGACCTGAAGCTTTTCAAGGCCAGATGTACTGCCAGCAGCTCCTTGCAGTTGATATGCATTATCCTCTGACTCGAGTTCCACAGTCCTGAACATTCCCGACCGTCTAATGTCGCGCCCCAGCCCACGTCCGAAGCGTCCGAGAAGAGAACGTGGTTGGGAGTCTGAACAGCCAGGGGAAGACCCTCTCTTAGGTTGATACTGTCCTTCCACCAAGTCAGACAAGACTTCATCTTTTCGGAAATGGGGATCGAGACCGCTTCTAGCGTCTTGTCCTTTTTCCAGTGAAAAGCTAGATGGTATTGAAGCGGACGGAGGTGTAGTCTTCCTAATGACACAAATTGTTCCAGGGATGATAGCGTCCCTACCAGACTCATCCACAGCCTGACTGAGCAGCGTTCCTTCTTCAGCATGTTCTGGATGCATAACAGGGCTTGACTTATTCTGGGGGCCGACGGAAAAGCCCGAAAAGCTAGACTGTGAATCTCCATCCCTAAATACACAATAGTTTGGGATGGGACCAGTTGCGACTTTTCTATATTGACAAGGAGAACCAATTCCTTGGTCAGATCTAGAGACCACTTTAGATCCTTCAGACAGCGACGACTGGAAGAGGCTCTGAGAAGCCAGTCGTCCAAATAAAGGGAGGCTCGGATGTCCGATAAATGGAGGAATTTGGCTACATTCCTCATCAGCCTCGTAAATACGAGAGGAGCTGTGCTTAGGCCAAAGCACAGGGCCCGAAACTGGTAGACCACCTTTTCGAAAACGAATCTCAGAAAAGGTTGGGAGTCTGGGTGGATGGGAACGTGGAAGTAGGCGTCCCTTAGGTCTAAAGAGACCATCCAGTCTTCCCTTCTGACCGCTGCTAAGACCGACTTTGTGGTCTCCATGGAGAACGTCGTCTTTGTGACAAAGACATTCAGCGCACTGACGTCTAGCACCGGCCTCCACCCTCCTGTCTTCTTTGAAACCAAGAAGAGGCGGTTGTAGAATCCCGGAGATTGAAGGTCCGAGACTTTGACCACCGCTCCCTTCTCTAGCAAAAGAGACACTTCCCGTTTCAAGGCTCGTCTCTTTTCTTCCTCTCTGTACCTGGGAGAGAGATCGATGGGAGACGTTGCTAGAGGGGGTTTCCGTACAAAAGGGATCTTGTACCCCTCTCTGAGCAACTTCACAGATTGTGCATCTGCGCCTCTCTTCTCCCAGGCCTGCCAGAAGTTCTTGAGTCTGGCTCCCACTGCTGTCTGAAGTTGCGGGCAGTCAGACTCTGCCCTTAAAGGACTTGGATCCTTTCTTCTTCCCTCGCTTCCCTTCGGCACGAGCACCTCCTCTGCTGGAGGCTCTGCCACGAAAGGGCGGAATAAAGCGAGACGCTGGAGTGTCCATCCTTGGTCTAGCTGACAAGGTAGGCAAAGGGGGAGCTTTGCGAGCTGAGGACGCAACAAGATCGTGAGTGTCCTTCTGCACTAACGAAGCGGCTATTTCCTTAATCAGGACTTCTGGAAAAAGGCACTTGGAAAGAGGAGCAAAGAGAAGCTCAGATCTCTGGCACGGTGTAACTCCAGCAGAAAGGAATGAGCAGAGATTTTCTCGCTTTTTAAGGACTCCGGACACAAAAGATGCAGCAAGCTCATTAGACCCATCACGGACGGCCTTGTCCATGCAGGACATAATGAGCAAGGAAGTCTCTTTATCTGTTGAAGAGATCTTCCTGCTTAGGGCTCCTAGACACCAGTCTAAGAAGTTAAAAACTTCGAAGGCCCTAAAGATTTCTTTCAAAAGGTGGTCCAGGTCCGATGATGACCAACAAATCTTAGAGCGTCTCATGGCAAGGCGGCGGGGAGAGTCTACAAGACTTGAGAAGTCGCCCTGGGCAGAGGCAGGAACTCCCAAGCCGAGAACTTCTCCCGTGGCATACCAGACGCTCGATCTAGAAGAGAGTCTAGCAGGGGGAAAAGCAAATGCTGTCTTCCCTAAACTCTTCTTGGACTGCAACCATTCTCCTATCACCCGCAAAGCTCTCTTGGACGAGCGTGCGAGGACGAGTCTAGTAAAGGCAAGAGTGGTAGACGGTATGCCTAAAACAAACTCTGAAGGCGGAGAACGAGGAGCCACAGAAACAAACTGGTCAGGAAACAGCTCTTTGAAAATGGCCAAAACTTTTCTAAAGTCCAAAGAGGGTTGAGAAGACTTAGGCTCGTCCAATTCTGATTGTGGTTCATCTATATGTGCAGCAACATCATCATCAGAAAGTTCCTCATCCGACAACTGATGAGGAAATGGCAACGGAGTGGGTAACGGCTGGTTCGCTGAGTCCGGTCGCACTGTTGCATGCGTGACTGAGCCGGACGCAACGTCATGGACCTGCTGCCCAGTCTGTGAGCTGGCAACAACCATGGTAGCGCGGGGACGCACAGCGTCTACCCCAGACTGTCTAGACTGATAGGGTTGCGCAGTGGAAACCACACTGGGTTGCGGAGGTTGACGCACCGCGTCAAAACAAGGCAACTCTGACGGTTGTTGAACATCCAGAACGTCAAAGGCAACCTCCGTGCGTCGCTTAACGTCAACATGCGGCTGGCAGATCACACTGGAACGCATGGGTGGAGGAACTCTCTCAACTGGTGTGCGTGAGAAGGTTACCTCAGCGTCCACAGGACGCACAACCGATCGCTTGGAGGGTTGTAGGCTAGGTACTGCACTAGCTGGTACGGCAGCAACCTTCTCCGCATGAAAGTCCTGCATCAGAGACGTAAGTTTAGACTGCATGTCTTGCAGTAGAGACCACTTAGGGTCTACGGGAGCAGGTGCAGGTGCGGCGACAGACGGTGTTAGTGTCTGAAGCGGTACCGCTTTGCCTCTCTTAGGTGGTGAGCAGTCATCGGATGACGGCAACGAGTCCGAACTGACCCAGTGGCTACAACCGGGCCGTTGGACTTGTGCTGAAGGGACCGATTTACGTTTTAACGGTCGCGAGACCTTGGTCCAAAGTTTCTTGCGAGAAACACCTTCAGAAGACGAGGTATAAATGGGCTCTCTCGTCTTAGGTAGGTAGGAGCGATCTTGGGGAGATACGCCCGATACCACGGAGGGAACGTCTGTTCGCTGATTAAAGCCTCTCGAACCCATACGTCGTACGACATTGCTTCTCCCCTGGACTTGGGAGCTTGCAAGAGGTCCCGGACTAGGAGGACGACAGGCACGAACAGACGAACCCTCAAGCGCAACACTGTCCACAACACTATCACTTGGCACTTTAGCACTTCCCACTGCACTTTGGCACTTAAGCTCCTTAACATCCGCCATGAGCTGATTACGGTCACTAGCAAGGGACTCAACTCTCTCACCCAGAGCCTGGATGGCACGCATCATGTCAGCCATCGATGGTTCCTGAGTGCCAGGAGGGGGGTTAGGAGCAACCACTACAGGGGAAGGAATAGGTTGTGGGGCATGAGGAGAGGATACATCAATAGAACGAGAAGAACTTCTCCTAACTCTATCTCTCTCTAGCCTACGTGTGTACTTTTGAAATTCGATAAAATCGAATTCCGAAAGGCCAACGCACTCCTCACACCGATCTTCCAATTGACAGGTTTTATCCCGACAATTGGAACAAACAGTGTGAGGGTCGATAGAAGCCTTCGGAAGACGCCTAGAACAGTCCCTAGCATTTTATTTCCTAAATTTGGGAACTTGTGAAGGGTCAGCCATTTTGAATTGGTCAAGGGAAAATCCAAAAAACGATCAAAAAGTCATCAACAAAGAATCCGATATAAAAAAGAGTTCAAGGATTTGTGTGAAGAAAAACCCTGCACAGCGAAAGCTCAAAACTAGAATATAGTACTTCACCAATTAGATGTGAAAAACTCCAGTTTAGCAACAGCGAGTAAAGTACGTCTTGTCGACACGTCGACAGAGAGAAAATTGAGTCTTTGTTTACATTGAGAGCTGGGTATCTGGTCGACAGATGGCGCTGTTGGGCACACCCGCAACCTGTGTAGCGATCGCTGGCGAGTTTTTCCGTAGAGTTGTCTGTCGAGCAACAGAGTTGCAGCTATATATTCACCGGCTAAGTTAAATATTTAAAAAAGCTAAGTTAGGTTAAAGTTCATCTAGTGTAAGTTAGAATAAGTTACGGTAGTGTACGTTTATCGTAGTTAACCTCTCTACCTCCTCGCCGCCCGTCCATCTCCTCTCTGCGTAGCAAGACCAACACCACCTGCGCTGGACTTTCTAAGGTAAAGTGACACTAAAAACCCGTTTCTTATTTATCATTTTTTGATAATTATTCTTTTATACATGTCTATTATCTAATTTAGTGTGCATTATTGTCATGTATAATTATGTGTAGTAATTTATTGAGGAGTTATCATAGGTTTTTGGGCTCAACCACAGGTTAATCCTATTTCAGTGTATTCTTATTGTAAAATTCGTTTCGACATCTGAACATTTTCTACATCCAAAGTCGGCTGTGGAACGGATTAAATTCGTATGTAGAGGTACCACTGTACTTGTCTTACTCAAAACAATCCCTGTGTGCATGGCAGGGTTTCACTTCCTCTTACTAATTCCTCACAAAAACCTAGCCATGAAGGAAGTTGAAGATGCAGTGAAGAAGGTACAAAAGAACTTCTTTAGCACCAGCCTGGACGTTGCCACTCTTATCCCGATGAACCCGTCTTAGATTTCTTCCTCTCCTTTGAGAATTCTCCCCACTGAAGAGGAGGAAAATCCCTACAATAATCACTGGGATATTAATGTGTGCAGTCCTACCCCTCTGCAAAAGCTAATAAGTCGGGATCCACATCTGGCTATCATTATCATTATCATCAATTCATAAGCTAAAACCCTAGTTGGAAAAGCAGGATGCAAAAAGCCCAGTGGCTCCAACAGGGAAAATAACTCAGTGAGGAACGGAAATAAACAAAAGTAAAATATTTTAAGAAGAGCAACAACATTAAAATAGATATCTCCTATATAAACTATAAAAACTTTAACAAAACAAGAGGAAGAGAAACAAGATAGAATTGTGTGCCCGAGTGTACCCTCAAGCAAGAGAACTCCAACCCAAGACAGTGGAAGACCATGGTACAGAGGCTATGACACTACCCAAGATTAGAAAGCAATGGTTTGATTTTGGAGTGTCCTTCTAGAAGAGCTGCTTACCATAGCTAAAGAGCCTCTTCTACCCTTACAAAGAGTAAAGTGGCCACTGAACAATTACAGTGCAGTAAGAAGAATTGTCTGGTAATTTCAGTGTAGTTAGGTGTATGAGGACAGAGGAGAATATGTAAAGAACAGGCCAGACTATTCGGTTTGTTAGTGTGTTGGTAAAGGGAAAATGAACCGAAACCAGAGAGAAGGATCCAATGTACTACTCATGTACCAGCCACAATTATGGCCCAGACAAAGCCGCACGTCTGCCCATTGAAACACCATAATCAACAAATAGCACAATCAACACAAACACTCTGGAAGGCAAAAGAAAAAATCACTAAACAGCCCAACAAGAGATGCAGGTAATTAAGACAGTACAGCACCGCAGCCGAAGTGAAAGTGAGGGTTCCTCCCCTTATCGGGATAGGCCTCTATGCTCGCCTCATTAAAAGTTTATCTGTTTTTCAAACTTCACTGAAGTTATACTTCTGATAAAGGACAAAGGTTTTTATTATGTACAGGAACAAGACTGATATATCCTCTCCAGAATTTACCTGATCTAAAAAAGGAAAAACACCTGCGCTCACTCACCTTCAACCTGAATTTGGCACATCTTCGCCACGTCCACGTTGTCGCCATCCTTACTTTCCTCATTTTCCTTAGCATCCCGGGACGACTTGGGCGATCCTTCCCGACCGCCTATGAGCGGCGTCGCGTCGCCCGTGTTCGACAGCGGGGTCTCGAAGGTGGCCGGGCTGTCCTCAACGTTTCGGAACGAAGACGAGTCCTGGTTGTTGAGGATGTCGTTAGCTTCTTTGGCTTCGAGGTACATATTCCAATCTTTCAAATTTTCCACATCGGGAAAGAAGTCCCTCTCGATGATCCGCTCTACTTCCTGGAAGCAAACAAATCATTAATATCTGAACTGGAAGTCCCCATTTAAACCTTCATAACTGTAGATGACAGTACTATACAAAAAGTCCTCAACTTAGAAACTAAACAGGTTCCTAGAAGCTGTTTGAAAGTCAAATTTATGAAAATTTTGGCTCCACCTAACCTGCATAGCAATGATTTTCAACTTCAAAACTCAACAAATGATAAAATTTCATATTGCAAATGTCTTCTTGCTTACTGCGTTAAATTATATAGTTTTACTACAGTATTTCATTATGAACTTTGGATACAATATCTGAGATGAACAATTTCAGTTGGATTCGCGTCTGTGTCTCTGAATGTTTAGCCTTGAAATAAGCTTTTTAAGCTTGAAATAAGCTTTTAGACTTGAAATAAGCTTTTCAGCTTGAAATAAGCTTTTAGGCCTGATATGATCTTTTAACCTTGAAATAAACTTCATAAGTTTATAAGTGTTTGTAAGTCTAATTCCTTCTACTTACGTTCACAAAAGTGTCTTCGTCCAACACTTTTTTTTTCCTCTTCCTCGGAGGAGGCACGCCGGGTTTTTTGGAGCTGTTGTCGGTTTCTGAAACCACCAAGGCTCCTGCCGAAGACTGTCGTGAATCTAGCTGGCTCATTGTGGGATCTGCTCTGAAACGACGGGACATTCATTAACTTACGTGGCAACCTGTTAATTATTATCATTTTAATCGTGTATATTCAAGTTTATGGTTTTTTAAAACATGGATTAAAAAAAAATTGGCTATTACTAATTTATCTATTCTGGCTAATTAATTTTCATTTATCATTACTATTATTGCTGTTGTTGATCACAAATAAGATATTTTCTTAAAAATCCCTCATCGTATTAATAACAGCCTCATTCTATCAAATGAACCACATACTTTATAACTGGTTAGCACATACTCGATGCATTTCTGACCATTATCGCTAGTGCAAAGCACTCATTTGTCGTCTATAAACTTTCTACTCAAAGCGAAAATCTTACGCATATTCAGGAGACGAGGGTTTGCATACATGCAGAAATGAATTATATTTCACTAAACATAACTCTTCGTTGGAGAGCAATACCATAAAAATACTTGAATAACAACATGGGTAGTTTGTAGAATAGCACGTGCACCCCTTCATTACTTAAATTAGAGGTAATTGGATGTTGTTTGTACAATAACAGATGCACACGATGATTACTCAAATCAGATGTAATTGTAAATGGTTTGTAGAATACCGGACACATCCACTAACTACTAAAATTGTAGGCAATTTGGAGTTATTTGTAGAATGGCGGCCACACATATTAATTACACAAATTAAATGTAATAGTAAATGGTTTGTAGGATAGCACACACAACAGCTAAATTACTCAAACTAGAGGTAATTCATATTTGTTTGTAGAATGACGGACGCGCACATTAATTACACAAATCACAAGTAATAGAGTAATGTTTGTAAAATAGCGGATGCACATTAATTCAACAAATCATGGGTAATTGGCGTTTTATAGGAGGGTTATTTGCCTACGTTATAAGAAACTACCTTAGGTAAGGTTGGGTACCGATGCATATCTCTTTACGGGAAGAAATTCCTATTCTCTGCGCCCCCGGGAGGACCTGTCCGCTGATCTGCAAAGTCTCCCTTACCACCAATAGAAAATTGGAGTTCGGCACGCATGGTTAGGCCTACCCTAGCCTAATCAATGGCTAGATTAAGTAATAAAGCTTCGAAGAATAATTAACACCATTATTCACCTTGAGCCTAACTTACAGTAGGCTATTGGGCCATACCACATTACCGAACTAGCCTACTGTGCAGGCCAGCAGGCTTACGGTAGGTAATGCATGATTTCACACACAACTAGGTATTAACCAAAATTAATAATCAATTATATATAAAATTAATTATCTTAGTTTTTTAAACATTTTCGGAAACGTAGTCTACCTTAGGCTAAGTTTTCCTTCGCGATATCGTACGTTATTTTACGATATTTGCTTATTCAATGATAATAAATGCCTAAATATACGATAATATCGTATTATACAATAATATAATTAGATTATTTTACCTTAAAATGGCGTAAATATTAAAATATGTATAATCACGTGTTGAATTCAACTTTGTTTACATTTCCTGTACTTCTTCTTCTTCTTCTTCCATTTTAGTAGGAGATCTGGCCACTTCTTACTCCGCAAAATCAGTTTGCGGCCACTCTATCCCTTTCTAGATAAGTGCAAAGCTTCTTTAAGCTTATACTTATTATTATTATTATTATTATTATTATTATTAAATGCTGAGCTACAACCCTAGTTGGAAAAGCAGGATGCTATAAGCCCAGGGGCTCCAACAGGGAAAATAGCCCAGTGAGGAAAGGAAATGAAGAAAAATGAAATATCAAGTATAGTAACAACATTAAAATAAATATTTCCTATAAAAACTATAAAAACTTGAACAAAACAAGAGGAAGAGAAACTAGATAGAAGTGTTCCCGAGTGTACCCTCAAGCAAGAGAACTCTAACCCAAGACAGTGAAAGGCCATGGTACAGAGGCTATGGCACTACCCAAGACTAGAGAACAATGGTTTGATTTTGGAGTTTCCTTCTCCTAGAAGAGCTGCTTACCATAGCTGAAGAGGAAAGTAGCCACTGAACAATTACAGTGCAGTAGTTAACCCCTTGGGTGAAGAATTATTATTGTCATTAAGTTTATATTACCTGTGCCTTAAATAAATTAATATCGTAATGAGATTCCCAATCTTTACTTTTATTCCCTTCTACCTTGTAATTAGATAGGATAACACCTTGCTATCATCAGTTTTGGCAACCTATTGTGGTCAGTTTGGCCTTTTTTCAGGCCAAAAAAAACCTAAAATTTGTTCTTTTTTTAATTAGTTGGCCTTTAGTAATATCTTGAAAAAAGCTGGGTCGTAAATACTATATATTTGGCCTTTTTCTACTAATGGCTCGGCCTTTTAAAGCCGCGTTTAATTAAAATTGGCCTTTTCTCATTTACAAATCATGGCAATCCTGCTACCTATAAATGCAGCTAGACCCCTAGATTTTTCAGTGTACCTAATCTTATGTCTACATTTATTAGCTGTCCTAATTTATGGCATAAAAATGAATGTTCAGTAGTATCTTCTTCATCTTTGCACAAGTCACACAAATTATCTTCATCCATTATAGAGTACACTATAATTTTTCATTTATGGCTGGCATAATTTCATAGCTTAGCTTATTGTTCAATCTACATACATATGGAAGAACAATATAAAAATCCACCAATTTTGATTAAATGTGCATTATATTATGAATAAATGACCAATAGAACATCAAATTATGATTTATAATCCATATGAAAGAGATTAGTCATTCCAGTGCAACAGGAAACAATTGTGTTGATACATATGCATAATTATTATTTAAAAACATATTCATAGTACAGTATACATTAATATATTTGCTTTCCTTCATACATTATTATATGTCTGAGATGTTTAAAATAGGTTCCATAAGTCAGCATATCATTTCATAAGCCCCAGTATAAAGCTCGTCTAGTGGGAAGGTTGTGCCCTGTGATTGGTTGCTTTGATAATGACGTCATTAACTATCGAGCTCATAATTGGTTCTTGACTCATGACGTCATTATTCATAGCTATTATTGATTTTTGATTGATGACGTCATTATCCATAACTCATTGTATTTACTTAAATACAGAAAGGAGAAGGGTGCATGTATTATAAATGTAAGAATACTTTGATCAAATGTCTTTTGATTAAACAAAAGTAGTTTAACAATTACTGTTTTCTGCGTATATAGTATTACAAGATATTCTCGCCTTATGCATTTATACCGGGAAATATCTGTTGTCTCATTGGCTGGTTGTATGTGACGTCAGACACTCGTATTCATGCATAAAAAAATCTATACGTATTTTAGATTGATTAGAGCTTAAAAAATTAAATTTTACGGAAAAATAATCTTAGTCATATTATTAATTTTAAAATAAAATAAACAAAGGATCTTATTAAAGGCTGTAAGTTAGATAAATAAGTCATATTCGAAGGAATAATTGACTAACTTTCTGGCTACGATGTTCTATGCATGTGTTCGTTTGTGCGTGAAACGAAGGCAATAACCAATCACAACTGAGGATGATGTAGCCAATCAGAGGACTGGAATGTACCACCAAGAGTAACGGGGACTTATGAGTTGCTGTTGGAGGAACCTGTCCAAATACCCGTAAATTTACATTAAAACGCTTATGAAAAACAAAATAGGATGAAAAAAACGTCATTAACTAGAGCGTTTGACCGAAATGGCTCCCGTGATGCTGACTTTTTTGTCAACAGCACCTCATAAATCGGAGAAACCCTTTCGCCTTATGCATTATTAGCGCGAAATATCTGTCGTCTCATTGGCTGAAACGTTCTCTGTTGTGATTGGTTGTAGTATGTGACGTCAGGCAATAGTATTTTATGAATGAATTCGACTCTGTAAGAGTGAAATATCTATACATATTGCAGATGAATTAGGAATAATAAATTATAGTTTATAGTAAAAATTAACTTTTAATATAATAAATTTATTAATGAAATAAATAATAAATCTTGTTCGAATGCTTAAGCTGAATAAATACGTCTTTTTAGAAGAAATAATTAACTAGGTTTTGGCTACGATGTTTAACACGAGGTATGAATTTGTTAACAAATGTAACAAGCCAATCAGAGGGCTGGAATATCCCGCCAAGAGGGAGTTCCTACGATCTATGAGCTGTTCGAGAAACCAGTTAATTATTACATTAAAAGTTCAAACGCTTTGACACTATTCTCTCTCTCGCCAAAAACATCCCATAAACCAGAGGAACCATCTCGCCTTATGTATATTTAGCGGGAAATATCTGTTGTCTCGTTGACGGATTCGTCCTCTGCTGTGATTGGTGGTTGCATGTGACGTCATACAATTGTATTTTTATGAATGAAATTACGTGTCAGGCCTAGGGGGAAATACCTATATAGGTATACATGTTGTTGAGCTACTGGTAACCATGCTGAATTGGCCTAAGGGACTGTGCTTTAAGATTTTATATATGATAAAAGGAGACAAAAACTAAAGAAAAACCAACTTGATTTATATTTGAAGAGACTGTTTATATGTTGAATACTTTATAGAAAACAATGTTTATCTTTTAAAAACTCCCAAATCATCACAAAACTTAAAAACTGAAAAACGATTCTAATAGAGCAAAGTAATGACTTAAACCAAGTGCTGGGAGAGCAAATTACGAAAATACTTTTGAGAATTAAGTTAAACTTTACAGTTACAGATTCAGTTAATTTATTTAAAACAAATTCTAACTTACAAAGATTAAACTATAACAAAGAATAACAAAGTATAAACAACAACAGTTCAATAAAATCAAAGAATAACAAAGTATAAACAACAACAGTTCAATAAAATCAAAGAATAACAAAGTATAAACAACAAGTTAAATAAAATCAAAGAATAACAAAGTATAAACAACAACAATTCAATAAAATCAAAGAATAACAAAGTATAAACAACAGTTCAATAAAATCAAAGAATAACAAAGTATAAACAACAACAGTTCAATAAAATCAAAGAATAACAGTATAAACAACAACAGTTCAATAAAATCAAAGAATAACAGTATAAACAACAACAGTTCAATAAAATCAAAGAACAACAAAGTATAAATAACAGTTCAATAAAATTACATGGCAATTTCATGAAAGCACATATTAGGGAACACTAAAGGGATAAATGTTTAAGAATACTTTTAACACATCCCTTCAAGAGGATGACAGAACATTGTAGATCCAAATAAACTGATAGATTAGATTTTTGTGTACAGAAGCAAAAGTCAAAATCTGGAAGCATGTCAGCAATGAGGTTTAATATTACCTTTGATAAGCAATATCCCTATGTTATATTGCTGCAGGACCAAAAGGCTCAAGAGTTAACCTAGTTTTTTTTTTTTTTTAAATTCACTTACAAAAGACAATGGATTACGGTAAAAAAAAAAACTAAAAACCGAGATTGATTTGTCTAAACTTTATTTACAAGAGACAAAGATGATTTATATAAGAATCAAATTTTTCAAGAGCACGAAGGAGAGCCCAAGCCGCCTCTTCCACTGTAATCTAGGAACCGAGGCTTCAGTTTACTCGAATATATAATCTGGGGTCGTAAATCAGTCATCAGTCTGCATCAAAGCTGCTCCTACAGCCACATCACTATCTTCTACTTTGAGATAAACAGCTTGTCGGGTTCAGATAGCCGTAACATAGAAAGCTATTTTAATAGCTGGAAATGCACGTTGACAATCTTCTGCCCACTATAAGTCATTTTAATAGCTGGAAATGCACGTTGACAATCTTCTGCCCACTAGTCATTTTAATAGCTGGAAATGCACGTTGACAATCTTCTGCCCACTAGAGTCATTTTAATAGCTGGAAATGCACGTTGACAATCTTCTGCCCACTAGTCTCATTTTAATAGTTGGAAATGCACGTTGACAATCTTCTGCCCACTATAGTAATTTTAATGGCTGGAAATGCACGTTGATAATCTTCTGCCCACTATAGTCATTTTAATAGCTGGAAATGCACGTTGACAATCTTCTGCCCACTAGAGTCATTTTAATAGCTGGAAATGCACGTTGACAATCTTCTGCCCACTAGAGTCATTTTAATAGCTGGAAATGCACGTTGACAATCTTCTGCCCACTAGAGTCATTTTAATAGCTGGAAATGCACGTTGACAATCTTCTGCCCACTAGAGTCATTTTAATAGTTGGAAATGCACGTTGACAATCTTCTGCCCACTATAGTCATTTTAATGGCTGGAAATGCACGTTGATAATCTTCTGCCCACTATAGTCATTTTAATGGCTGGAAATGCACGTTGATAATCTTCTGCCCACTATAGTCATTTTAATAGCTGGAAATGCACGTTGACAATCTTCTGCCCACTATAGTCATTTTAATGGCTGGAAATGCAAGTTGACAATCTTCTGCCAACTAGTCATTTTAATAGCTGGAAATGCACGTTGACAATCTTCTGCCCACTAGTCATTTTAATAGCTGGAAATGCACGTTGACAATCTTCTGCCCACTAGAGTCATTTTAATAGCTGGAAATGCACGTTGACAATCTTCTGCCCACTAGGTAGTAGGTTGGCCAGGGCACCAGCCACCCGTTGAGATACTACCGCTAGAGAGTTATGGGGTCTTTTGACTGGCCAGACAGTACTACATTGGATCCTCCTCTCTGGTTACGGTTCATTTTCCCTTTGCCTACATACACACTGAATAGTCTGGCATATTCTTTACATATTCTCCTCTACCCTCATACACCTGACAACACAGATTACCAAACAATTCTTCATCACCCAAGGGGTTATCGCACTGTAATTGTTCAGTGCCACTTTCCTCTTGGTAAGGGTAGAAGAGACTCTTTAGCTATGGTAAGCAGCTCTTCTAGGAGAAGGACACTCCAAAATCAAACCACTGTTCTCTAGTCTTGGGTAGTGCCATAGCCTCTGTACCATGGCCTTTCACTGTCTTGGGTTAGAGTTCTCTTGCTTGAGGGTACACTCGAGCACACTCTCCTATCTTATTTCTCTTCCCTTTGTTTTGTTAAAGTTTTTATAGTTTATATAGGAGATATTTATTGTTGTTACTCTTCTTAGAATATTTTATTTCTTTTTTCCTTTCCTCACTGAGCTATTTTCCCTGTTGGAGCCCCAGGGCTTATAGCATACTGCTTTTCCAACTAGGGTTGTAGCTTAGTAAGTAATAATAATAATAATAATAATAATAATAATAATAGAGTCATTTTAATAGCTGGAAATGCACGTTGACAATCTTCTGCCCACTATAGTCATTTTAATAGCTGGAAATGCACGTTGACAATCTTCTGCCCACTATAGTCATTTTAATAGCTGGAAATGCAAGTTGACAATCTTCTGCCAACTAGTCATTTTAATAGCTGGAAATGCACGTTAACAATCTTCTGCCAACTAGTCATTTTAATAGCTGGAAATGCACGTTGACAATCTTCTGCCCACTATAGTCTTTTTAATAGCTGGAAATTCACGTTGACAATATTCTGACCACTATAGTCTTTTTAATAGCTGGAAATTCACGTTGACAATATTCTGACCACTATAGTCATTTTAATAGCTGGAAATTCACGTTGACAATCTTCTGCCCACTATAGTCATTTTAATAGCTGGAAATGCAAGTTGACAATCTTCTGCCCACTATAGTCATTTTAATAGCTGGAAATGCACGTTGACAATCTTCTGCCCACTATAGTCATTTTAATAGCTGGAAATGCACGTTGACAATCTTCTGCCCACTATAGTCATTTTAATAGCTGGAAATGCAGGTTGACAATCTTCTGCCCACTATAGTCATTTTAATAGCTGGAAATGCACGTTGACAATCTTCTGCCCACTAGAGTCAATCTTAGGGCTGGCGAGATTAATCAGAGGTACAGCAACTACCGAAAAAGTTCTGACAGAACTTAATAAAATCCAGCCATGCTAAACAGAGCACTGGACTGCCTTGTTTACGGGAGTAGGATATTCTTTAATGCATGTAACTACCATCTTTGGGTGGAATCATTCCGCTCCCGACATCCATGACCAGAGTTGAAAGACTTTTCCCATGGTAGTTTTCTACCAGATTTCTAAGGCGAAGAAACAGGTCTCACGATCTTGAAATGTTCTTTCCATGTATCGTCGTGGACCATTGTCATCGATGACAACATCTCTTCTGAAACAGAACATTAAAAGGTTGAAAGGTTTCAACAGCATTTGTCATTTCAAAGGGGAAGAATAGTATTGAAATTGAACACATGACGTTAAAAGGTTGAAAGTTTTCAACAGCATTTGTCATTTCAAAGGGGAAGAACAGTATTGAAATTGAACTACAGATATGATACAGGAAGAAGCCTTCCTAGTATTTTGTCAAGGGTACTTATATAGTATAATATTTATGAAAATTATTAAAAAGATTAACATTTGCAACAATATTAAAATTCTTAGCAAAGGATTAGAGTCCTTATGGTTGGTAACAGAATCTTACTCCCGATAACCTTCACACACTCAAAGACTTACCTGGTTTTTTGGTAGAGGATGCAGGGGGATGCCCATGATTTGATCACTTTTCTGCCAACAATTTCTTGACAAGAATAACACGTTCCATAGCTTCTTTTTTGTAAGTGGTATTCTGTAGGGTCTCTGACGCTAGATTAGTCCCAGGTGTCAATACCACATGTGAAGCAACAACTGATGGTAGGGGTACATCTGAAAAAGTAGTAATATCAGCCAGTGGTATTCTGTAGGGTCTCTGACACTAGATTAGTCCCAGGTGTCAATACCACATGTGAAGCAACAACTGATGGTAGGGGTACATCTGAAAAAGTAGTAATATCAGCCAGTGGTATTCTGTAGGGTCTCTTGACACTAGATTAGTCCCAGGTCTCAATACCACATGTGAAGCAACAACTGATGGTAGGGGTACATCTGAAAAAGTAGTAATATCAGCCAGTGGTATTCTGTAGGGTCTCTGACACTAGATTAGTCCCAGGTCTCAATACCACATAAGCAACAACTGATGGTAGGGGTAGATCTGAAAAAGTAGTAATATCAGCCAGTGATATTCTGTAGGGTCTCTGACACTAGATTAGTCCCAGGTGTCAATACCACATGTGAAGCAACAACTGATGGTAGGGGTACATCTGAAAAAGTAGTAATATCAGCCAGTGGTATTCTGTAGGGTCTCTGACACTAGATTAGTCCCAGGTCTCAATACCACATAAGCAACAACTGATGGTAGGGGTAGATCTGAAAAAGTAGTAATATCAGCCAGTGATATTCTGTAGGGTCTCTGACACTAGATTAGTCCCAGGTGTCAATACCACATGTGAAGCAACAACTGATGGTAGGGGTACATCTGAAAAAGTAGTAATATCAGCCAAGTATTAGCAAGCTGGGGACTTTATAATGCACGAAATGTCAGGCAAGATTATA
>NC_090734.1:129085851-129090851 GCF_036898095.1 Palaemon carinicauda
TAGTAATAATAATAATAATAATAATAATAATAATAATATAGATAGCACCAGTAGTAATAGTAATAATAATAATAATAATAATAATAATAATATAGATAGCACCAGTAGTAATAATAATAATAATATAGATAGCACCAGTAGTAATAATAATAATAATAATAATAATAATAATAATAATATAGATAGCACCAGTAGTAATAATAATAAAAATAATAATAATAATAATAATAATATAGATAGCACCAGTAGTAATAATAATAATAATAATGATAATAATAATAATAATAATAATGATAATAATAATAATAATATAGATAGCACCAATAATAATAATAATAATAATAATAATAATAATATAGATAGCACCAGTAGTAATAATAATAATAATAATAATAATAATAATAATAATATAGATAGCACCAGTAGTAATAATAATAATAATAATAATAATAATATAGATAACATCAGTAGTAGTAGTAATAATAATAATAATAATAATAATAATAATAATAATAATGTAGATAGCACCAGTAATAATAATAATAATAATAATAAAAATAATAATAATATAGATAGCACCAGTAGTAGTAATAATAATAATAATAATAATGATAATAATAATAATAATAATAATAATATAGATAGCACCAGTAGTAGTAATAATAATAATAATAATAATAATAATAATAATAATAATAATATAGATAGCACCAGTAGTAATAATAATAATAATAGTAATAATAATAATAATATAGATAGCAACAGTAGTAGTAATAATAATAATAATAATAAATAATAATAATAATAATATAGATAGCACCAGTAGTAGTAGTAGTAATAATAATAATAATAATAATAATAATAATAATAATAAAGATAGCACCAGTAGTAGTAATAATAATAATAATAATAATAATAATAATATAGATATCACCAGTAGTAATAATAATAATAATAATAATAATAATAATATAGATAGCACCAGTAATAATAATAATAATAAAAATAATAATATAGATAGCACCAGTAGTAATAATGATAATAATAATAATAATAATATAGATAGCACCAGTAGTAATAATAATAATAATAATAATGATAATATAGATAGCACTAGTAGTAGTAATAATAATAATAATAATAATAATAATAGTATAGATAGCACCAGAAGTAGTAGTAGTAATAATAATAATAATAATAATAATAATAATATAGATAGCACCAGTAGTAGTAGTAGTAATAATGATAATAATAATAATAATAATAATATAGATAGCACCAGTAGTAATAATAATAATAATAATAATAATAATAATAATATAGATAGCACCAGTAATAATAATAATAATAATAATAATAATAATAATAATATAGATAGCACCAGTAGTAATAATAATAATAATAATAATAATAATATAGATAGCACCAGTAATAATAATAATAATAATAATAATAATAATAATATAGATAGCACCAGTAATAATAATAATAATAATAATATTAATATAGATAGCACCAGTAGTAATAATAATAAAAATAATAATAATAATAATAATAATAATAATAATAATAATAATAATAATATAGATAGCACCAGTAGTAATAATAATAATAATAACAATAATAATAATATAGATAGCACCAGTAGTGATAATAATAATAATAATAATAATAATAATAATATAGATAGCATAAGTAATAATAATAATAATAATAATAATAATAATAATAATAATAATATAGATAGGACCAGTAGAAATAATAATAATGATAATAATAATAACATAGATAGCACCAGTAGTAGTATTAATAATAATAATAATAATAATAATAATAATAATAATAATAATAATATAGATAGCAACAGTAGTAGTAATAATAATAATAATAATAATAATAATAATATAGATAGCACCAGTAATAATAATAATAATAATAATAATGATAATAATAATAACATAGATAGCACCAGTAGTAATAATAATAATAATAATGATAATAATATAGATAGCACCAGTAGTAATAATAATAATAATAATAATAATAATAATAATAATAATAATAATAATAATAATATAGATAGCACCAGTAGTAATAATAATAATAATAATAATAGTAATAATAATAATAATATAGATAGCACCAGTAGTAATAATAATAATAATAATAATAATAATATAGATAGCACCAGTAGTAGTAATAATAATAATAATAACAATAATAATAATATAGATAGCACCGGTAGTAATAATAATAATAATAATAATAATAATATAGATAGCACCAGTAGTAATAATAATAATAATAATAATAATAATATAGATAGCACCAGTAGTAATAATAATAATAATAATAATAATAATAATAATAATAATAATAATAATAATAATATAGATAGCACCAGTAGTAGTAATAATAATAATAATAATATTAATAATATAGATAGCACCAGTAGTAATAATTATTATAATAATAATAATAATAATAATAATAATATAGATAGCACCAGTAGTAGTAATAATAATAATAATAATATTAATAATAATAATAATATAGATAGCACCGGTAGTAGTAATAATAATAATAATAATAATAATAATAATATAGATAGCACCAGTAGTAATAATAATAATAATAATAATAATAATAATAATAATAATAATAATAATAATATAGATAAAACCAGTAGTAATAATAATAATAATAATAATAATAATAATAATAATATAGATAGCACCAGTAGTAGTAGTAATAATAATAATAATAATAATAATAATAATAATAATAATAATATAGATAGCACCAGTAGTAATAATAATAACAATAATAATAATAATAATAATAATAATATAGATAGCACCAGTATTGATAATAATAATAATAATAATAATAATAATAATAATAATAATAATAATAATAATATAGATAGCACTAGCAGTAGTAATAATAATAATAATAATAATAATAATAATAATAATAATAATAATAATATAGATAGCACCAGTAATAATAATAATAATAATAATAATAATAATAATAATAATAATAATATAGATAGCACCAGTAGTAATAATAATAATAATAATAATAATAATAATAATAATAATAATAATATAGATAGCACCAGTAGTAATAATAATAATAATATAGATAGCACTAGAGGTAATAATAATAATAATAATAATAATAATAATATAGATAGCACCAGTAGTAATAATAATAATAATAATAATAATAATATAGATAGCACCAGTAGTAATAATAATAATAATAATAATAATAATAATAATAATAATAATAGCACCAGTAGTAATAATAATAATAATAATAATAATAATAATAATAATATAGATAGCACCAGTAGTAGTAGTAATAATAATAATAATAATAATAATAATAATAATTTAGATAGCACCAGTAGTAATAATAATAATAATAATAATAATAATAATAATAATAATAATAATAATAATATAGATAGCACCAGTAATAATAATAATAATAATAATAATAATAATAACAAAGATAGCACCAGTAGTAGTAATAATAATAATAATAATAATAATAATAATATAGATAGCACCAATAATAATAATAATAATAATAATAATAATAATAATATAGATAGCACCAGTAGTAATAATAATAATAATAGTAATAATAATAATATAGATAGCACCAGTAGTAATAATAATAATAATAATAATAATAATAATAATAATAATAATAATATAGATAGCACCAGTAGTAATAATAATAATAATAATAATAATAATAGTAATAAGAATAATAATATAGATAGCACCGGTAGTAATAATAATAATAATAATAATATAGATTGCACCAGTAGTAATAATAATAATAATAATAATAATAATAATAATTATAATAATAATAATAATGATATAGATAGCACCAGTAATAATAATAATAATAATAATAATAATAATAATAATATAGATAGCACCAGTAATAATAATAATAATAATAATAATAATAATAATAATAATATAGATAGCACCAGTAATAATAATAATAATAATAATAATAATGATAATAATAATAATATAGATAGCACCAGTAGTAGTAATAATAATAATAATAATAATAATAATAATAATAATAATAATATAGATCGCACCAATAATAATAATAAAAATAATAATAATAATAATAATAACAATAATATAAATAGCACCAGTATTAATAATAATAATAATAATAATAATAATAATAAAAATATAGATAGCACTAGTAGTAATAATAATAATAATAATAATAATAATAATAATAATATAGATAGCACCAGTAGTAATAATAATAATAATAATAATAATAATAATAATAATAATAATAATAATATAAATAGCACCAGTAGTAATAATAATAATAATAATATAGATAGCACCAGTAGTAAAAATAATAATAAAAAATAATAATAATAATAATAATAATAATAATAATAATAATAATAATAATATAGATAGCACCAGTAGTTATAATAATAATAATAATAATAATAATAATAATAATAATATAGATAGCACCAGTAGTAATAATAATAATAATAATAATAATATAGATAGCACCAGTAGTAGTATAATAATAATAATAATAATAATAATAATAATAATATAGATAGCACCAGTAGTAGTAGTAATAATAATAATAATAATAATAATAATAATAATATAGATAGCACTAGTAGTAGTAATAATAATAATAATAATAATAATAATAATGTAGATAGCACCAGTAATAATAATAATAATAATAATAATAATAATAATAATAATAATAATATAGATAGCACCAGAAGTAGTAATAATAATAATAATAATAATAATAATAATAATAATATAGATAGCACCAGTAGTAATAATAATAATAATAATAATAATAATAATAAATATAGATAGCACCAGTAGTAATAATAATAATAATATAGAAAGCACCAGTAGTAGTAATAATAATAATAATAATAATAATAATAATAATAA
>NC_090734.1:129098351-129100851 GCF_036898095.1 Palaemon carinicauda
CAGTAGTAATAATAATAATAATAATAATAATAATAATAATAATAATAATAATAATATAGATAGCACCAGTAGTAATAATAATAATAATAATAATATAATAATAATAATAATATAGATAGCACCAGTAGTAATAATAATAATAATAATAATAATATAGATAGCACCAGTAGTAGTAATAATAATAATAATAACAATAATAATAATATAGATAGCACCGGTAGTAATAATAATAATAATAATAATAATAATATAGATAGCACCAGTAGTAATAATAATAATAATAATAATAATAATAATAATAATATAGATAGCACCAGTAGTAATAATAATAATAATAATAATAATAATAATAATAATATAGATAGCACCAGTAGTAGTAATAATAATAATAATAATAATTAATAATATAGATAGCACCAGTAGTAATAATTAATAATAATAATAATAATAATAATAATAATATAGATAGCACCAGTAGTAGTAATAATAATAATAATAATATAATAATAATAATAATATAGATAGCACCGGTAGTAGTAATAATAATAATAATAATAATAATAATAATATAGATAGCACCAGTAGTAATAATAATAATAATAATAATAATAATAATAATAATAATAATATAGATAGCACCAGTAGTAATAATAATAATAATAATAATAATAATAATAATAATATAGATAGCACCAGTAGTAGTAGTAATAATAATAATAATAATAATAATAATAATAATAATAATAATAATATAGATAGCACCAGTAGTAATAATAATAACAATAATAATAATAATAATAATAATAATAATATAGATAGCACCAGTAGTAATAATAATAATAATAATAATAATAATAATAATAATAATAATATAGATAGCACCAGTAGTAATAATAATAATAATAATAATAATAATAATAATAATAATAATAATAATAATAATATAGATAGCACCAGTAATAATAATAATAATAATAATAATAATAATAATAATAATATAGATAGCACCAGTAGTAATAATAATAATAATAATAATAATAATAATAATAATAATATAGATAGCACCAGTAGTAATAATAATAATAATATAGATAGCACTAGAGGTAATAATAATAATAATAATAATAATAATAATAATAATATAGATAGCACCAGTAGTAATAATAATAATAATAATAATAATATAGATAGCACCAGTAGTAATAATAATAATAATAATAATAATAATAATAATAATAATAATAATAATAGCACCAGTAGTAATAATAATAATAATAATAATAATAATAATAATAATAATAATAATATAGATAGCACCAGTAGTAGTAGTAATAATAATAATAATAATAATAATAATTTAGATAGCACCAGTAGTAATAATAATAATAATAATAATAATAATAATAATAATAATAATAATAATAATAATAATAATAATAATAATAATATAGATAGCACCAGTAATAATAATAATAATAATAATAATAATAATAAATATAGATAGCACCAGTAGTAGTAATAATAATAATAATAATAATAATAATAATAATATAGATAGCACCAATAATAATAATAATAATAATAATAATAATAATAATAATAATATAGATAGCACCAGTAGTAATAATAATAATAATAATAATAATAATAATATAGATAGCACCAGTAGTAATAATAATAATAATAATAATAATAATAATAATAATAATAATAATATAGATAGCACCAGTAGTAATAATAATAATAATAATAATAATAGTAATAAGAATAATAATATAGATAGCACCGGTAGTAATAATAATAATAATAATAATATAGATTGCACCAGTAGTAATAATAATAATAATAATAATAATAATAATTATAATAATAATAATAATGATATAGATAGCACCAGTAATAATAATAATAATAATAATAATAATAATAATATAGATAGCACCAGTAATAATAATAATAATAATAATAATAATAATAATAATAATATAGATAGCACCAGTAATAATAATAATAATAATAATAATAATGATAATAATAATAATATAGATAGCACCAGTAGTAGTAATAATAATAATAATAATAATAATAATAATAATAATAATAATAATAATAATAATAATATAGATAGCACCAATAATAATAATAAAAATAATAATAATAATAATAATAACAATAATATAAATAGCACCAGTATTAATAATAATAATAATAATAATAATAATAATAATAATAATAAAAATATAGATAGCACTAGTAGTAATAATAATAATAATAATAATAATAATAATAATATAGATAGCACCAGTAGTAATAATAATAATAATAATAATAATAATAATAATAATAATAATAATAATATAAATAGCACCAGTAGTAATAATAATAATAATAATATAGATAGCACCAGTAGTAAAAATAATAATAAATAATAATAATAATAATAATAATAATAATAATAATAATAATAATATAGATAGCACCAGTAGTAATAATAATAATA
>NC_090734.1:129105851-129110851 GCF_036898095.1 Palaemon carinicauda
GCACCAGTAGTAATAATAATAATAATAATAATGATAATATAGATAGCACTAGTAGTAGTAATAATAATAATAATAGTATAGATAGCACCAGAAGTAGTAGTAATAATAATAATAATAATAATAATAATAATATAGATAGCACCTGTAGTAGTAGTAGTAATAATAATAATAATAATAATAATAATAATATAGATAGCACCAATAATAATAATAATAATAATAATAATAATAATAATAATAATAATAATAATATAGATAGCACCAGTAATAATAATAATAATAATAATAATAATAATATAGATAGCACCAGTAGTAGTAATAATAATAATAATAATAATAATAATAATATAGATAGCAGCAGTAATAATAATAATAATAATAATAATAATAATAATATAGATAGCACCAGCAATAATAATAATAATAATAATAATAATAATAATAATAATAATATAGATAGCACCAGTAGTAATAATAATAATAATAACAATAATAATAATATAGATAGCACCAGTAGTAATAATAATAATAATAATAATAATAATAATATAAATAGCATAAGTAATAATAATAATAATATTAATAATAATAATAATAATAATAATAATAATAATATAGATAGCACCAGTAGTAATAATAATAATGATAATAATAATAACATAGATAGCACCAGTAGTAGTAGTAATAATAATAATAATAATAATAATAATAATAATAATAATAATATAGATAGACCCAGTAGTAATAATAATAATAATAATAATAATAATAATATAGATAGCACCAGTAATAATAAAAATAATAATAATAATAATGACATAGATAGCACCAGTAGTAATAATAATAATAATAATGATAATAATATAGATAGCACCAGTAGTAATAATAGTAATAATAATAATAATAATAATAATAATAATAATATAGATAGCACCAGTAGTAATAATAATAATAATAATAATAATAGTAATAATAATAATAATATAGATAGCACCAGTAGTAATAATAATAATAATAATAATAATATAGATAGCACCAGTAGTAGTAATAATAATAATAATAACAATAATAATAATATAGATAGCACCGGTAGTAATAATAATAATAATAATAATAATAATAATAATAATAATAATAATAATATAGATAGCACCAGTAGTAATAATAATAATAATAATAATAATAATAATAATAATATAGATAGGACCAGTAGTAATAATAATAATAATAATAATAATAATAATAATAATATAGATAGCACCAGTAGTAATAATAATAATAATAATAATAATAATATAGATAGCACCAGTAGTAATAATTATTATAATAATAATAAAAATAATAATAATAATAATATAGATAGCACCAGTAGTAGTAATAATAATAATAATAATATTAATAATAATAATAATAATAATAATATAGATAGCACCGGTAGTAATAATAATAATAATAATAATAATAATATAGATAGCACCAGTAGTAATAATAATAATAATAATAATAATAATAATAATAATAATATAGATAGCACCAGTAGTAATAATAATAATAATAATAATAATAATAATAATAATAATAATATAGATAGCACCAGTAGTAGTAGTAATAATAATAATAATAATAATAATAATATAGATAGCACCAGTAGTAATAATAATAAAAATAATAATAATAATAATAATAATAATAATATAGATAGCACCAGTAGTGATAATAATAATAATAATAATAATAATAATAATATAGATAACACTAGCAGTAGTAATAATAATAATAATAATAATAATAATAATAATATAGATAGCACCAGTAGTAATAATAATAATAATAATAATAATAATAATAATATAGATAGCACCAGTAGTAATAATAATAATAATATAGATAGCACTAGAGGTAATAATAATAATAATAATAATAATAATAATAATAATAATAATAATATAGATAGCACCAGTAGTAATAATAATAATAATAATAATAATAATAATAATAATAATAATAATATAGATAGCACCAGTAGTAATAATAATAATAATAATAATAATAATAATAATAATAATAATAGCACCAGTAGTAATAATAATAATAATAATAATAATAATAATAATAATAATAATATAGATAGCACCAGTAGTAGTAGTAATAATAATAATAATAATAATAATAATAATTTAGATAGCACCAGTAGTAGTAATAATAATAATAATAATAATAATAATAATAATATAGATAGCACCAGTAATAATAATAATAATAATAATAATAATAATAATAATAATAATAACAAAGATAGCACCAGTAGTAGTAATAATAATAATAATAATAATAATAATAATAATAATAATAATATAGATAGCACCAGTAATAATAATAATAATAATAATAATAATAATAATAATATAGATAGCACCAGTAGTAATAATAATAATAATAGTAATAATAATAATATAGATAGCACCAGTAGTAATAATAATAATAATAATAATAATAATAATAATATAGATAGCACCAGTAGTAATAATAATAATAATAATAATAATAATACAGATAGCACCAGTAGTAATAATAATAATAATAATAATAATAATAATAGTAATAAGAATAATAATATAGATAGCACCGGTAGTAATAATAATAATGATAATAATAATAATATAGATTGCACCAGTAGTAATAATAATAATAATAATAATAATAATAATAATTATAATAATAATAATAATGATATATATAGCACCAGTAATAATAATAATAATAATAATAATAATAATAATAATAATAATATAGATAGCACCAGTAATAATAATAATAATAATAATAATAATAATAATATAGATAGCACCAGTAATAATAATAATAATAATAATAATAATAATGATAATAATAATAATATAGATAGCACCAGTAGTAGTAATAATAATGATAATAATAATAATAATAATAATATAGATAGCACCAGTAATAATAATAATAATAATAATAATAATAATAATAATAATAACAATAATATAAATAGCACCAGTAGTAATAATAATAATAATAATAATAATAATAATAATAATAATAATAAAAATATAGATAGCACTAGTAGTAATAATAATAATAATAATAATAATAATAATATAGATAGCACCAGTAGTAATAATAATAATAATAATAATAATAATAATAATAATATAAATAGCACCAGTAGTAATAATAATAATAATAATATAGATAGCACCAGTAGTAAAAATAATAATAATAATAATAATAATAATAATAATAATATAGATAGCACCAGTAGTAATAATAATAATAATAATAATAATAATAATAATAATATAGATAGCACCAGTAGTAATAATAATAATAATAATAATAATAATATAGATAGCACCAGTAGTAGTAATAATAATAATAATAATAATAATAATAATATAGATAGCACCAGTAGTAGTAGTAATAATAATAATAATAATAATAATAATAATATAGAGAGCACTAGTAGTAATAATAATAATAATAATAATAATAATAATAATAATAATAATATAGATAGCACCAGTAATAATAATAATAATAATAATAATAATAATAATAATAATAATAATATAAATAGCACCAGTAGTAATAATAATAATAATAATAATAATAATAATAATAATATAGATAGCACCAGTAGTAATAATAATAATAATAATAATAAATATAGATAGCACCAGTAGTAAAAATAATAATAATATAGATAGCACCAGTAGTAGTAGTAATAATAGTAATAATAATAATAATAATAATAATATAGAGAGCACCAGTACTAATAATAATAATAATAATAATAATAATAATAATAATAATAATAATAATAATAATAATAATATAGATAGCACCAGTAGTATTAATAATAATGATAATAATAATAATAATAATAATAATATAGATAGCACCAGTAGTAATAATAATAATAATAATAATAATAATAATAATAATAATAATAATATAGATAGCACCAGTAATAATAATAATAATAATAATAATAATAATAATAATAATATAGATAGCACCAGTAGTAATAATAATAATAATAATAATAATAATAATATAGATAGCACCAGTGGTAATAATAATAATAATAATAATAATAATAATAATAATAATATAGATAGCACCAGTAGTAATAATAATAATAATAATAATAATAATAATAATAATAATAATAATAATAATAATATAGATAGCACCAGTAGTAATAATAATAATAATAATAATAATAATAATAATAATATAGATAGCACCAGTAATAATAATAATATTAATAATAATAATAATGATAATAATATAGATAGCACCAGTAGTAGTAGTAATAATAATAATAATAATAATATAGATAGCACCAGTAGTAGTAGTAGTAGTAGTAATAATAATAATAATAATAATAATAATAATATATATAGCACCAGTAGTAATAATAATAATAATAATAATAATAATAATAATATAGATAGCACCAGTAATAATAATAATAATAATAATAATAATAATAATAATAATAATAATAATATATATAGCACCAGTAATAATAATAATAATAATAATAATAATAGTAATAATAATAATAATATAGATAGCACCAGTAATAATAATAATAATAATAATAATAATAATAATAATATAGATAGCACCAGTAGTAATAATAATAATAATAATAATAATAATAATAATAATAATATAGATAGCACCGGTAATAATAATAATAATAATAATAATAATAATAATAAAAATAATAATATAGATAGCACCAGTAATAATAATAATAATAATAATATTAATAATAATAATAATAATAATAATAATATAGATAGCACCAGTAGTAATAATAATAATAATAATAATAATAATAATAATAATAATAATATAGATAGCACCAGTAGTAATAATAATAATAATAATAATAATAATAATAATAATATAGATAGCACCCGTAGTAATAATAATAATAATAATAATAATAATAT
>NC_090734.1:129133351-129135851 GCF_036898095.1 Palaemon carinicauda
TATATAAATTAATAATAATAATAATAATAATAATAATAATAAAAATAATAATAATAGCAATAATAACAATACTAAAAGTGATAATATCAATACTATAAATAATAAAAATAGTAATAATAATGAAATTAATGTTAACAATAATAATAATAAATATAATATCAATAATAATAAATTATAAAAACAAAAATAATAGTAATAATAATATTAATCGTATTAATAATGATAATAATAATATTAGTTATAATAATCATATAAATATTAATAACAATAATAAATATAAAGATAATAATAATAATAATAATAATAAAGGTAATAATAATAATAATAATAATAATAATAATAATAATAATAGGAATAATAATAATAATGATAATAATAATAATAATAATAATGATGATGATAAAAATGATAATATTAAAAATAATAATAATGATAGTAATAATAATAATAATAATAATAATAATAATAATAATAATTATTATAATATTAATATTAATAATAACAATAATAATATTAATAATAATGATAATGATTTTAATAATATGAATAATAATAATATAATATAAATAATTTTATATATAGTAGTAATAATAATAATAAAATTAATAATAGTAATAATAAAATAAATAATAATTATAATAATAATAATAATAATAATAATAATAATAATAATAATAATCATAATAATAATAATTATTATTATTATTACAATGATAAACAATAATAACAATTATTACAATGATAAAAAATAATAACAATGATAACAGTAATGCAAAAAATAATATTTTCATTAATCATCATGATCATCAATGTAATAATAATAATAGTAATAATAATATTAAAACTAATAACGATATTATTAATTATTATTATAATAAAAATTATAATAACAATACTAAGAGTAATAATAAAATAATAGTAATATTAATAATAATGATGATGATGATAATAATAATAATAATAATAATAATAATAATAATAATAATAATAATAATAATAATAATAATAATATTAATATTAATATTGATAATAATAATAATAATAATATTTTTGTTAATGTTAGTTAATATTATTATTAATATTAATATTACAGTATTATTATTATTATTATTATTATTATTATTATTTTTATTATTATTATTACTAATATTAAGAATAATCTTGATATTAATATTAATGATAATATCAATATCGATATTAATATCAATATTAATATTAATATTATTATTGTTATCATTATTATTAGTATTATTACATTTATTATTATTATTATTATTATTATTATTACTATTATTATTAGTGATATATTTTTATTATTAATTATTTATCATTTATTATTATTATTATTATTATTATTATTATTATCATTATTATTATAATTATTATTATTTGATTATTATTATTATTATTATTATTATTATTATTATTATTATTATTATTATTTTAATATCATTATAAAATTAAAGTAATCTACGATCTTTGATATCTATATTTAACAATTCTTCTATAAAATGTAAGAATTTATTCTGTATTGAGTAATAAAGGTTTTCGTCACATCTTGATAAAACTGTTATTTGTACTATATTTATTTCTAGTAAAAAAATTATCCCCATCCACCACAATCATTTTTTAATATACAGTATATTATTATTATTTATATTAATATTTACATTGCCAATATTATTACGTATCTTACATACATATATTGTTAGTAATATTAAAATTATCAATAATATCGATATTAATATTGGAAATATTGTTATCATTATAAATTTTATTATTATTATTATTATTATTATTATTATTATTATTAATATCAATATCAATAATGATGATGATGATAATAATAATAATAATAATAATAATAATAATAATAAAATTAATATTAGTATTAATATTAATATTATTATCATCATTATTATTAATAATATCATTAGAATTATTATTATTATTATTATTATTATTAATAATGACAATACTAATAATAATATTATTACAAATAATATATTTATACAGTTTATATATATATATATATATATATATATATATATATATATATATATATATATATATATATATATATATATATATATATATAATAATAATAGTGATAATGATAATAATAAAAATAATAATAATAATAATAATAATAATAATAATAATAATAATAGTAATAATAATAATAATAATAATAATAATAAAAAAATAATGAAAATAATGATAATAATAATAATAATGATATTAACAATACTAAAAGTGATAAAATCAATAATATTAATAATAATAATAGTAATAATAATAATAATAATAATAATAATAATAATAATAATAATAATAATATTAATAATAATAATAATAATAATAATAATAATAATAATAATAATAATAATGATGATGAAAATAATGTTCATAATAATAATAACGATAATATTGATAATAATAAATAATAAAAACAATAATATTAGTAATAATGATTATTATAATAATATTAGTATTAATA
>NC_090734.1:129143351-129145851 GCF_036898095.1 Palaemon carinicauda
AGCTTAAGTTTGGGAAGGTTAGGTATGCTTAGTTAAGTAAGAAAATCTAGGCAATAATATCCTATTTCACTTAGGTTTGGTTAGGTTAGGTATGCTTAGTTATATAAGTATATCTGGGTAAAAATATCCTATTTTAAGGTAGCCTAGGTTTAGTTAGGTTAGGTATGCTTAGTTATATAAGTATATCTGGGTAAAAATATCATATTTTAAGGTACCCTAGGTTCAGTTAGGTTAGGTATGGTTAGTTATATAAGTTTATCTGGGTAAAAATATCCTATTTTAAGGTAGCCTAGGTTTAGTTAGGTTAGGTATGCTTAGTTATATAAGTATATCTGGGTAAAAATATCATATTTTAAGGTACCCTAGGTTCAGTTAGGTTAGGTATGCTTAGTTATGTAAGTATATCTGGGTAAAAATATCATATTTTAAGGTACTCTAGGTTTAGTTAGGTTAGGTATGGTTAGTTATATAAGTTTATCTGGGTAAAAATATCCTATTTTAAGGTAGCCTAGGTTTAGTTAGGTTAGGTATGCTTAGTTATATAAGTACTGTATATGTGGGTAAAATATCCTATTTCAAGGTAGCCTAGGTTTGGTTAGGTTAGGTATGGCTATCTAATATTCTTTAAGGTCTTTAGGTAACTATCAGGTTAGGTTATTTATCATATAACCGAGTTCTTGTTGGGCATTATATAAAACGACAGTAGGTATGCTGTATGGTCCTAAGGTAATCCAATAGATATGAAAATAAAGGCAATGTCTACTGCATGTGGCTCCATCATGTTCCTTCAAAGGAACATTCAGTTTTTGGGTTCATTACTCTTTCTTATGTACCATAAATTGATAAAAAAATTGAGAAATCAAATGAAATAAGAAATAATAATTTACATATGGTCTCACAATTGGGCTAACCTATATTTTCCGTTATTTTTCGTGTTATCCTGTACACCTTGTAATCACATGTAAGAGTAAATCTAACTGAAAATGGAAATGGTTGTCACAACCTCTGATACAATTATATGATCAAAGGCTTGTGTCTTTATAAAGTTTAGCTCATCTACGCCTATTGAATGTTACTATAAGACGTCTCATAAACATCAAATGATCTTAATTAATGCAATAGTTTAAAATTCGTAGCAATTTCCATTTCCTATGTTGTTTACAACTATGACGTCATAGAAAAATATATTCAGACAAATGGAGTTTGTCATTTTGACGATTGACTTCATTCCTTTATCTTGAAGAGTTTTGACATGCAAATTGGTAAGCTAAAATCTTAAACCTTTACCATTCAATTATGAAATATATTGACAAAAGTTTGACATAAATAAAATCAATGTTGGTCGTTTAAGTGATCAACAAAAATAGATAAAATGTAAGGAATTTAGCTGTTTGGATATTCTGTATATATATATATATATATATATATATATATATATTGTATACATAACATTATGCTAGCTTAATAATGTCAAGTAATATTTATTTTGTCTTTTTCGTGAAGTTCCCCCTTAATTGTACTTCCATAGCATTTACTCTGTAATCCTTGTTTGAACTGTGATTTTGTTTGTATTTAGTTCTCCTTGCTGGAGTGAAGTTTAGTCTTCTTTAGAAGTTAGAATTTGTATTAACTTTAGATTCACTTGTTCTGTGGAAGTGTTAAGGATTACTCTCTAAGGATCAGCAGTATCATGTAAGTTGTCCCAGCAAGAAATTTTATTTTATGGTATTACTGTATTGTATTAGTATTTCACGTTTGTGATAGGTGGTGTTTTGGCATTTCCATTTACATGGCTTATTTATTTGCATATAATTTGTACTAGCCCAGAGAACTGTGACTCCCTTAAGTTTAGTGTCTCGAAGGGTAAGGGTCGAATTACCTAAGTCTTCAACTATTTAACCTTGCTGGTTATGAACGTTAGAGGCTGCTTGCAAGTAGCAGAAGCTAATCGATGAACATTATGGAAGTAATATTTTGAGCTCTCGAAAGGAACAAAATAGTGTAGAATATGCTCATATTTGATTAACAATTTTGTCTAGTGGGTTAAATCAGCTTACACACTAAAGTAGAGAATAACTGTTTTTAGCAATTGTAAGAGGTATCCCATCAAACCTTGCAGATTTTGTAATATTAAAGGCACTATAGACTAGTTGATGAGTATCTCTTGAAATTCTAAGAGTGTAAATTCCAGAGAGTTTTTAACATTACCACTTGAGATGGAATTAAAGTCTTACTACCATAGAAGATTGACTGTAATAATGACTTTCTAATCTTGCAGCACGTTTAATGTATTTGCCAGGTCCCCAAGCGTGGAAGTCATGCAGTATTGGTTTGATCAATTTTTTCTGATTTACCGCTGCCTTCTCCTGTGGCTTTCACATATGGTATTGAAGCCTGGGAATAATCCTGTCTGTCGGAGGGAGAGACTAGTTACCTTCTTATAAGACGGAAGCTAAGGAACTTTTAAAAGTTTCTTATAGGTAATGAGTTGGCAGAACAG
>NC_090734.1:129158351-129170851 GCF_036898095.1 Palaemon carinicauda
TGATTTAGTAATTTACCCTATGAATATATTATGACAGATAGGATTTCAGTAATAACTTTTAAAGTTACATAGACTTTAATTTTACCCTAAACCAATAATGGGATTGCCCATAGTGGAAGGCTGACTTTAATTTTCCCCTAAAGCATCAATGGACTCACCCACTATAGACGAAATGAATATCCTAAACTACGAACAAAAAAGACGATGTAATTTATTAAAAAGAACAAATAAACGGACTCTTTGTTCCGATGATATGATGATTAAAAGGGATAATTAAATTAAATCTATTAAATATATATATATATATATATATATATATATATATATATATATATATATATATATATATATATATATATATATATCCTTTCTAAGTGCAGATACCTTAACGTGGTGAAAGGGTTTGTGTATAACCATGATCAGTAAAACTGTACTAAATCCTGCCCACCCATACTAGGTTGGTTTGCTGTGAGCGAGCAGACTAAAGTCTCCCACCATCACCAATTCGCATGGTAGTGAAAACTTGCCAAACCCCAGACATGAATATATATATATATATATATATATATATATATATATATATATATATATATATATATATACATATATATATGACAAATCTACTTTTCTTTGTCCGTGTTTCTTTCCATTGTCTAATTTCAGTCATTAACATCGTTGTTTTATTTGCCTCTTGTTTATTTACGTTTGTTAGGTATTATTTCAACAATACTTATTAGGGGAAGAGGCTTCATTGAGGTATGGGATATATATATATATATATATATATATATATATATATATATATATATAAATTTATATATATATATATATATATATATATATATATATATATATGTATATATATATATATATATATATATATATATATATATATATCAAACAACAAATATAGACGTTTCTAGTCCACTGGAGGACAAATGTCTAAGACATGTCCTTAATCATGTCTGGGGTTTGGCAAATTTTTTGTCACCCCACTGGCCAACTGCGGTTGAGTGATGGTGGGAGATTTTTGTCTGGTCGCTCACAGCAAACCAGCCTAGTATGGGTGGCTCTGACTCTTTTCATACTTTTCAGCTTTAACATCATTCGTTTGTATCTATACTCATTCATATACATATGTTCGTACATGGGCTATTTTTCCTTACAATGAGTAGCTTCAGAAAAATAAATAATAAAAATAAAAAATAACTTTTTAACAAGTAAAATTACTTTAATTTGGAAACATAATCAAGCTAGGTGTTAATATAACAACAGATGATATAAATAAATTTGAAAAAAAAAAACAAAAAAATTTCTTTCTCTTGGCTAAGAGTCTTCATCCAAATAACTATAGTCTGTACTTTAAAATTCTTTCATATAAAATATAATTTTTAGAGAATATTACTACAAAATACCTTTATATAATAGAGAAATATGTATTAGATGAAATTAATGTTTTATTTGTCTGTAAAATTAGAAATTATGAATGGTTTTTACTCATCTTGTTTGGTAACACAAGTGGTAAAGCATTTTCCAAGGGTGATGGTGACGTGGCAAAAATAGAATTTGGTGTTATGGCTTATAAAACATTAATAAGCCATTATAAAGGCAATGGTAAGTCTTAAAATATAATGTGATTAGTCATTTAAGAATATTCCAATCTAGAGACAGCTAAATCTAGGTGAAAACATTAAAAAAATCGAGTTTTATTGTTAGCAGACGAATTTATTTTGGGAAACGAAACTAATTTATTCAAATAAAATATTACTAATTGCCTAATTGTATTTTCTAAACTTAATTTTAAATTTTTTAGATATTGTTCGTCTATTCTAATAAATGATTTATCGATATTTATTATTCATAATAGGCTTGTAATCTCAAAAAAATCATGGACACGGCGATGGTATAGCCACCTGTTGACTGTAAAAGTAATTAAAATATTGCAAAAAAAAAAATAATACGAGTTGCAACTTTGTATATCAAAGAGGCTATTTTGTGCAAGACATACACTATTTAATCATTGTAATATAAGACGAATATATTAAGATATGATATTACTTTTCTTTGGAGTAATAATGTACTCAATTGCTAAGAGGAAAACCATTTAAAAATTGAATTTAAAAAACTATTAGTAACTTTTGTATCTGAGAGTATTCATTAAAATACCTATTGTCTGCACTATAAATTTCTTCATATAAAATATATTTTATGTATGGTAATAATACAAAATATATTTATTTCACGTAATAAAATGTCCTTAGATACTAATAATGATCTATTTGATTGTAAAATTAGAAATAATAAAGGTGTTTTGCTAATCATATTTGGTAATATAGATAGCAGAGGGAATTCTGAAACAGAGTCAGCAACTTCTGTTACCAGAACGAATGAGCGAAATACCTTCAAGATTTCTAATTTTACAATCAAATAGGACTTTGATGATATCTAAAAGAATTTATAACTTTATATAGATATATTTTCTGTTAGTTCTGTCCATAGAATATATTTTATCTACAAGAATTTTAAAACTTGAACAAAAGCTCTTTTGATGACTGATATGGGCAAGGTTGAAGTTGCTAGAAGTGGCTAGTAAATTTTCTATTTTAGTTCTCTTCTCAGTATTTATCTTCACAATTGAGTGTATTATAACTCCGGTTAAAAGTAATTTTATTTTTTAATATATTCGTCCTATATTGCAATGATAGGAGAGTACATGTCTTGCACAAAATACCTTGTTTTGGATATACAAAGTTGCCATATAGTATCAAATATGTGTCTACATAAATAGTTACTTCTACTGCCATAGGTGTCCATACCATCGCTGTGTCCATGAATTTCTTGAGATTACGAGCCTATATTGAATAATAAATATATATAAATCATTTAATAGAATACAGGAACATTAGTATCAGAATTAAAGCCTAAATTTACATGATAGAATGAGACAATTTATAAGATATTGTTTTCTTAATTTAGTTTTGTTTCCCTAAATTAATTCGTCTGCTAACAACAAATCTCGATTTTTAAGGTTTTCATATATAATTAGCTATCTCTAGGATGTAATATCCTTTAATGATTAAATGTATTAGATTCTAAGACTTAAAATTGCCTTTAAAATGGTATATTAATGTTTTATAAGCCATAACACCAAATTCTTTTTTGCCACGTTACCAAACAAGATGACTAAAACCCCTTCAAGATTTCTAATTTTACAGTCAAATAAAACATTAATTGGATGTAATGCATTTCATTTCTTACATATAATTGTATTTTGTAGCATTATTTTATAAGAAAAATATTTTATCTGAAAGAATTTGGAAGCTTAGACAATAGTTTTTTTTTCTTTTAATGAAGGATCCTTGCCAAGAGAAAAGTTAGTAGCAGTCTCTTCTAATATATTTGTATTATCAATTTATATATATATATATATATATATATATATATATATATATATATATATATATAAATATATATATATATATATATATATATATATATATATATTAGAGTTCTCTTGCTTGAGGGTACACTCGGGCACACTATTCTATATTATTTCTTTTCCTCTTATATTTTCTAAGTTTTTATAGTTTATACATGAAATATCTGTTCTAATGTTATTACTGTTCTTGACGTATTTTATTTCAATTGTTCATTACTTCTCTTTTAGTTTATTTATTTCCTTTCCTCACTGGGCTATTTTCCCTGTTATTATTATTATTATTATTATTATTATTATTATTACTTGCTAAGCTACAACCCTAGTTGGAAAAGCAGAATGCTATAAGCTCAGGGGCTCCAACAGTGAAAATAGCTCAGTGAGGAAAGGAAACAAGGAAAAATAAAATATTTTAAGAAGAGCAACAATATTAGAATAAATATCACTTTATAAACTGTAAAAACTTTAACAAAACAAGAGGAAGAGAAATAGGATATAAGATCTAACAGTATGCCCGAATGTACCCTCAAGCAAGAGAACTCTAACCCAAGACAATGGAAGACCATGGTACAGAGGCTATGGCACTACCCAAAACTAGAGAACAATGGTTTGATTTTGGAGTGTCCTCCCAGAAGAACTGGTTACCATAGCTAAAGAGTCTCTTCTACCCTTACTAAGAGGAAAGTAGCCACTGAACAATTACAGTGCAGTAGTCAATCCCTTGGGTGAAGAGGAATTGTTTGGTAATCTTAGTGTTGTCAGGTGTATGAGGACAGAGGAGAGTGTATAAAAAATAGGCCAGAGTATTTGGTGTGTGTGCAGGCAAAGGGAAAATGAGCCATAACCAGAGATAGGGATCCAAGGCCATTGAATGTATATTAGGAAATGTGTGCCAAATTTGAATGCAGCTGCTTCTAGTCTACTGCAGGAAAACGCCCTCAGACATGTCTTTATTCTTAGTTCGACAATCCTTCGTCTTCTCTTCCTTCTCCTGCTTCTTTTATAATGTTAGAAACCCATTTTGTTATTCATGATGTCCGTTATCTATCATTCTCATTATATGTCCTACCCATGTCCGTTTCTTTTTCTTACATGCTAGAATATAACAATGCATATTATTGTTATTGTTATTACTATTATTATTATTAGCTAGGCTACAACCTCATTTGGAAAAGCAGGATGCTGTAAGGCCTGCAAGGGCTTGCAGCAAGGAAAGGTAGCCTAGTGAGGGAAGAAATATAATGAATATATATATATATATATATATATATATATATATATATATATATATATATATATATATATATATATATATATATATATATATGTATATATATATATATATATATATATATATATATATATATATGTGTGTGTGTGTGTGTGTGTGTGTTTATGTATGTGTGTGTGTACTGTATCAGAAGTAATGTATAAAACATATATTAAGATCAGTAACAAGACGATGAGACTTGGCGCCCGATTTGAAATGCGTGCTGATCCAGACATATTTCCTTCGCCAGTGGGAAACATGTCGTCATTGGCCAAATGATGATGACGTCACAATGACATCATCACAATCCTCCTACCTAATTGGTTAAAAAGTTCATGACGTAGAAGAAACAAGAATTTCCCCGGGGAAAGTAGTCAGTCAGACTCAGTGTTGTCGTTAATTTGGAGTGTTTTGTGACTGGCTCGTGATCTTCGTCATCATTACAGATTAATATGGCATAAAAACGTAATAGAATAATAACATAAGCTTTAAATGATAATAAGAATTACCAGTTATGAAAGAATACGTATCTATAAGTGAATTCATAGCAAAAGCAATTTCTTTTGAAAGTTGAGATATGGAATACTCTAACGTGGTGAAATGGTTTGTTGTATCGCCATGATCAGCAAAGCTGTACTAGTCAGGGCTACCCATACTAGGTAGGTTTGCTGTGAGAGATCAGACAAAAATCTTCCACCATCACAAAAATGCAGTTTGTCCAGCGTGGTGATGAAAACTTGCCAAACCCCAAAATGAATAAGGACATGTCTGAGGCCTTTGTCCTGCACTTTACTAGAAAACAGCTGTTTCTAGTCCACTGCAGGACAAAGGCCTCAGACATGTCTTCATTCGTGTCTGGGGTTTGGCTAGTTTTCATCACCAGGTTGGCCAGTGTGGAGTTTTGTCTGATCGCTCACAGCAAACCAACCTAGTATGGGTGCCCCTGACTATCATTATTATTATTATTATTATTATTATTATTATTATTATTATTATTATTATTATTATTATCCAAGCTACAACCCTAGTTGGAGAAGCAGGATGCTACAAGCTTTGTCTCTTACCTTGTCATCCGGAAATGTACAGCGTATAATACGCTTATTCGTTTGTACATATTTATATTTGCGTAAACTTATTTTGGGATACGGAGGCGTTTTTTTCAAATTTCTATTTCATGATATATTTTGTTCTTATCCACGTTAATTGTTCATGAATATATTGATTTTTTTCTATTGATTAATTTAGAAACTTACATTTTTATTTTACAATTTTATCAATTGTAGATACTAATGGAATATATTATAGATGAAAATAAGTCCTGAAAATTGGTTTTAATCCCACCAGCCAATTGGATAAGCGCTTCCAAAGCCTCTTGGCAGATTACGAAGCTTTAAGCCAATAAGAAACGACAAAAGAAAAACCTGGCAAAGTGAAGGTCTCTGATTGGCCAAAGCACCAATTCCTACTATTGAAAAAGTCACTGTGATTCTGCTCCCCCGGAGCTAAAGACGCACGGTGGTCAAGGTGAGCTATTGGTGAAAAATATGATTTATTTACTATTTTTCTTTATATTAGGGCGATGTTTTTGATTTTTCTAATCTGCAGAGGTTCGATTATAGTCAGGAGAATACTAGAAATTTTCGACAAATACTTTGAGCCGGTGACGTCTAGAAAGGTTTTGGTCGGCCATTACACCCTGAAAAAAAAATTCCTTTTCGATTTTTTGTGAATATTCCGAGCTGCCGAAGACAAAGGTGTTAACATTATTTTAATGTAGGTTCGTGAAACAAAATTGCAGTGTTAATACCGCTAATGAGTGTTTGGCAAGTAAGAGAGAGCGCCCAACATGGTATCTTTAATGTAGATAAAGCACCAAGGAATTTTTTACGTTTATGTATTGAAGGTGACGTTCGAAATAGTACAAACCAAATGACATATTTATTTAGTTTAAATATATACATTAGCCTAACTTCTCATTCGAATAGTCTTCGTAAATCATATAAAATAGGACTGTATAATTCTATATACACAATATGAATACTAACACGTTAAATATAAGCTTTAGAATCTATACAACTTTTTTTTTTTATAGAAATATGTAAGGTTTGCATATACTCCAGCTATCTCCGTTAACAATTGTCTTGGTCTTCAAGTGTCAGCCACGCCCCCCTCTCTCTTATATTCAGATATTTCATTACCCTTAATATATCCGTTTTATTTTTATTGAATAATCAACTTTAATTGTAATTAGATTGGTTATCATGAAAATTATAATGTAGTTTTTGTAATGAGAAATCTTATGCAAAACTTTTCACGTCAGATATAGGATGTTAAAATCGGAAATGTGTCTTTTTATTCAGAATATTCGCCAATTTACAGTATATATGCGTTTAGTTATTTTCCCGACTGTAATTTACGCCTCCACGATCTACATTGGCGTATAATGAACGGTTTTTGACTTGCGTATAGTGACCCTTTAGTTGGTGTCACTCGGACAATTTAGCGAAAATTGTTTTGTCCAGTTTTGCTGGACACAAATATGACGGACAAGAGTTGTCCGGTTGTGAACTGTAGAAGGGTTTGAGTCAGAAATTTATTACTTAATATATATATATATATATATATATATATATATATATATATATATATATATATATATACATATATATATATATATATATATATATATATATATATATATATATATATATATGATTTTTTTTTTGTGATTCGCATATCTTTAAAACTACTTGACCGAATGTCGTGAAATTTGGTTAACTGATTGGCCATGATCCAAGGACGATTTGATTAGATTTTGGGAGTGATTGGGTCAAAGGTCAAGGTCAGGAAAAAGTAAAAGAAAGGGTAATTTTGTTATGCCGTGGTCAATTTTTATCCGATTTGCGTGAAATTAGTGTCCAAATGAGCGTAATTCAATTGCCCATCTTGTGATGTGGCGTTGGCGAAGGTATGCGCTCTACCGAGTGCTCGTTCTAGTTATCAATTTTATTTCCTTTATGACTATTTCCGTAATTGTAGATATTTATATTTGGTTGTATAAAGCTCTCTAAGTGCTTCGATAATGTGGATTTAACAAATACACAATACGGTGTGTGATCAGCAAAGCTTACTCACGTGTGTCTTTTATGCAAAGTGAGCAGATATATCAGATGTTAAAACACACACACACACACACTCTCTCTCTCTCATTCCCACTCCCACTCACTCCCCCTCTCTCTCTCTCATTCCCACTCCCACTCACTCCCTCTCCCACTCACTCTTACTCCCACTCACTCCCACTCCCACTCACTCGCACTCCCACTCACGCTCACTCCCACCCTCACTCAACACCCACTCTCACTCCCACTCCCTCTCACTCCCATTCTCTCTCTCTCTCTCTCTCTCTCTCTCTCTCTCTTACTCCCACTCACTCCCACTCACGCTCACTCCCACTCACGCTCACTCCCACTCACGCTCACTCCCACTCGCACTCACTCTTACTCCCACTCCCACTCACTCCCACTCCCACTCACTCCCACTCACTCTTACTTCCACTCACTCTTACTCCCACTCACTCACTCACTCCCACTCACTCACTCACTCTCTCCCTCTCTCTCTTACTCCCACTCACTCACTCACTCTCTCACTCTCTCCCACTCCCACTCCCCCTCTCACTCCCACTCCCCCTCTCACTCCCACTCCCCCTCTCACTCCCACTCCCCCTCTCCAATTCACTCCCACTCACTCTCACTCACTCATTCACGTAGCCCCCCCCTCTCTCTCTCTCTCTCTCTCTCTCTCTCTCTCTCTCAATAGCCACTTACTCAGCCACTCACTCACTCGCTTAGCCCCCCCTCCCCCCCCCTCTCTCTCTCTCTCTCTCTCTCTCTCTCTCTCTCTTCTGCTTCCCTAATCCTATCACTCAATGCAACCCTACTACGCACTACGAACCTTTCAAGATCAGTTTGTCGTACTTATAGCTCTTGTGTATTCTGTGTATTACTGCCTAAATTGTGTTAATTGTCAAATCCACATTATATTAACACTAAGGAACCTGCCTCCCCCCCCCCCTTATAACTTGCCCTCTCTCAGAATATGGAAGAAAGCATGCGTGTATGAAGGGGTAATTTCAGTCATCTTAGCTTGGTCGAAGTCATTACCTCCGCCAACGAAGTTGGAAGGAGGCTATGTTTTCAGTCGTCTGTGTCCTTGTATTAGTGTGTTTGTTTGTTTGTGAACAGCTTTCTGCCCACTATTTTAATCGTAACGAAACTTGCAGGGATTAACTGTTATGTAAAAAGCTGGAAATGATTAAATTTTGGAAGGTCAAGGTCAAAGGTCAAGGTCAAAAGTCAAGTAAAATATCCAATTCACGTAATCAGCCATAAGTTTGGACATCGTTGTCACTGAGACTTCAAACTTAGTTCATATTTGAGTGAATGAAAATCCACGCCAATTATTAAATGTTAATTTAACCATCTTTCAGATAATGATATGTCGAAATATTGCTAGTTCTATTACTAACAGATTGCATAGGAATTCCAAATTTGTTTCCTTTGCCAAACTTGAAGGTTTTGCGAAGGATGTGTGTTCACCCCTATGATCGTTTTCTGGTTAGTGTAACTTAAAATTGATTGCCAAAAGAATTAAATTCTTCTGTTAGTGTTTTTATCGTTTAATTGATTTTGACATTGAAATTAGTTACGTATTATAAATCAGTAAACGTCGTTTACAATTATATATTGAAATTAATAGCTTGGGTCCATCAAGACAAAGAAAACTATAATTATTAAGCCATTGTTTAACCATTAGGTGTGAGGGCTGTGAATATTCAACTTTCACTTTAAAAGTTACTGCTTTCCTAGTCCTATTCGAAATTAGTGTGAATCATGCAATAGGAGGAAGAACGTTCAGTTATGCTGCACCGAGACTCTCTAACGACCTTCCACTCGATGTCAAGAATAGCACAAATGTGGCAGCCTTCAAGAAAAACCTGAAGACTTATCTTTTTAGAAAGTGTTATAATAGTGACCTGAAAACTATTAAGCCTGAATACAAATGCTAGCGAAATAACTGATAACGATACAGAGCAAAATATTAACTGGAAAGGAATTATTTCTTCATACACCAAGGCCCGCCTGAACAGACCTTTAGTGTTTGATGGAGGGCGAGAAATAAACCTGTAAAAGTAAAAGTAAGTATACAGAAGGTGAACCCTAATGTCTACTGAGACGAAAGTCAGAAAAGACAGGAAAAAGTCCCCCTCAATATTTCTCGATAAAATGACCGCATTTCAACCGAATCTCATGAAATTTGGTTAACTGATTGACCATGAACCAAGGACAAATTGATTAGATTTTAGGAGTGGGGGGGGGGGTTGTCCTAGCCTGTTTTTTTTGACTAACCACACAAAAGTGGTTTTCCATATATTTGCTCTTCGTTAGAAGGATGGACCTGCTCGTTGTTTGTGAATTTTCAAAAGATAGTTTCATCTGAAAATGGGAAGCCTTGTTTAGTAATTAATACTAAGACTTCGTTTAGTGTTAAGGTAAAAAGTTGAATTTGTTTTGCATTAATTAATTTTATTGCTAAATGATTAGCTTTAAAAAAATGGTTATTAGTGATTAGTGATTCCATGATTGCATAAAATGTTGATACTGCCTTTAATACTTTGTGGATTAGGCAATTTGAATCAAGGCGTGATTATTATTATTATTATTATTATTATTATTGTTACTTGCCAAGCTACAACCCAAGTTGGAAAAGCAAGATGCTATAAGCCCAAGGGCTCCAATAGGGAAAAATAGCCCAGTGAGGAAAGGAAATAAGGAAATAAATAAATGATGAGAACAAGCTAACAATAAATCATTCAAAAAACAGTAACAACGTCAAAACATATATGTCCTATATAAACTATTAACAACGTCAAAAACAGATATGTCATATATAAACTATAAAGGACTTATGTCAGCCTTGTCAACATAAAAACATAGTTATCAACAAAAATATTTTGACTTTAGTAGTGGTTATAAAGGTTCATTTCTGTTTTTTTTTAACCATAATAAAATTAGCGAAGAGGCTAGAACTATTATAATTTTAATCTCACGGCGTACATATTCTTAATGACTTAATTGTTCACACTTCTCTATCTTATTTCTCTTCCTCTTGTTTTGTTAAAGTTTTTATAGTTTATATAAGAAATATTTATTTTCATAGTTTTGATGTTCTGAAAATTTTTCATTTCTCCTTGCTTCCTTTCCTCACTGGGCTATGTTCCCTGTTGGAGCCGCTTATAGCATCCTGCTTTTCTGACTAGGGTTGTAGCATAGCAGGTAATAATAATAATAATAATAATAATAATAATAATAATAATAATAATAATAATAATTTGAAATTGTGGTGAAGAACGACTCAAAAAGGTTGAACAATGGTTCCACGATCGTGGAATGTAGCCTGTGACATCATACAGCAATGGCAATCTTTGTTTTAAATTACAATTTAAGGAACCGAATTCGAAAGTACGTCTTTGTTAAATCCAAGGAGGTTAAAATGGACCGAGTCATGCTTGCGTCTCTAGGTGACATAGGCACTCATGCATGGGTTGTTCGACTTGCTCATTTTTCTTCTTCTTCTTCTTCTTCTTCTTCTTCTTCTTCTTCTTCTTCTTCTTCTTCTTCTTCTTCTTCGTTTCCCACTTGTATGTGAGGTCGATGTTTCTGACCAGCTTTCTCTATCTACCTCTGTCCCACACTTCATCACCGGTTAATCCCTTTGATCGAAGGTCATCCTTGATACAGTCCCCCATCCACCTTCGCTTTGGTCTCCCTCATTATTAGAATTATCATTACTGTTGATGTTGTTGTTGTTGTATAGTTGTTGTTTAGTTGTTGTTAATAACTGTGGCTTTTCCGAAAGAAATGCATAAATCAGTTTAACCAACTACTGTAAATAGCTTGTTATATAGTTGGGTCCATACATGAACTTTGCTCTAATACACATTTACTTCACGGTCTGCATACTGGTCCTATGACACAGGGGGGTTCCTAAACACTGAATGACCTACGCAGTCACTTCGTCGTATAACTGTACATATTCTAAGGTCTTTTGCATAACACACATTTCCTGTTTATTGCCACATGCTTTCGTTTTGAAGCCGGACCTTGATTTAGGCTTACTATTTATTTCCTCTTTATTTTCTTCGATATATTTACCCTTAGTTTTCATATGTTGGTTGCAGAATCGTAAGAAGTTAGCATTTATTGATATGCTTTATTTTGTATTGAACCATCATCAATATTTTTTTCTATCAATCACTAGTGGGCAGGCGTAATCAAAGCACTAGTTTGTGACTAAACTCTTCCTGTGAGTGGGGTGGGGCAAGGCGAGACGGCCTTGGGTGGGGAAGGTCCCTAGTCTGTTTTTCGACCAGTCAGACCAGATCCTGAGTCAGAACAAAGTGGTTTTCAACATATTTGCTCTTCGTTAAGAAGACTTCGATTTTCATTTTGTTTAATCAGTTTATAATCTGAAAAGAGGAAGCCTTCTTTAGTTTAAAGTGTTAGTAAGTTTATTTTGTTTTGAATGTATTAACTATTGAATTGATAAATGCTGATGTCAAGAATAGCAAAAATGTGGCAGCTTTAAAGAAAAACCTGAAGACTTATCTCTTTGGAAAGTGTTATGATAGTGATGTGAAAACCATTAAGCCTGAATGCAAATGCTAGCTTATAACTGAAAAGATACAGAGCAAAATATTATGTGGAAAGAAATTTTCACACACCAAGGCCCGCCTGA
>NC_090734.1:129175851-129213351 GCF_036898095.1 Palaemon carinicauda
AGTTACAAGAGTACAGACTAGGGATGTGTGCTTCCTAGAATCTAGGTTAGACTTTGTACCACTTAGTACTAGTCTGTACAAGAGTACACATTAGGGATGTGTTCTTTTTAGAATCTAGGTTGAATTTTGTGACATTCCAGTACTAGGGTTAAGTTACAAGAGTACAGACTAGGGATGTGTGCTTCCTAGAATGTAGGTTAGATTTGTACCACTTAGTACTAGTCTGTACAAGAGTACAGACTAGGGGTGTGTGCTTTTTAGAATCTAGGGTTAGATTTTGTACCTTTTAATACTAGGGTTAAGTTACAAGAGCACAGACTAGGGATTTTAGACTGGGCTGAGGAGCTTAAATATTATTATTGTTATTACTTTTACTAGCTAATCTACAACCCTAGTTGGGGAAGCAAGATGCTATAATCCCAAGGGCCTTCAACAGGGAAAAATAGTCAAGTGAGGAAAGGAAATAAGGAAAATATATAAACGATCTGAGAAATGATGAACAATCAAAATGAAATACTTGAAGTAAACATCAAAGCAGATATTTCATAAACTACAAAAAGCTCATGTCAGCCTGATGATCTGATATTGAAGATTTATTGTGTGTAGATATTGGTTTTCCATTTTGAGTATTTTTTTACTTTTAGGAAGTGGAGTCTTTTTAGATTAAAATTCAATAGGACTCACTTAAAATGTATTTGATCAAAGAATCATACATATTTTTTGCTGTATGATTTTTCTTTTTAGTAAATCCCGTTAGTTGGAAAGCTCAGACTAAGTTCATGGTTGTTTTTTTTTCTTTTTTAGAGAGAGAGAGAGAGAGAGAGAGAGAGAGAGAGAGGAGAGAGAGAGAGGAGAGAGAGAGAGAGAGAGAGAGAGAGAGAGAGAGAGAGTTATATACCACAACATACCAGAATTATTTTGAGAGAGAGAGAGAGAGAGAGAGAGAGAGAGGAGAGGAGAGAGAGAGAGAGGAGAGAGAGAGAGAGAAGAGAGAGAGAGAGAGAGAGAGAGAGAGGAGAGAGAGAGAGAGAGAGTTGGTTAGCTTTGGAAGCCTAAACCGGATCTATCTATCTCATCCAATCCCCTTCAACTAATTTGGTTACCCTTTGAAGCCTAAACCATTTTTTTTTCTAAACTCAAGTAAGTTTAGAGTTCTATACCTCTGTTTAGGTATGAAATGAATTACCCACATACAAACCTTTTATATGACAGAACTTTAATCAACATGTTTTTGTCAAAAGTTTTCATGTTAGTGTGTGAAGCTGTAAATCAGGCAAGTTAAATTGTTACAATAGGTGGTTAGTGATGTCATTGCTTCTAAACTCAAGTAAGTTTAGAGTTCTATACCTCTGTTTAGGTATGAAATGAATTACCCACTTCTAAACCTTTTATATGACAGAACTTAAATCATGTTTTTGTCAAAAGTTTTCATGTTAGTATGTGAAGCTGTAAATCAGGCAAGTTAAATTGTTACAATAGGTGGTTAGTGATGTCATTGCTTCTAAACTCAAGTAAGTTTAGAGTTCTATACCTCTGTTTAGGTATGAAATGAATTACCTACTTCTAAACCTTTTATATGACAGAATTTAAATTATGTTTTTGTCAAAAGTTTTCATGTTAGTTTGTGAAGCTGTAAATCAGTTAAATTGTTACAATAGGTAGTTAGTGATGTCATTGCACCATGTGTGGTGTACTGTAGAGGTTCATTTAACCTAGGATAATTTTTTCTTAGCAAAGGGGTCTCTACTCATATTTGTGTGAATTCACTGTTGAAAACTTGACATAGGATCTCGAGCACATCTTTTTATTAGTTCTTAAGATATCCTAAATTTTTTGTCCTAAAATATCTTAATTTCTTCGCCAAAATAGTTTGTTTGTCTTTAAAATATCATAATTTCTTGGCTAAAATTATCCTAATCGTTCTGGATCTTAAAATATCTTACTTTTGCGGTCTTGAAATATTTTACTTTTGGTGCTTGAAATATTTTACTTTTGGTGATTGAAATATTTTACTAGGGGACTTAAAATAACTTACTTTTGGGGACTTAAAATATCTTACTTTTGGGGGCTTGAAATATCCTACTTTTAGTGGCTTGAAATATCCTACTTTTGGGGTCTTGAAATATCCTACTTTTAGTGGCTTAAAATATCCTACTTTTGGGGGCTTAAAATATCCTACTTTTAGTGGCTTAAAATATCCTACTTTTAGTGGCTTGAAATATCCTACTTTTGGGGTCTTGAAATATCCTACTTTTAGTGGCTTGAAATATCCTACTTTTGGGGTCTTGAAATATCCTACTTTTGGGGGCTTGAAATATCCTACTTTTTGGGGCTTGAAATATCCTACTTTTGGGGGCTTAAAATATCTTGCTTTAGGGGTCTTAAAATAACTTACTTTTGGGGACTTAGATTATCTTGCTTTTGGGGGCTTAAAATATCCTACTTTTGGTGGCTTAATTTACTTTTGGGGCTTAAAATATCCTACTTTTAGTGGCTTAAAATATCCTACTTTTGGTGGCTTAAAATATCCTACTTTTGGTGGCTTAAAATATCCTACTTTTGGGGGCTTAAAATATCCTACTTTTTGGTGGCTTAAAATATCCTACTTTTGTTGGCTTGAAATATCCTACTTTTTGGGGCTTAAAATATCCTACTTTTTGGGCTTAAAATATCCTACTTTTGGTGGCTTAAAATATCTTGCTTTAGGGGTCTTAAAATAATTTACTTTTGGGGGCTTAGATTATATTACTTTTGGTGGCTTAACTTACTTTTGGGGCTTAAATATCTATCTTTTAGGCCTTAAAATGTCTTACTTTTAGGGCTTAAATATCTTAATTTATTAGGCTTAAAATATCTTACTTTGAGGGATTAAAATATGCTATATTTTGGGTCTTAAAGTATGCTAATTTTGGGGCCTTAAAGTATGCTAATTTTGGGGCCTTAAAGTATGCTAATTTTGGGGCCTTAAGATATCCTAATTTGTTTTCGATTGAACTGGTCTATATCAAACATATATTATTGCTACAAAAATTACTGAAAATAGGACTAAATTTGCGCATTATAAATCTTTATTAGTAATTTTTTTCTGAGTTCTTATAAATTTTTTTGACTTTCAGGTTGATGTGGCCTTTGCTCGGACTCTTAAAACCCTTTATAGCCTCATTGTGGAAAAACCAATTTGAATAGGGACAACTTCCAACACCCAAAATCCAAAGGCCCAACATGGTGTTCTAGAAGTTCCACTTGCTCTGCTCCCAGTGAAGGACTTTACTAGGAGAGTCCAGATCCCACAGGACTAATCCAGGATAGTCCTTAATGTGAATCATCCTTTTCGTTAAGGGGTATCCGATTCAAGTTTTGAGTCTTGGACGGTGTGCTAAGCTATATTGTTAGATTTCTAATTTACATAAGTTCTCTAATTTTTAGTTTCATGAATTTAGTTAATATACATTAAATTTCCATTCGAAATTGCTTTAATGAATAGTTGATGACTAAAATTTAGTTATAAATCAATTTAGGCCTATCTAAATCCATGTCAATAACCAAGATTGAAATCTTGCGTAAGCTAACCCGAAGTTTTTTTAGAGGTGAATTACATCTGTGAAAAATCTTATTGTGGAAATCCTAGGTATTAAATTTCTGGTAGTCCTGATAGAAGATGTTTCAGGTAGGAGTTATTTCAAGTGGAGGATGGACTATTTCAAGTAGGAGTCATTTCCGGTAGGAGTTCTTTGAGGTAGAGGGTGGGCTGTTTCAGGTAGATGCTGGGATCTTTCAAGTAGGAGTCATTTCAGGTAGGAGTTCTTTCAGGTAGGAGTTCTTTCAGTAGAAGGCAGGCTATTTCAGATATATGCTTGGATATTTCATGTAGGAGTTATCTCAAGTAGAGGGTGGGCTGTTTCAGGTAGATGCTGGGCTTTTTCAGGTAAATGCTGGGCTGTTTCAGATAGATGATGTGCTGTTTCATGTAGAGGCTGGGCCATTTCAGGTAGGAATTATTTCAGGTAGAGTGGGGTATTTCAAGGAAGAGTTATTTCAGGTAGAGTGTGGGCTGTTTCAGGTAGATGCTGTATTGTTTTGGTTAGGGGCTTAGCTGTTTCTTGTAGAGGCTGGGCCATTCCAGGTAGGAGTTATTTCAGATAGATGCTGGGCTATTACAAGGAAAAGAGATATCAGGAAGAGGGTGGGATATTTCAGGTAGATGCTGGGCTTTTTTTCAGGTAGGGGCTGGGTTTTTTCAGGTGGGGGCTGGTTTTTTTTTTAGGTAGGGGCTGGGTTTTTTCAGGTAGGGGCTGGGTTTTTTTCAGGTAGGGGCTGGACAGTTTCATGTAGAGGCTGGGCCATTTCAGGTATGAGTTATTTTGTGTAGAAGATGGGGTATTTCAAGGAAGAGTTACTTCAGGTGGAGGATGGGCTATTTGAGGTAGATGCTGGGCTGTTTCAGTTAGGAACTGTGCAGTTTCACGTAGAAGCTGGGTCATTTCAGGTAGGAGTACTTCATGTAGAGTCTGGGCTATTTCAAGAAAGATTATTTCAAGTAGAGGGTGGGCTGTTTCAGGTAGATGCTGAGCTTTTTCAGGTAAATGCTGGGCTGTTTTAGATAGATAATGTACTGATTTATGTAGAGGCTGGGCCATTTCAGGTAGGAATTATTTCAGGTAGAGTGGGGTATTTCAAGGAAGAGTTATTTCAGGTAGGAGTTATTTCATGTAGAAGCTAGGCTATTTCAAGGAAGAGTTACTTCAGGTAGAGGCTGGTCTATTTCAGGTAGAGGCTGGTCTATTTCAGGTAGAGGCTGGGCTATTTCATGTATAAGTTAATTCAGGGAGAGGCTGTGCTATTTCAGGTAGAGGGTGAGCTATTTCAGATAGAGGCTGGGATATTTCAGGTAGAGGCTGGGCTGTTTTAGGTAGAGACTGGGCTACTTTGGTTAAAGTTTTCCTAATTTTTTTTATGTCAAACTCAACTTTCAATAAGTATTTCTAGTAGTATTTGGAAAACCTTTATGAGTAACAAAAAAGGTTTTAGTTTGTAATCTCTATGATTTTTAAAGTTCAGGAAATAGGATTAGTTTGGAATTAGTTTGGAAAATGTCAAACTGTAGTTTTATTGTATTAGGAATGAATAGGTTATATAAGAGTACTGACCTACCATGTGCCAAAGCTTTCAGTTGATGGAACTAAGGGTTTTAAGTAGACATAATTTAACTCTTTTTATGACATTTAAATTGAGTTGCTTTAAATGCTTGTTTCAAGGTATGTTCTTGTATAGCCTTTCAATTTTCCTTTCTGTCCTATAAATTTAAGGTTCCTTAACACAAATCCCTTCCAAGTTTCAATAGTATACCTTGGATAGTTGATTTCCCACATTGCATTTTGAATTTTATGAAGGGTAATAACTACCAAATGTATTTGGAGCAATCCGAAGCTTAAATACACTATTGGTCTTACATTTAAAAATCTAGAGTAAATATTTCAATGTCCAATTTGTTTAGAAACTTATTCCTCTTTTTATTCTTGAAATTGTAAGACTCAGTATTTGATTAAATGTCCATCCTCCTTCCCCATGTTAAATTCTCTCTCTCTCTCTCTCTCTCTCTCTCTCTCTCTCTCTCTCTCTCTCTCTCTCTCTCTCTCTCTCTCTCTCTCTCTCTCTCTCAATATATATATATATATATATATATATATATATATATATATATATATATATATATATATACTGTATATATATGTGTGCGTATATATATATATATATATATATATATATATATATATATATATATATATATATATATATATATATATATATACTGTATATATATGTGTGCGTATATATATATATATATATATATATATGTATATATATGTGTGTATATATATGTATATATACATATATATATATGTATATTTATATGTATATATATATACATATATATATATATATATATATATATATATATATATATATATATATATATATATGTTAGTGACTAGAGTAGTTTATAGAAGAGTCTAGGAGTATACTTTGATTGAAAGAAAGTTATACAATATACGTATATCAAAATGTTACTGTACATGTTTTTTTTCAGATTTTAATTAGATATTGTTAGAGAAGCTTAAATTTAAGTTTAGGAAAGATTGTTCTAACATTTTGTGCTTTTAGGAAGGTCAAAAGGCTGATTTGTTGATTGGTATAGATTTAAATACTAAGAATTAAAATAGGACTTGAACATTCCTGGATAATACAGAATAGTGATCATTGACAGACGAGATGGTTAGAAATTTCATGTGAAATGACTAGGAGGGCTTTGGTGTGCAATATCTAGGAGGACTTTGGTGTGAAAAGCTTAGGAGAGTTTTGTGTGAAATGGCTTGGAGGACTTTGGTGTGAAGTGGCTAGGAGGTCTTTGGTGTGAAATTGTTGGTTGGGCTTTGCTGTGAAATGACTAGGGGAGCTTTGGTGTGAAGTGGCTAGGAGGGCTTCGGTGTGAAATGGCTGAACAGGGCTTGGTGTGAAATGGCTAGGAGGACTTTGGTGTGGAATAGCTAGGAAGGCTTTGGTGTGAAATGCTTAGGAGGGCTTTGGTGTGAAATGCTTAGGAGGGCTTTGGTGTGAAATGCTTAGGAGGGCTTTGGTGTGGAATAGCTAGGAAGGCTTTGGTGTGAAATGGCTAGGAGGACTTTGTTGTGAGAAACTTAGGAGAGTTCTATGTGAAATGGCTTGGAGGACTTTGGTGTGAAAAGCTTAGGAGAGTTTTGGTATGAAATGGCTAGGAGAGGACTTTGGTGTGAAGTGGCTAGGTGGTCTTTGGTGTGAAATGGTTGGCTGGGCTTTGGTGTGCAATGGCTAGGAGTTCTTTAGTATGAAATGCTTAGGAGAGTTTTAGTGTGAAATGGCTGAGGGCTTTGGTGTGAAGTGGCTAGGAGGACTTTGGTGTGAAATGGCTAGGTCTTTGGTGTGAAATGGGTGGTTGGTCTTTGGTGTGAAATGGTTGGTTGGGCTTTGATGTGAAATGGCTAGGAGGGATTTGGTGTGAAATGGCTAGGAAGGTTTTGGTATGAAATGGTTATGAGGGTTTTGGTGTGAAATGGCTAGGAGGGCTTTGGTGTGAAATGGCTATGAGGGCTTTGGTGTGAAATGGCTATGAGGGCTTTGGTGTGAAATGGTTAGAAGGGCTTTGGTGTGAAATGGCTAGGAGGGCTTTAGTATGAAAGGGTTGGAAGGACTTTGGTGTGAAATGGCTAGGAGGGCTTTGGTGTGAAATGGCTAGGAAGGTTTTGGTATGAAATGGTTATGAGGGTTTTGGTGTGAAATGGCTAGGAGGGTTTTGGTGTGAAATGGCTAGGCGAGCTTTGGTGTGAAATGGTTGGCTGGGAGGGCTTTGGTGTGAAATGGCTATGAAGGCTTTGGTGTGAAATGGTTAGAAGGGCTTTGGTGTGAAATGGCTAGGAGGGCTTTAGTATGAAAGGGTTGGAAGGGCTTTGGTGTGAAATGGGTAGGTCTTTGGTGTGAAATGGCTAGGAAGGCTTTGGTATGAAATGGTTATGAGGGCTTTGGTATGAAATGGTTAGAAGGGCTTTGGTGTGAAGTGGCTAGGAGGGCTTTGGTGTGAAATGGTTAGAAGGGCTTTGGTGTGAAATGGCTAGGAGGGCTTTGGTGTGAAATAGTTAGGAGAGCTTTGGTGTGAAGTGGCTAGGAAGACACTGGTGTGAAATGACTAGGAGAGCTCTGGTGTGAAATGGCTAAGGCTTTGGTGTGAAATGGCTGGGAGGGATTTGAAGTGAAATGGCTAGTAGGGCTAGGAAGTGTTGAGGGCTAGTATATAAGTGTGTGAAATGATAGGGCTTTGGCTAGTATTAGTATTATTCCTCCTCATCTCTTAACCTACACGAACATACCTTGAAATTAACTTGAATTTTGAAAATGACGTGGGGTAGTATTTTGGAAAAGCTGGCAAATGGGTTCGAATCAGATTATTATTCTCTCTAATACATAACTGAAGTTTCAGAAGTCCCACTCCTTAATCCTTCCCCCTCCTAATTTGGAAAGATTTTTAAAAAAAAGGGAACGTTCATATGACTGAGCCTCCCTCCCCTTCTGTCCCCCTCCCTCTTCTGGTATCAGTATTTGCCAATATTCCTCACCACTGAAAGGCCAGAGGGCCCATGAAGTATATCTTGCTTTTGACTAGAACCACTGTTCATTTAGGCTGTTTATGAGCTTCCCATGTGCAGAGCTCGTTCATTCTTTTGCTGGTTTAATGAGAGAAGTTGACTGTTAACTTGGTTATGTTGTATTGTCAAAATAATAGACTGTGTTATGGTGAACATGTTCAGTCCAATTTGATTTCCATGAAATCATGTCTGTGTAGATTCTGTCTTGTCAGTTATAGTCTTGGTTAATAATTCAGTTCGGTTAAAGGATCTTTAAAGCCTCAAATGATTTTGAATTTTTAATGTTTTATGCTTTTAAATATTTTTAAATTGCTTAAAATTTATTTTTTTTTTAAATTTTGATCTTGAATTGTAGGAGATTGTAATGTCAAACTGAACAGGTTTCTTTTATGTATACACTGTAATTTAAAATTCAAACTATATCAAATTTGTCATGTATTGTGTAAATTATATTGTGAAATTTTTTTTGTAAAGAAAGTGATTTAAAATATGTCCAAGAAAAAGTGAGTGTTCAATGTTAATGTGAAATTAGCAATTGTACTGTTAAATTTTTCAATTTTATCTGTCAATGTAAATCAAAAGGTTAAAAATATTAATTAATCTAGTTTTAAACTTTTAGATAACTTAAAAAAGTGGTGACTGTCAGTCTTGCAATCCAGTGCTTTCCATTACACTGAGATACCCGAGCTCTCTGAAAAGGGGTCCAGCTGGGACTTTAAATGTCCCATGATATTTGATTCCTACTGTTTCTGTTCACGACATAAAGAAGGGATAAAGAACTGCTGTAGTCATTTTAGAAGATGTGTGTAATACATTCTTGAATATATTGATGCTGATATAGTTTTAGTTAGTGTTAGTGCTTGGGAATTAGTGCCCAATGTTCATTATGGGAATTAAGGGACTATTAAAGTACTTGTTTGTGTAATTCAGGATCAGGTAACCTAGCTTAGGGGATGTTTATACAGGGATAAATCATATGGCTTTAATTTAACTTAGTTAAATCTGCCCTTGGTTAAGTATTTCTAAAATTTCTCCATGATGAGGCAAAGGTGTTCAAACTGAAGTTAGAATTTTTGAGACTAGATTTTATATACGTACTGATGTACAGGAATGTACCCTGTGTAGTAAATTACAAAACTTATGCATTACACAATTTACATTAAAGGGAAATTTAACTCTTAAGTATTCTTATGGGGAAAAATAAGTGAAAATAAACTCCAAGGGATTTCACGTAACATTTCAGGGGATCAAAATTTTGACTTTTTTATTGAAAAAATGGTGTTGCAATCGCGTGACACAAATTTTGAGACTGGAAGAGGGTGGAGCAATATCATTAACTACTCTGAAGTTATATTCCTTTCGTGGGAGGAAACTTTGTAATACAGGAAGGTTAGACATAATCTGATAAGCCTCTGAAGCTTGTACAATACATCAAGTCAAAGCATTGGTGTTATATTGTAATAAACTATATAACTCGCCAATTTCTTTTAATTTTAATGACACTTGAGATTTAATGTATAATTTAAGTTATGTGTAAAACGATCATATGTTCTACGCTATTCTTTCTAGACAACTAAAGCAAAAACCTGCTAGATTAACTGAAAGCTTGATAAATTCTGATCTGCTTATGCTAAAGTCCCCTACGTTTAAATGTTAATATATTTAAGATTAACGTCATAAACTGTTGATTAAACTGTTTAAAACTCTATTTAACTTTCATCTATGTTGAGTAAATGTGTAGTACCTTTAGGTAATCTAAAACTAGAAAGTAGACCATTAATCTTCAAAGCACTTTATCAGAATTTATGTAAGTACTATAAGAAAAATCCAGAAAAATAATGTCTTGATATTTCATGTACCCAGCATTTCAATTACAAATTAACCGCTCATTCTGTATTTGAAACTTGCAACTTCTCGAGTTATATTGAGTGTTTCAATATTTTCATATAGATGCAAAATACAGCCTTTACTGATTAGGTGGGATAGCTTTGCATTTCGATTGGTTGACTTAGATTTAGTTAATAGTCGGCGGAATTATCTTTAACAAAATGGTAATAAAGATTTTTTAAGTGGAATTATAGTTTTCTCCAAATAGGGTTCAGTACACTTTTCAAATGCCTGCGCTTGCATTGATCTTAACGTAGATATTACCATAATCTTAAAGTAACTTGAGGGGACAAGAAACAGGCCAGTTTATCACTATGTAACTACATATGCAAATCTTTTTAAATGTAAGTTTCATGATTTTTTCATGACAGTAAGCTCTGAGAGTGCACCACATAATGTTGCTGCTCTACCACTAAAAATCAAACCTTGTGATTGAATTTAAGAATTAATTGATACAGGACAATGCATTCCTTGTACATCAGTAAATTCGTAACAAGCAATGAACGTGTGGTTGGATGATGTCTGGTGTAAGTGTCACGAGGAGGATCTGGTTGGAGGATGTCTGGTGTAAGTGTTACGAGGAGGATCTGGTTGGATGATGTCTGGTGTAAGTGTTACGAGGAGGATCTGGTTGGAGGATGTCTGGTGTAAGTGTTACGAGGAGGATCTGGTTGGAGGATGTCTGGTGTAAGTGTTACGAGGAGGATCTGGTTGGAGGATGTCTGGTGTAAGTGTTACGAGGAGGATCTGGTTGGATGATGTCTGGTGTAAGTGTTACGAGGAGGATCTGGTTGGAGGATGTCTGGTGTAAGTGTTATGAGGAGGATCTGGTTGGATGATGTCTGGTGTAAGTGTTACGAGGAGGATCTGGTTGGAGGATGTCTGGTGTAAATGTTACGAGGAGAATCTGGTTGGATGATGTCTGGTGCAAGTGTTACGAGGAGGATCTGGTTGGAGGATGTCTGGTGTAAGTGTTACGAGGAGGATCTAGTCTATAGAAAGGAGTTATAGTTTCTTACTATTGTTGACTTTAGTGAAAATTAGTTTAACTGGGTGCTGATTTTAATAGATCTGTGTAAAGGTTATCTTAGCGAGACAGATTAGTTTTTCTCGGGTTAAATCAACGTTAGCAAGTGTCTATACCCTAGGTTAACACCAATAATTTAATCTAGATGTATAATAAATCATAGGAGATTGAGTTTAAATTTTGAGATTAAGTTAAACTTTAAGTAGGAAGCTCTAAAAATTCATATTTCATGACAGACAATATTGCATAATTGGCCAAAGGGGAGTTTCAAATCAAAGCCTTTTGAGAATAATTTGAATAATTCTGGTGTCTAAATTTATTTCATGCTTGAATCGTAGATTTTGAAGATTTTCGTAATGAAAAAGCAAAACCACCAGTTAATCAATTTAAAGTAATTTCACTCATCTTTGCATCGATTCTTCCAAGATTAAATATAAAGATTTTTTTCAATAGTAGCTTAATCAGTTGCTCACTTTACCAAATTGGTATATCCTAATTGTTTTTATCTATAGATTGTCAAAATTATATCAAGGAATCTTTTAATATACTAACTTTTTACGTGGCCACATTAAGATTAGGCGATATGTAAGGTGTTGGGAGTTAAATATGCAGATATAAAAATATTCTTTATTAATATGAAGGACAAGCTTAAGGTTTTTTTACACATTTCGTTTTTAAAGGACAAGTTTTAGGCTTCTGCTTTTACTATAAGCAATGAAATTTACAAATGATACATAATATATAATTCCGATTTTTTCAAGAGTTTCTTTTAATAAAAAGAATTAATTTTAATGTAGGAATAAAGCCATTAGTTCATCCCATTAAAATATAGACACTTTGTAAGTCTGGGATTAATTCTTTTCAATTCAAATTTCCTTTATCTTCAGTACTCATGATTATCCAAAAGCAGATAATTTGGTTAGAAGCCAACCAGTTGGGCCACATCTAGGATAACTGTAGATCGTCCACTATCCTTGATATTACAAAGAATTTAACAGTTGAAGAGTATTATTATCATACCCATAGATGCTTTTAACATTGCTAATAACCGTTTCAAACCATATAATGGCCTAATATAATTCAGTTCCCTAAGTTTTAACTTTGACGTTAATATCATGATGAATTTCTGATAGACTCAAATTCAAAATATATTTAGTTCACAAAATAAGTTTTAATGTAACTAATTTTCCAAATTATTAAAAAATCTACCGACTATTAAGATCGTAAATACGAATTTTATAAGAATTTTCAAAGATATGCCGTTGAAGGTGAAGGTAGACTGACTTAAAAGTATCCATATAAAAGAAGAAGATTCCGAATAATTTAAAATCTCCTTAAGCTTGTCCATAGTTTATGGTTTAGTAAAAGATGTTCAAGAGCATGTAATATCAATAAAATATATTCAGGGCTGGGCATCGTGTGTGTGTGTGTGTGTGTGTGTCATACTATAGACTAATTTTCATCAAGTAGGCCTCCTTTTCGATTAGTATGTGTGCCTGTATGATAGGAATAAATACTATGCAATGTGACAATTAGGTAAAATGTATATTTGGTCATTAGCAACAGATTAGTAGGTAGGCCTACTGTTAGATTAAGTGTTGGTCAGCTTTGTAGGTAGGTCTACTGTTAGTTTAAAGGTTGTTCAGATTTGAAGGTATGCCTATTGATAGATTAAGGGTTGCTCAGCTTTGTAGGTAGGCCTACTGTTAGTTTAAGGGTTGTTCAGTTTAGTAGGTAAGCCTACTGTTAGTTTAATGTGTTTTCAGCTCTGTAGATAGGCCTCCTGTTAGTTTAAGGGTTGATCAGATTTGAAGGTATGCCTATTGATAGATTAAGGGTTGCTCAGCTTTATAGGTAGGCCTACTGTTAGTTTAAGGGTTGTTCAGTTTAGTAGGTAAGCCTACTGTTAGTTTAATGTGTTTTCAGCTCTGTAGATAGGCCTCCTGTTAGTTTAAGGGTTGATCAGATTTGAAGGTATGCCTATTGATAGATTAAGGGTTGCTCAGCTTTATAGGTAGGCCTACTGTTAGTTTAAGGGTTGTTCAGTTTAGTAGGTAAGCCTACTGTTAGTTTAATGTGTTTTCAGCTCTGTAGATAGGCCTCCTGTTAGTTTAAGAGTTGTTCAGCTTTGTAGGTAGGCCACCTGTTAGTTTAAGGGTTGTTCAGCTTTGTAGGCAGGCCTACTGTTAGTTTAAAGGGTGTTTAGCTTTGTAGGTAGGCCTACTGTTAGTTTAAGGGTTGTTCAGCTTTGTAGGTAAGATTACTTTTAGTTTAAGGGGTTTTCAGCTTTGTAGTAGACCTACTGTTAGTTTAAGGGTTGTTCAGCTTTGTAGGTAGGCCTACTGTTAGTTTAAGGGTTGTTCAGCTTTGTAGGTAGGCCTACTGTTAGTTTAAAGTTTTTTTCAGCTTTGTAGGTAGGCCTCCTGTTAGTTTAAAGGTTGTTCAACTTTGTAGGTAGGCCTACTGTTAGTTTAAGGGATGTTCAGCTTTGTAGGCAGACCTACTGTTAATTTAAGGGTTGTTCAGCTTTGTAGGTAGGCCTACTGTTAGTTTAAGGGTTGTTCAGCTTTTTAGGTAGGCCTCCTGTTAGTTTAAGGGTTGTTCAGCTTTGTAGGTAGGCCTCCTGTTAGTTTAAGGATTGTTTAGGTTTTAAGAAAATCTTAGATTAGGTTCTCTCCAGGTAGCTTTGAAAAAGGGGACTTATTTGAGAATGTATTACACATGGAACTGAATTGACTTTTGTGGTCCACGTGCAAGGTTAATGTGTACTTCGGTCCGATCTGCCTATCTGCTAGGAGGAGTAGTAAGGATAGTCAGGGCAGTGGTTTGCACGTGTCTTCTCCTTTACCCGACTCAATCATGCACATGAAATGGGACGGATGAGAGAGATGCCTTTGGGCAGTTGTGGTTCCTGTCTGCTTTTGAGAAAGCAAAAGGTATCTGGAGTAATCGATCGTGGTGGAATTGCACTCTAAGGCTGGTGAGGTCTCCACTCCCTCCAACAATGTTTCGATTTAATTATTGTATCTAAACGAAAAACTTAGATTTGAGAAAATATCCCCTTGCTGTGTCACTACTTAAAGGTTTATCATTTAAGATGTTAAAATTAGAATACTATAACATTATCTTGAAAAGTCTTACTATTCTTGGTATATTTAACTCACAATCATTGCATTAATGTCTGTAAGATTTTCAATAAAATATTTCAAAAGAGAAGGAAATGGAAAGCATTCAAGGGCCTGGTGACTTTGTTCGTTCAAAAACAAACTGCCTAATTAATTTTTTGTTACCAGGTGGGAAGGGGCGGGCCTTGGTGGGCTTTCCATTTCCTTCTCTTTTTTATTGGAAACTTAACTAATTTACACAATCATGACACTTGTAACCTCAAATGTTTAATTTCAAACTCATTCCAATGTTCAGAAAAATCAAAGATAACGAAATAGTTTAGTATCCCATATTACGAGAGCTAAAAATGTTCGTTTTCTATGATATTCTGTCGTTGGTTGATAGAAAACGAGGTTAAAGAATTTGATATTGTTTGTCTTTGACTTCGCAGTGTATTCATATTTATACTTCAATATTGCTATTAAGTGTATTGAAACCTGTCCTGTGTATGGCAAGAAATCTTCTACAATAAAAAACTTGATCGAAACTTCTTGGTTTTTCTTAATTCATAATTTATGAACTTAATTTTACCACAGAATAATAGTTGACTCATAGTCGACAATGCTTAAACCCTGAGTTAGAATAATATATATTTTAAAGATAACTGAATTTGAGGCTAAAATGAATTATTATCACAAGACTAGAGTTGTCAGGAATGAATATCCTTTAAGAATTGGACTGAACATGAAATACCATAGTGAATAGTCTTCATTTTAATAATACTTCCATACCAAGAGACAGTAAATATTTCACTTATATCACCAGTGAAAGAGTGAACGAGCTCTGTACATGGGAAGGGAATAAACCAGTCTTATAAATGAACACTTGTGGTTTATCATAGTTAAAAGCAAGGTTTATTACTTCATGAGGTCTCTGGTCTTTCAGAGGAGAGAGAGAATGAAGGCATTTTACTGGTACCAGAAGAGGGAGGGGGACGACTGGGGAGAACACTCAGTCATATGAACGTTAGAGTAAGGAGAACACTCCATGTCACTGATTTTTTTTTTTCCAATATTTTTCTTCTATATGGATTTAATTTTATATATTATGGATGTAATGAAAATAAATAAATAAATTTTATGTAAGTTTTTATTTCTTTTATTTACAATTGTAGTTTGATAAATTATACATTTTAATCAATTTTACAAATTTGGTCAAAGTTTTACTGCTCTCCTAAACATAACTACTGTATCTTCTATTTTATACATAACTACTGTATCTTCTATTTATACGTTATTACTGTATCTTCTATTTATACATTACTACTGTATTTTCTATTTTATACATTATTACTGTATCTTTATTTTATACATTACTACTGTATCTTCTATTTTATACATTACTACTGTATCTTCTATTCATGCATTATTACTGTATCTTCTATTAATACATTACTATTGTATCTTCTATTTATGTATCATTGCTGTATCTTCTATTTATGCATTATTACTGTATCTTCTATTTATGCATTATTACTGTATCTTCTATTAATACATTACTACTCCATCTTCTGGTCATACATTACTACTGTATCTTCTATTTATGAATTTCAACTGTATTATGTAATTTTGATATGAAAATACAGCGCTGCTTTAACAATGAAAAACGCAGAAAATACATTAGCCATGTAAAGTGCAAGAGGTTTGTAATCGTAAAGTAAAATACATTATAGAAGACATAAAAGACATCCATGGCTTAGCCTTGAATGCCTTAAAATGTCTTTTATAATGTATTTTTCTTTACGATTACAAGTCTCTTGTACTTTACATGCCTAATGTCTTTTTTGCGTTTTTTATTGTTAAAACAGCTGTATTTTTAGATTAAAGTTACATAATACAGTAGAAATTTATAAATAGAAGATACAGTAGTAATGTATGACTAGAAGATGGAGTAGTAATGTATCAATAGAAGATACAGTAATGCATAAATAGAAGATACAGTAATGCATAAATAGAAGATACAGTAATAATGCATATATAGAAGACACAATAGTAATGTATTAATAGAAGATACAGTAATAATGTATGAATAGAAGATACAGTAATAATGTATGAATATTAGATACAGTAATAATGCACAAATAAAAGCTACAATATTAATATATGAATAGAAGATACAGTAGTAATATATAAACAGAAGTCAGAGGCAATGCATAAGCAGACAATACATTTTCAGTATTAAAAAAATATCTGACGGCAATTTACACAAGTTGAAATATTGAAAAATTGATATGCAACTTATTATATATAGTACAATTGCCATATAAAGACCACTTGCCTGACTTATTTTCCTTGAAGCTAAACCTTCTTAGAAAGACAACTGAAAGTGCAAATGAAAATTTTGATCATGTTGATTCTAAGCAATGTCTGCATGATTTGGTTGCCACCATAAGTCAAATTTGAGTTTTAAATTAGTATTTCAAGCACCGGTGTTTTTAGAAATTACCTGATAGTGACATATTTCAAACCAGCAAGATATAAACTCATTCCCTCACTTACGTATTGCTTAAAGATCTTATTCAACTCTGCCTTCAAACAACTTGTAAATTTCGTGGAGTCATTAAAGTTTATGATTATTGTCCACCTAAGGAAACATTCTGAAAGCTGCCCTCTCCAATAGGATGAAATTTATGTTATTTACTAAAAATATCCTCTATTTAAATCTAAACTATTTGATCACAGAAATAATTTCTCAAACTTTCTCAAAGACTACCTAGAGTTATACCTTCTCTAAACTGCCTTTCTAGATCTCAAACTTTCTCAAAGACTACCTAGAGTTATACCTTCTCTAAACTGCCTTTCTAGACCTCAAACTTTCTCAAAGACTACCTAGAGTTATATACCTTCTCTAAACTGCCTTTCTAGATCTCAAACTTTCTCAAAGACTACCTAGAGTTATACCTTCTCTAAACTGCCTTTCTAGATCTCAAACTTTCTCAAAGACTACCTAGAGTTATACCTTCTCTAAACTGCCTTTCTAGACCTCAAACTTTCTCAAAGACTACCTAGAGTTATACCTTCTCTAAACTGCCTTTCTAGACCTCAAACTTTCTCAAAGACTACCTAGAGTTATATACCTTCTCTAAACTGCCTTTCTAGACCTCAAACTTTCTCAAAGACTACCTAGAGTTATATACCTTCTCTAAACTGCCTTTCTAGATCTCAAACTTTCTCAAAGACTACCTAGAGTTATACCTTCTCTAAACTGCCTTTCTAGATCTCAAACTTTCTCAAAGACTACCTAGAGTTATACCTTCTCTAAACTGCCTTTCTAGATCTCAAACTTTCTCAAAGACTACCTAGAGTTATACCTTCTCTAAACTGCCTTTCTAGATCTCAAACTTTCTCAAAGACTACCTAGAGTTATACCTTCTCTAAACTGCCTTTCTAGATCTCAAACTTTCTCAAGGACTACCTAGAGTTATACCTTCTCTAAACTGCCTTTCTAGATCTCAAACTTTCTCAAAGACTACCTAGAGTTATACCTTCTCTAAACTGCCTTTCTAGATCTCAAACTTTCTCAAAGACTACCTAGAATTACGCCTTCTCTAAACTGCCTTTCTAGATCTCAAACTTTCTCAAGGACTACCTAGAGTTATGCTTTCTCTAAACTGCCTTTCTAGAATGAATCTACAACTATCCCCTTTATTCTCATTATAAGCTATTTCTATATCAAGCAATATTACTTTCGTTATAAAAGAATTAATCATTAAGTCTTTTATAAATACAAAGTCCTTGAAACTTATCCCTGAATTCTTAATCTTAAAATCATGTGCTGATAAACTCCTGCATTTTCTTTTTGATAGTCCATATGGAGTCCCATTCAAATAATAAGCTTAATTACAACCAAATGTTTTACATATTTCATCATGCTAACATTCAATAAATCTGTCTATTTTAATTTAAACTAAGAAATTTCTTTAACTTTTTTTTTATACTTCATTGACAACATGACATTTCTCTTATCTATTCCTTCAACATCACTGAACCTATATATATATATATATATATATATATATATATATATATATATATATATATATATATATATATATATATATATATATATATATATAGTTTTAGTTTTATAAATACTCTCCTAAAATCTTTGTCAATATGTTCTTTAAGATTTTGGAACTAATAAAGTTATTACATACATATTCTTTCCTAGACCTTAAATCCAACAACTGTCCTCAAAACTCTCTAATCAATATGACAATAGTTCTTAATAATTTTTAGCTATCTATCCACTTATCTTATAAATCTACCATTAATTTATAAATCAGCCCTAACCTCATATCTCTTAGAAAATGTTCCTCAGTTTATTCCCAGATACCTAAACTGAATCTTTAATCTTCCTCGTGTCCTCAACCTTTCCATCAAGACATTTGACCTACATTACGTAATCAGTGAAGATCACATAAGGACATTTCATGTAATATCAAGAATTAAGACATTGCTTAAAATCAGTAATATATGTAATTAATATTCACCTACAAACCAGTGAAGTCATTCTAAGGCTTATTATAAAAAACTAACAACTCCAAGAACATCAAGTTTAGGAAAGTATCTCATCTACTTTGAACAAGGATGTTACGTGTGACTGCAGTAATGTTCCTCAAAGGATTTTTCTTTTTAAAATTTAATTAGGCTTTTATGAAAAGTAACTTCTGAGAACAAAACAAGTGAAGCATGATGAGAAGAAAACAAGTGAAGAATGAGGAGCAAAAATACTATCTCAACTTTATTGAAATTAAAATATATTACATCAATTTTTTTCTTCAACAGAACGGGAACTTACTAACCCGATTTGTATATTATTGAGAGAGAGAGAGAGAGAGAGAGAGAGAGAGAGAGAGAGAGAGAGAGAGAGAGAGAGAGAGACTATGCAATTTCTATCTGTTAATATCAGTAATTCCACAGATCTCCATCAGATATGTATACTGGAATTCAAAAATGTTTTTATAATTTAAAACAACTTTATTTTACTTTTCACAGTTTAAGGTATTGCATAATTATCGCTCAATCTTAATGTTATATTACTGACTGATGAAGGTTTTAAACTATAAAATTATAAAAAAAAACCACTAAAGACAGATATTCATGCAGAAATTTAGTCAATTTCTTAATGAATCAGATAGATGGATTTGAAAAGTCTTTCTTTAGCAATCATGTAAATAAAGGTAGCTATAGGATCAATGCTTGCACTACAGTACAGAGATAAAGGGTCTAAGTTAAAATTTGTTAGATTTTAGCCAGTAAGGATTTGCATAAAGGTAGCTATGGGATCAATGCTTGCACTACAGTACAGGGATAGAGGGTCCAAGTTAAAACTGTTAGATTTTAGCCAGTAAGGATTTGAATAGAGGTAGCTATGGGATCAATGCTTGCACTACAGTACAGGGATAGATGGTAAAAGTTAAAACTGTTAGATTTTAGCCAGTAAGGATTTGAATAGAGGTAGCTATGGGATCAATGCTTGCACTACAGTACAGGGATAGAGGGTCTAAGTTAAAACTGTTAGATTTTAGCCAGTAAGGATTTGAATAAAGGTAGCAATGGGATCAATGCTTGCACTACAGTACAGGGATAGAGGGTCTAAGTTAAAACTGTTAGATTTTAGCCAGTAAGGATTTGAATAAAGGTAGCTATGGGATCAATGCTTGCACTACAATACAGGGATAGATGGTTTAAGTTAAAACTGTTAGATTTTAGCCAGTAAGGATTTGAATAAAGGTAGCTATGGGATCAATGCTTGCACTACAGTACAGGGATAGAGGGTCTGAGTTAAAACTGTTAGATTTTAGCCAGTAAAGATTTGAATAAAGGTAGCTATGGGATCAATGCTTGCACTACAATACAGGGATAGATGGTTTAAGTTAAAACTGTTAGATTTTAGCCAGTAAGGATTTGAATAAAGGTAGCTATGGGATCAATGCTTGCACTACAGTACAGGGATAGAGGGTCTAAGTTAAAACTGTTAGATTTTAGCCAGTAAGGATTTGAATAAAGGTAGCTATGGGATCAATGCTTGCACTACAATACAGGGATAGAGGGTTTAAGTTAAAACTGTTAGATTTTAGCCAGTAAGGATTTGAATAAAGGTAGCAATGGGATCAATGCTTGCACTACAGTACAGGGATAGAGGGTCCAAGTTAAAACTGTTAGATTTTAGCCAGTAAAGATTTGAATAAAGGTAGCTATGGGATCAATGCTTGCACTACAATACAGGGATAGACGGTTTAAGTTAAAACTGTTAGATTTTAGCCAGTAAGGATTTGAATAAAGGTAGCTATGGGATCAATGCTTTCACTACAGTACAGGGATAGAAGGTCTAATTTAAAACTGTTAGATTTTAGCCAGTAAGGATTTGAATAGAGGTAGCTATGGGATCAATGCTTGCACTACAGTACAGGGATAGAAGGTCTAAGTTAAAACTGTTAGATTTTAGCCAGTAAGGATTTGAATAAAGGTAGCAATGGGATCAATGCTTGCACTACAGTACAGGGATAGAAGGTCTAAGTTAAAACTGTTAGATTTTAGCCAGTAAGGATTTGAATAAAGGTAGCTATGGGATCAATGCTTGCACTACAATACAGGGATAGATGGTTTAAGTTAAAACTGTTAGATTTTAGCCAGTAAGGATTTGAATAAAGGTAGCTATGGGATCAATGCTTGCACTACATTACAGGGATAGAAGGTCTAATTTAAAACTGTTAGATTTTAGCCAGTAAGGATTTGAATAGAGGTAGCTATGGGATCAATGCTTGCACTACAGTACAGGGATAGAAGGTCTAAGTTAAAACTGTTAGATTTTAGCCAGTAAGGATTTGAATAAAGGTAGCTATGGGATCAATGCTTGCACTACAATACAGGGATAGAGGGTCTAAGTTAAAACTGTTAGATTTTAGCCAGTAAGGATTGAATAAAGGTAGCTATGGGATCAATGCTTGCACTACAGTACAGGGATAGAAGGTCTAAGTTAAAACTGTTAGATTTTAGCCAGTAAAGATTTGAATAAAGGTAGCTATGGGATCAATGCTTGCACTACAATACAGGGATAGAGGGTCTAAGTTAAAACTGTTAGATTTTAGCCAGTAAGGATTTGAATAAAGGTAGCTATGGGATCAATGCTTGCACTACAGTACAGGGATAGAGGGTCTAAGTTAAAACTGTTAGATTTTAGCCAGTAAGGATTTGAATAAAGGTAGCTATGGGATCAGTGCTTGTACTACAGTACAGGGATAGAGGGGTCTAAGTTAAAATTGTTAGATTTTAGCCAGTAAGGATTTAAATAAAGGTAGCTATGGGATCAATGCTTGTATTATAGTACAGGGATAGATGGTATAAGTTGAAATTCATTAAGATTTTAGCCAGCAGTTATCTAAATAAAGGTAGGTATGGGGTCAATTTTGTACTGTAGTACAGAGATAGAGATTTTACAAGTTAAAAATAATATTTTAGCCTATTCTAAATATATTTCAATACGGAAACCAACTTCGACATTAGTTATGCCAAATAAAAGTTATCAAACAGAAGTGATAAAACAATATGACAGAAACAAGCTAATCTCAAAATGAAAGATCAATTTAGACTTTGAAATAAACTATAGACCAAGTCTAAATGGGATGGGTTACGAAAGCAGGAGAATAATTATAGAAATGGTTTGAAGTTACAGTTCCAAGAATTTTAAACAATGCATATAATAGGTTTCAGGAGATAGAGAGTGAAACACAAAGTTAATAACCCAGCAGTCACACGTACTGATAACTTGTTTAAAATAGTTACATAAATTCACAGATAATATCACTCATTGATTAAACAATCTAGAACAGAAATGTCGAAACTCAAATCCTTTCGAGGGTCAATTTTGTACTTTTTTATTGGCAAGACTGAAGATTAAAAGTTTTTTTTTGCTGGTCATATTAGTTTACCACAAAATACAATTGGGTTCATATCTGTTTAGTTAAATTTTCCTCAGTTATAACCATTATAACAAGTTGAAAAATCTAGTCATCTTGAGGGCCACATCTGGCCCGCAGGCCTCAAATTTGACATTTCTGGTCTAGAGAAACCTCTATTCTTTAAATTGATAAAAAAAAAAGATATGGGGGAATCATTTCAATGATCTTTATAGGATAATTTCTGATACCAAAGTCCTTAGACGTAACGTGTTTTCCTACTTCACAGGACACTTTCAAAGAATACCTTTTGTGATCAAATTCATTTTTCATGACTACTAGATTAATGTTTTAAAATTTCATACTTTTCTGCTAGTTGATTACTAAACCTATTATACAAATTACTGTCAATCACTGAAGCTTATATAAATCTTGTTCCCTTTAGGTTTTAAACTTAAAATCTAAAACTATTTCCTTACCCTAAGGCTAGTTTAACTTAAGAGACTTTATAGGAATATTCTGATGATGTTAAATTAACGAAAATCTTAAGTATCAAAACTTCTAACTTTATCAGAACTTGAAACGCAAAATAGTTAAAACATCTAGTTACCATAAATATACTAAAAAGTATGAAGACATAAATGGTCATGCCATAAAACTAATTCTGAAAATGTCCATATGAAGCACAAAGACCGTATTTGAATAATGCTTAAAGAATTAAAGATAAGAAAAATTAAGACTAGAATATGACTCGTTAAAAGTAAATGTTCGGATTGGAAATTAAATTCTTTATATGAAAAGATTGAAGATCGAACTAGTCTAAATAAATTTGGTCAAGAACAAGAAAAATGTTTCCATCATTGATTTTTTAAAATGAAGTTGAAGATTCAGCTTGTTGACAGTAGTTTTTGAGGGTCCAGTAATATATCTTTTTTTTTGAAAAATTCCTCTCTTCTTGCCATGGATTCTTCAATCCTGTGGAAAGAAAATTTAAATATTATTTTGACACATGGATGGATATTTTACTACACAAAATTTTCTGCACACTAATACAGCTAGAGATCTATGGCATGAATTACCCACTTATGCTAATGAAATAATCATTTGCATGAAGCCCTCGACATATAACCAAAAGAAATTCTTAAATCGATGAAGTTTCCCATTTTATCTAACGACAGAATTACTCCCGTTACCTTTACAACTAAACTCTTTAAACCTATACGTTGATCCCCTACATATTTACTGTCCAAATCCAAAATTGCATCCTAAGACGTAAAGATGTTCAGCTTCATTGTAAGGTTAAACTATGGATTAGAATCTCCTGCCTAACAGAATACTAAATACTTTTGCAAATCTATCCAACATTAAGCCATAAGCCCTTTCCAATAAAACCAAAGGGCAGCTATAATGATAATCCATTGAATCTATAGCAACTTAATGTTAATATCTATATTTATCCAATGAATAATCTACCATACTTAAGAGAGTGACTAAAGTGTCACACTAAACAGAGCCAACTGAATAAAAATACTGATTTATTGCATAACCAATAAGATTGACTAAAGTGTTACATTAAACATATGGTTTTAACACAGCCCACTGAATAAAAATACTGATTTATTGCATAAACAATAACATTGACCAGTGTTATATTAAACATATGGTTTTAACACAGCCCACTGAATAAAAATACAGATTTATTGCATAACCAACAAGATTGACCAATTTGTTACATTAAACACGTGATTTTGACACAGCCCACTGAATAAAAATACTGATTTATTGCATAACCAATAAGATTGACTAAAGTGTTACAATAAATACATGGTTTTAACACAGCCCACTGAATAAAACCACTGATTTATTGCATAAACAATAAGAGTGACTAAAAGTGTTACATTAAACACATGGTTTTAACACAGCCCACTGAATAAAAATACTGATTTATTGCATAAACAATAAGAGTGACTAAAAGTGTTACATTAAAACACATGGTTTTAACACAGCCCACTGAATAAAAATACTGATTTATTGCATAAACAATAAGAGTGACTAAAAGTGTTATATTAAACACATGGTTTTAACACAGCCCACTGAATAAAACCACTGATTTATTGCATAAACAATAAGAGTGACTAAAGTGTTACATTAAACACATGGTTTAAACACAGCCCACTGAATAAAACCACTGATTTATTGCATAACTAATAAGATTGACTTAATTGTTACATTAAACACATGGTTTTAACACAGCCCACTGAATAAAAATACTGATTTATTGCATAACCAATAAGAGACTAAAAGTGTTACATTAAACACATGGTTTTAACACAGCCCACTGAATAAAACCACTGATTTATTGCATAACTAATGCAGCCTTAAAATATTCAGCCAATCATATCATAACACCTAGACGAAGTTACTTTAATACAACAACCCTTGTTATACAGTATATCAACAACCACTATCACACCAACATTCGATGTCTCTTCAGTAACGTTACCTTTTGGGTAACTTACACAAAATATTCAATTGATTTTTTATAATCAATGAATGCTCATGAAAATCAGATCTGGGGCATAACTATTTATAGAAGTATTGTTTCCATTAGTATGAGAGAGAGAGAGAGAGAGAAGAGAGAGGAGAGAGAGAGAGAGAGAGAGAGAGAGAGAGAAAGAATTGCTGATGTATAACTATTTATAGAAGTATTGTCTCCATTAGTGAGAGAGAGAGAGAGAGAGAGAGAGAGAGAGAGAGAGAGAGAGAGAGAGAGAGAGAGAGAGAGAGAGAGAGAGAGAGAGAGAGAGAGAGAAAGAATTGCTGATGTATAACTATTTATAGAAGTATTGTCTCCATTAGTGAGAGAGAGAGAGAGAGAGAGAGAGAGAGAGAGAGAGAGAGAGAGAGAGAGAGAGAGAGAGAGAATTGCTGATGTATAACTATTTATAGAAGTATTGTCTCCATTAGTGAGAGAGAGAGAGAGAGAGAGAGAGAGGAGAGAGAGAGAGAGAGAGAGAGAGAGAGAGAGAGAGAGAGAGAGAGAGAATTGCTGATGTATAACTATTTATAGAAGTATTGTCTCCATTAGTGAGAGAGAGAGAGAGAGAGAGAGAGAGAGAGAGAGGAGAGAGAGAGAGAAGAGAGAGAGAGAGAGAGATAGAGAGAGAGAGAGAAAGAATTGGTGATGTATAACTATTTATAGAAGTATTGTCTCCATTAGTGAGAGAGAGAGAGAGAGAGAGAGAGAGAGAGAGAGAGAGAGAGAGAGAGAGAGAGAGAGAGAGAGAGAGAGAGAGAGAATTGTTTTATTAAATGGTCCAGGTAATTGTTTCGAATAATAAGGACATCAATATCATCATCATCAATAGAGAGAGAGAGAGAGAGAGAGAGAGAGAGAGAGAGAGAGAGAGAGAGAGAGAGAGAATTGCTGATGTATAACTATTTATAGAAGTATTGTCTCCATTAGGAGAGAGAGAGAGAGAGAGAGAGAGAGAGAGAGAGAGAGAGAGAGAGAATTGCTGATGTATAACTATTTATAGAAGTATTGTCTCCATTAGTGAGAGAGAGAGAGAGAGAGAGAGAGAGAGAGAGGAGAGAGAGAGAGAGAGAGAAAGAATTGGTGATGTATAACTATTTATAGAAGTATTGTCTCCATTAGTGAGAGAGAGAGAGAGAGAGAGAGAGAGAGAGAGAGAGAGAGAGAGAGAGAGAGAGAGAGAGAGAGAGAATTGTTTTTATTAAATGGTCCGGGTAATTGTTTCGAATAATAAGGACATCAATATCATCATCATCAATAGAGAAGCTTCAACCCTATTTGAAAAAAACAGGATGTTATAAGCCCTATAAGAACTCCAACAGAGGAAAAAATAGCCCAGTGTGTCCGAGTGTACCCTAAAGCAAGTTAACTCTAACCCAAGACTGCGGAAGACCATGGTACAGAGGCTATAGCACTACAAGACTAGAGAACAATGGTTTGATTTTGGATGCATTATTCTCTTAAGAAAATTTAGCTATTCATCTTTTCAACAATGAAAGATGATACCTTATAACTTAAGGAGTTAATTCAAGACTTTCATTGCATCTATTGAGATAAAGATTAAAGGTGCCTGGTTTCAGTTCAAGACTTTCATTGCATCTATTGAAATAAAGATTAAAGGTGTCTGGTTCCAGTTCAAGTTTCATCTGATTCTATGGATGAACTTTGAAATATATGGAAACTTCAAGAAAATATGGTTACAAGTCAGAGTGGAGAAATACAAAAGCGATATAAGAAATTTATCAGCGACAAGATTATTTTTAAGTTTAACTCTGTTACCCGAGTACTATTATTATTACAAGCTAAGCTATAACCTAGGTTGAGAAAAGCAAGATACTGAAAGCCCAAGGGCTCCAACAGGGAAAAATAGTCCAGTGAGGAAAGGAAACCAAGACTTAAACAAACTACAATTGAAGTAATAAACAATCAAAATGAAATATCTTAAGAACATCAACAACATTAAATTAGATCATTCATATACAAACTATATAATATTAAAAAAAAGAGAGATAAGATTGAATAGCGTGCCCATGTATTCCCTCAAGCAAGAGAACTCTAATCCAAGACAGTGGTAAGCTATGATACAGAGACTAGAAAACAATTGTTTGATTTTGGAGTGTCCTCTTAGAAGAGCTGCCTACCATATTCAAGTCTCTCTTCTACCCTTACCAAGAGGAATGTAGCCACTGAACAATTACAGTGCAGTAGCTAACCGCGTAATCTCAGTGTTGTCAGGGGTATGAGGAAGGTGAGAATGTACAAAAAGTCCAGATTATTCGTAATTTGAGTAGGCAAAGACAAAATGGAGCCATAACCAGAGAGAGGGGTCCAATGTAGTACTGTCTGGCCAGTCAAAGGACCCAATAACTCACTAGCGGTAGTATCACAACGGTAACTGTTGCGAAGAGAGAGAGAGAGAGAGGAGAGAGAGAGGGAGAGAGAGAGAGAGAGAGAGAGAGAGAGAGAGAGAGAGAGAGAATGTGTAAAACAAATATCATGAAAACAACAGTGCATGTGAAGCCACCCTTCGCCTGTCCTTTGTACAATGGCACACACTTCCACTTGACTGTACCATAGATTATATTCCACTAAATCACCGAGGTTAGAACACTGGGTGAATCTTAACGAAACTATCAGGAACTAGAGGGGCACTCAGTAGTGTGCAGACCTCCGCGGCGGCAGCTTATTTCTAGACCTTTTGATTGAACTTGACCTTTGACCTTAACATGTATTAATTGGCGTGGATTTTCATACGCTCAAATATGAACCAAGTTTGAAGTCTGTGACAACGATGTCCAAACTTATGGCTGATTACGTGAATTGGACATTTAGCTTGACCGTAACCTTGACCTTTAACTTTGACCTTTCAAAATTCGATAATTTTCAGATTTTTACATAACACGTAATCCCTGCAAGTTTCATTACTCAACGATTAAAATTGTGGTCAGAAAGCTGTTCATAAACACACACACACGAACAAGCAACCAAAAACTGGGAGTAAGACATAACCTCCTTCCAACTTCGTTGGCGGAGATTCAATTAGATAATTAGCTAACACTAAGAATAGGCTACATAAAATTACCTCCATTCCCACCCCCACAACCATAAGCAACAAAGACAGCATACATTTACTCCCAAAAAATCCCCACACGAAAAATATTGAATTAATATGATTTTATGAACATTAAATCGTCTAAATATTGAAATCACCGCATTGGATATCCCTAAGCATACATCTAGTCTTTTGACCATCATCATCATCTCCTACACCTATTGACGCAAAGGGCCTCGATTAGATTTCGCCAGTCTCTATCTTGAGCTTTGAATTCAATACTTCATTCACTATCTACTTCGAGCTTCATAGTCCTCAGCCATGTAGGCCTGGATCTTCCAACTCTTCTAGTGCCTTGTGATAGTTATGAATTAATTCACCAGCAACATATACCGTCTAAATAAAAATTATTATATTAAAACTTTAGTTTTTAATATACTTACTGTCAATATTTTCATCAGCCTCCTCCTGTTACGTGGTTCAGCGATCAGATCAGAAAGGGCCCCGCCCCCTTTGTGGTCCTTCCACTATTTTGGCCGGTATATAGAGGAACGTCTGAAAGAAAAATCAAGATATTAAAACGAGTCAAAAACCGATTTTTCAATACTTAAATTATAATAACAAAAAATTTTATGAAAAAATAAGCTTCGCTGTGTGTGTTGGAAATGACTTCAACTAACAATGATGTCTACCTAGACCCCTCTCTCTCTCTCTCTCTCTCTCTCTCTCTCTCTCTCTCTCTCTCTCTCTCTCTCTCTCTCTCTCTCTCTCTCTCGGTGGGTTTAACCCCAAATCCTTGGGAATTTGCCCACGAATCCTGGGAGATTTAACCCAAATCCTGGAGATTGAACACTAAATACTGGGGTATTTCAACCAAATCGTGGGGATTTCACACCAAATACCGGAGATTTAACACCAAATACTTGGGGACTTGAATAACAGTCCTGGGAGATTTAACACCAAATCCTAGGGATTTAACACCAAATCCTAGGGATTTTAACACCAAATCCTGGAGGATTTGAATACCAATCCTGTGGGTTAACCAAGAATCCGGGGAGATTTCACACAAAATCCTAGGGAGATTTAACCACGAATCCTTGGGGATTTAAACTCGAATCCTCTGGGATTTCATAACGAATCCTGGGGATTTAACCATGAATCCTGGTGGATGTAATCACGTATTGAGGGGGATTTAACCAATAATCTTTTGGAGATTTAACCATGAGCCCTGGGGAACTTAACAACGAACCCTGCGGGAATTTAACAGAGAGTCCTAGGGAGATTTAACAACAAGTCATTGGGAGATTTAACAACGAATCCTAGGGAGATTTAACAGAGTGCTAGAGAGATTTAACAACGAATCCTAAGGATATTTAACAACGAGTCCTAGAGAGATTTAACAACGAGTCCTAGGGAGATTTAACAACGAATCCGAGAGAGATTTAACGAGTCCTAGGGAGATTTAACAACGAATCCTAAGGAGATTTAACAGAGAGTCCTAGGGATATTTAACAAAGAGTCCTAGGGAGATTTAACAACGAATCCTAGGGAGATTTAACAAAGTTCTAGTGAGATTTAACAACGAATCCTAGGGAGATTTAACAACGAATCCTAGGGAGATTTAACAACGAATCCTAGGGAGATTTAACAACGAATCCTAGGGAGACTTAAACAGTCCTAGGGAGATTTAACAAAGAGTCCTAGGGAGATTTAACAACGAGTCCTAGAGAGATTTAACAACGAGTCCTAGGGAGATTTAACAACGAATCCTAGAGATTTAACAACGAATCCTAGAGAGATTTAAAGTTATAGGGAGATTTAACAACAAATCCTAGGGAGATTTAACGAATCCTAGGGAGACTTGACAAAGAGTCCTGGGGAGATTTAACAAGGAGTCCTAGGGAGATTTAACAAAGAGTCCTTGGGAGACTTAAAGAGTCCTAGGGAGATTTAAAGAGTCCTAGGGAGATTTAACCCCGACCCCTGGGTAAAACTATTTACACGTTAAAAAAAATTATGGCATACCCCTTCTTTAGCACCACGAAATTTAACAGGGTAAGGTATTCATTTACAAGAGCAGGCTCTACATATGCTGCTAAATTATGCAAAGCTATTGGTTTCCTCTATTACTTTTTCATAATTTAAAACAATACGCCAGACGGGAAAAAAGTTAAGATTGTAAAAATCTATAGAATTGAAAAAAAAACCTAGACTGGTTTCCTCACTAAACGACCTGGAACTGACATAGTCATCATGGTTAACCAAACAGAATTTCGTATTGCCAGCGTACGTTTGAAATATATTAAAAATATATACAGAATTAAAAATGGAGTAATAACTCGTGTCCATGAAATATACAACTCACAAATAATGACACCTTTAATTATGAAAAAATAGGGAAAACAGCAGCTTTCTTCCGAATGAGGACCAGACGTTTTATGAAAACAAATGAAGATTTTTCTAAAAACTAAAATTGCCCCTGAAGAGTCCTAATGAGCAGTCGTTTCTCCAAAGGAAAGTAATATTTTTACGAACGATATAAAATGACTTTGATATGGTAATAATAATAGATTTCGAAATTTTCAAATAACTTCTATCATAAAACCAAAAATAGGCCTAAATGTTCAAAACTTCCTCTAAATGAATATTTGTATTAACAACAATTGCATATATAAATTAATAACACATAATTACACTATTGCTGATTTAACCAACATACTATTCACACTTTACTAATTGCTTAACAGTAACATAAGCGAACTTTAATAATGACTTAATTATATCAATCAATAACGCCCGTAAAAAACGAATTACATTAATATACTAATTTAATTACATCAGGAATCGTTATTTTCATAAAATCGTTAATACTTAACTCGAATATACAATTAAAAATAAAAAAGATACCATTAATATATAAATCAAATACACAAATACAGATTAGTTCGCTGTATTGATAAATTAACTAAGTCCGATTAATTCTTATAATTAGCATAAATCAGCATTGATATTTTTCAATTCGAAAAGCCAAAACAAAATTGATAAAAAGGAGCTCTGGCCAACATTATTCGTTGACAAAAAAAAAAAAAAAAAAAAAAAAAGTCAAATTTCGTAGGCCACTTGGTACAACCATTAACTCACCTGTCAGATCTTAAATAGGGTAATACTCTACCCCTTGCCTACCCAACGTCTACTATCTTCCCAGTAATATATATAAAACGCTTATTAAATGTGTATTTCATATGTTTATGAGCTCATAAAATAGGTTACGATGTTTCAATGACCTCACACAGGTATATAAACGAAGCAATCCTTTCTGAGTGGGGACACCTTAACTTGGTGAAAGGTTTGTGTGTTGCCATGATCAGCTTGCTGTACTGTCAGGAACACCCATACTAGGCTGGTTTGCTCTGAGCCATCAGATAAAATTCTACAATTATCATTCCGCACTGGCCAGCGTGATGATGAAAATTGGCCAAACCCCAGACATGATTAAAGACATGGCTGAAGGTTTTGTCCTCCACTGGACTAGAAACGACTACATTATATATATATATATATATATATATATATATATATATATATATATATATATATATATATATATATATATATATACAGTATATATATATATATATATATATATATATATATATATATATATATATATATATATATATATTTGAACAAATGCAGCCGTCTCCAGTCCACGGCCAGACAAAGGCTTCAAACATATCTTTATGTATGTCTGGGGTCTGGCCAGTTTTCATCATAATTTTGGCGTTAATCAAACCTACGTCTTCTTATTAACAAATAAAATGGCTACTTTTCTTCTATGAATTTAATAACTGCGATGCATAGTTCTACCGATTAATGTATACATAAACTCAAAATCAGTTTTAAGGAACCAACACTCGACTGACCTTCACACCTCCAAGGCTCGTAGGGAAATGCTCTGAAAACCAGAGCATTTCCCTGAGCCAATCAGAGGCCTCCAACAGAACACCTTTGTAAGCCACTCTCTCATTGGCTTAAACTTTCATTCTTTGGCTAAGATGCTTAGAAGCTGTCCTCCTATTGGCTAGACTCTTTCAGTCAATTTTGACACCAGGGGGTATTTTCAAAGCAAAATTATCTAATAGCCAGGGATATTCATTAATTAATTCTACATAACTTAAGACTAAATTTATTCAAGTTAATATGCCAATATTAGAAATTGGATAAAATAAAAATTTTGATTTATAATAAAGCACAGAATTTAAGAACTGAAAGACCTTCCTGACAAACAAGCAAACAAGGTGATTGATTCTTACAAGAGTCACTGGCTATTATTAACCTCTGCAATAATTGCAATACTTTTGACCCAACGAATTTAAAGGACGCAATTGCATTAATATATTTCAGCAATATAAAAAACTTGGAATATTTTCCATTCGTAATTATTCATTGTAAAGATAATGTTTTTTTGGTCTCATAACCTTATTGACTTTAATTACAATCATCATAATTACAATAATGAAATTAACCTCCTTGATATGAAATGGCCAAAGACTCGACTTATATGTTATTATTTTTTTTTTTAATTGTTTTGGGTTTAAATCCAACCCTCCACTGAAGTCGAGTGAACTACTTCTCGGGCGGGTCCATATTAATCATCTAACGAAACATTTTCATTACAACTTATACAATTCCTTGATTTTAGCATCTTCCAAATCATATGATCTTGTGAAAAGTAATGTCATTAGTTTCTTCTTAAATTCAATTCCTCCCATTAGGTCCTTTATTTCAGTTGGCAGTTTATTATAGTGTCTAGGCGCACAGTAGCTAAAAGCCCTTATACTATAATTTACTATTTGTTCTTGGTTCAGATAGCCTATGTTTGTCACTCATGTGTCTTGTGTTAACATTATTATTATTATTATTATTATTATTATTATTATTATTATTATTATGCTAAGAAGCTGGAAATTATTAAATTTTGGAAGGTCAAGGTCAAAGGTCAAGGCCACGGTCGAGTAAAAGGTCGAGAAATAAGCTGCCACGACGGAGGTCTTATACTAAAATTTACTATTTGTTCTTGGTTCAGATAGCCTATGTTTGTCACTCATGTGTCTTGTGTTAACATTATTATTATTATTATTATTATTATTATTATTATTATTATTATTATTATTATGCTAAGAAGCTGGAAATTATTAAATTTTGGAAGGTCAAGGTCAAAGGTCAAGGCCACGGTCGAGTAAAAGGTCGAGAAATAAGCTGCCACGACGGAGGTCTTCGCTCTATTGAGTACCCCTCTAGTTTTGCTATAAAAAAAAAAACACTAGTTTTTGCTAAATGAGCGTATACCATTTCGTGCCTAAATATCAAAACGTACCATATCAACAGAATAATTCACTTAGACGGAATCCCAACTGCTTAATAATGACAGCCTTCGACACGTCTCCTTTCTCTAATATTAACCGTCCATCACGTTTGACACGCAACCTGTCAGTCGATGCTAAGGAGGACGTGAATAATGAGTTGTCAGATGCAGAAAATCTGTCACATAGTCAGAAGAATCTTTCAGGGACACAATTTATTAAACCAACATCGGGGGTTCTTAGTTTTCCCTTAGATTTTTTTTTTTTTTTTAATGTGGGTTCGGTTAAATACCAAAGGTTTATTTGAGTACGGAGTATTTTATACTGCGAAATATTATGTTGTGATAGATCTTAATTTTTTTTTTCCGGAAATGTTTTGGTGAGTTTTAGAGATCATAGGAAAAAGGCACATATTTGTATATGCATATATATATATTATATATATATGTGTATATATATATTATATATATATGTGTATATATATATATATATATGTGTGTGTGTGTGTATGTATATATACTTATGTATATGTATATATATCTATATAAATTCATATGTATTTATATGTATATATACATACATACATAATATATACAGTATATATATATATATATATATATATATATATATATATATATATATATATATATATATATATATATATATATATATATATATATATATATATAAACACAATCCTTTTCTGAGTGGGGACACCTCAACATAGTGAAAGGGTTTGTGTATCGCCATGATCAGCAAAGCTGTATTAGTTATGACCACCCATACTAGGTTGGTTTACTGTGAGCAATCAGTCAAAAGTCTCCCTCCATCACCAATCTGCAGTTGGCTAGCAGGGTGATGAAAACTGGCCAAACCCCAGACAAGAACAATGACTTGTCCGAGGTCTTTGTCCTGAGTGGACTATAGACGGCCTTTGTTGCTGTTGTTGTTGTGTATAAATAAACAAATAAATAGCTTCATAGTCCTCAGCCATGTAGGCCTAGGTCTTCCAACTCTTCTAGTGCCTTGTGGAGCCCAGCTGAACGTTTGGTGAACTAATCTCTCTTGGGTAGTGCGAAGAGCATGCCCAAACCATCTCCATCCAATTCAGTAAAAAAAACAAATTGATATAATGTCACACACCTATTGCGTTTTCTACTTCTTAAAGAACACCTCAACAGAAAATGGATGCTAGTGCTCTTAGAAATGAGTGTGCACTATTGCAAGGGAGGTGAAAGTGGAAGATGTGGAGTGGTAGTGGAAGATACCGAGGGATGATAGCGGAGGCTGAAACGCTGTAACTGGAGCTAGAAGGTGATAGCTAAACGAGGAGAGGTGATAGATAAACGAGGAGAGGTGATATCTAAACGAGGAGAAGTGATAGCTAAACGAAGAGAGGTGATAGAGGTGTGATAGCTAAACGAAGAGAGGTGATAGAGGTGTGATAGCTAAACGAAGAGAGGTGATAGGGAGACGAAGAGAGGTTATAGATAAACGAGGAGAGGTGATAGATTAACGAAGAGAGGTTATAGATAAACGAGGAGAGGTGATAGCTAAACGAGAAGAGGTGATAGCTAAACGAAGAGAGGTGATAGTAAACGAGGTGAGATAATAGCTAAACGAGGAGAGGTGATAGCTAAACGAAGAGAGGTGATAGTAAACGAGGTGAGATGATAGCTAAACGAAGAGAGGTGATAGCTTGAGATGAAAGGCAATAACGTGAGGTGATAGCTAAACGAAGAGGGGTTATAGCTAAACGAGGAGAGATGCTAGCTAAACGAGGGGAGGTGATAGCTAAACAAAGAGAGGTGATAGCTAAACGAAGAAAGGTGCTAGCTTGAGATGAAAGGCAATAACGTAAGATGAAAGGTGATAATGGAAGATGAAAGGTGATAATGGAAGATGAGAGGTGATAGTGGAAGGTGTGAGGTGGTAGTGGAAGCTGAAATGCAATAATAAAAACTGAAAGGTGATAGGGGAAGATGAAAGGCGATAATGGAATATAAAAGGTGATAATGGAAGATGATAGGTGAGAGTGCAAGATGAAAGGTGATAATGGAAGACGAGAGGTGAGATTGGAAGATGAGAGGTGATAATGGAAGTTGAAAGGCGATAATGGAAGATGAGAAGTGATAGTGGAAGATGAGCTATCTGGAGATTTTAATTCAATACTTCTCCACTCATCTACTCCATCTCCTCCTACGCCTATTGACGCAAAGGGCCTCAGTTAGATTTCCCCAGTCGTCTCTATCTGGAGCTTTTAATTCAATACTTCTCCACTCATCTACTCCATCTCCTCCTACACCTATTGGCGCAAAGGGCCTCGGTTAGATATCGCCAATCGTCTCTATCTTAAGCTTTTAATTCAATACTTCTCCATTCATCATCTACTTCATCTCCTCCTACGCCTATTGACGCAAAGGGCCTCGGTTAGATATCGCCAATCGTCTCTATCTTAAGCTTTTATTATTATTATTATTATTACTATCCAAGCTACAACCCTAGTTGGAAAAGCAAGATGCTATAAGCCCAGGGGCTCCAACAGGGAAAAATAGCCCAGTGAGGAAAGGAAATAAGGAAATAAATAAATGAAGAGAACAAATTAACAATAAATCATTCTAAAAACAGTAACAACGTCAAAACAGACATGTCATATATAAACTATTAACAGCATCAAAAACAAATATGTCATAAATAAACTATAAAAAGACTCATGTCCGCCTGGTCAACAAAAAAGCATTTGCCCCAACTTTGAACTTTTGAAGTTCTACTGATTCAACCACCCGATTAGGAAGATCATTCCACAACTTGGTAACAGCTGGAATAAAACTTCTAGAGTACTGCGTAGTATTGAGTCTCGTGATGGAGAAGGCCTGGCTATTAGAATTAACTGCCTGCCTAGTATTACGAACGTCATCTACTTCATCTCCTACGCCTATTGACGCAAAGGGCCTCGGTTAGATATCGCCAATCGTCTCTATCTTAAGCTTTTAATTCAATACTTCTCCATTCATCATCTACTTCATCTCCTACGCCTATTGACGCAAAGGGCCTCGGTTAGATATCGCCAATCGTCTCTATCTTAAGCTTTTAATTCAATACTTCTCCATTCATCATCTACTTCATCTCCTCCTACGCCTATTGACTCAAAGGGCCTCGGTTAGATTTCCTCAGTCATCTTTATCTTGAGCTTTAGATTCAACAATTCTCCATTATATTTCTACGAACTAAAAATTACTGAAATGTAGCACTGAGTCAAACTACCCTTGCTTTTCCATATAGCTCAGAGACGTGTATATATATATATATATATATATATATATATATATATATATATATATATATATATATATATATATATGTATATATATATATATATATATATATATATAGAGAGAGAGAGAGAGAGAGAGAGAGAGAGAGAGAGAGAGAGAGAGAGAGAGAGAGAGAGAGAGAGAGAGAGAGAGAGAGAGAGAGAGAGAGAGAGAGTTCCATAAAGGTTCGTTGATAAATAGTTATAAAAAAAAACACACTAAAAGTATTTAACACCACAGTTGCTGTAGAAGAAATGGGTAACTAAAATCAAGATTCGTTAAGGATAACATATCATTGTGCCTATCATCTCCTCCCACGCCTATTGACGCAAAGGGCCTCGGTTAGATTTCGCCAGTCGTCTCTATCATCTCCTCCTTCGCCTATTGACGCAAAGGGCCTCGGTTAGATTTCGCCAGTCGTCTCTATCATTTCCTACTTCACGCTTCATAGTCCTCAGCCATGTAGGTACAATTTCCATGAACATTGTGCCTATATGATCATTAAAACATAAATAATGATATTTAATTACTTAAATAAGTTATACTGCTAAAATAGCTACAATACCATACACTCCTCTCTTCTTCATAATTCAGGAGAAATCGACGTTAATGTTAAATTGAGTTCCGTGAAATATCTTTTTTTGTGGGTTGACGAGCTGGAGAGCAAACGACCAATCAAAACAAGAAAGCAACATTATCGATTGCCCAGTTAAGCACAAAAGGGCTCTACGGCAAGGGGATTCCGACCATTCGCTTTGTGACGCCCCCTGAGAGGCAGAAGCATCTTAAGGGAATCTGAATCTCGTCCGCTTATTCCCTCCGCAGAGTCCCCGGCCACTGGGAGGGAGTATCATGATGGCCAACATCACGCTCCTGACGAATGCCATGAACTTCACTGTAGCAACGCCCTTCGCTCTCCTGATGCAGGTGGCCTCCCTCTCCAGCAATCTCAACGCTGTCCTTGAAAGCAACAGCAACAGAAATAACAGCCAGCAACAAGCAACTATAATGTTCCTTTCGAATCTGATGAGCGAACTACATACAACGCTATTCTTTACAAGGGATCTCAGCCTCAGAGATAG
>NC_090734.1:129218351-129228351 GCF_036898095.1 Palaemon carinicauda
ATACCAGTAATCAGAGGGTATATATATATATATATATATATATATATATATATATATATATATATATATATACATACAGTATATATATATATATATATATATATATATATATATATATATATATATATATATATATATATGTATATATATATATATATATATATATATATATATATATATATATATATATATACACACACATATATATACAGTATATATATATATATTTATATATATATATTTATATATATATATATATATATATATATATATATATATATATATATATATATATATATATATATCGGTTGACAGTTGTATAATGTTCCACAAAATAAACCTGAATTAATGAAACGAACTATCACCTATTTTTAATTAAAGAAACAGATTAAAATGTCTATTAGTTCCCCTCAACGATAAGAAACGTCTCAAATGATCCAGAAGAATAGAAGATTCATTTATGAATATTTCTCTCCACTCTTAAACATTTCAGAGAGTGCAGAAGATCATAAATAAGTTTCCCAACTAAAATAATATTTAGTTTAATTCTGTATAGCTCAGAGTAAAACAATGATTTGAATAAATAGTTTCCTAAACCAGTCTATATTTCTAGGAGAGGCACAAGTGCACATTCAAGTGGACGACATTGCCAGAGCCGACTCAGGCCTGACTTGGCGGAAGACTTTGCCTGCACTCCAGTCCTTCACCTTCTGCGTCCGCATCTACTCCTACAGGAGTCGTTACTCCGACTACTTCTTTTCCTACGCAACGAACACCAGTGACAATGAACTGGCTTTCCGTGAGTAACAACATTTCTTCTTCTTTAGAGGCGGCAACTAATTGTGTAATACATCATGGTAGAACGGCTCCGATGGGCTCCAAAGGGATTAAAAAAAAAGTAAATTTTATTTGAAATCCCCCTTAAAAAATATACTGTTTTCGGCCGAATTTCAGTATAACCACTGATCTTTAAAGGCTGAAATTAATTGTGTAATACATCATGGTAGAACGGCTCTGATGGGCCCCAAGGGATGATAAAAAAAAAAAAAAAAAAAAAAAAAAAAAAAAAAAAAAAAAAAAAAAAAAAAACACCTAAATTTAATTTGAAATCCCCCTAACAAATATACTATTTTCAGCCGAATTTCAGTAAAATATAGGCGACCGTAATTTTTACCCAACTCTTCTATTCTCTTTTACGGTTTGGTGACTGTAATATCACTCATTTACGTCAATATATCCGTTATTAAAACGATAAATGCCTGGCAATATTTATTCCAAGATTTTTATCATTTTACGGTTTGGTGACCGTAATATCACTCATTTACGTCAATATATCCGTTTTTAAAACGATAAATGCCTGGCAACATTTATTCCAGGCTTTTTATTATTTATTTTAATGGAAATTTTGATCAGTGTATGAGAGAATCAACTAAATTAATGGTTTCCAGTTTGGGCCACTTTTAAAAGTCCACCTCCCATTTGGAACTTTCTGCAGTTTCCTTTAGTATCTATACCTGTAGGATAGAAATGGCTCCTATTTCTTCAGAGCGTTAGCATCCAGTCCGATATTAATCTCAGATATCACATTTCAGATCTGAAATATGACGTAAGTGAGCTACGCCTAGCTTGCTGTTCGAGGCGTATCTTCCACGCTATCCACGTTGACAGCATCCAGTCTGATATTAATCTCAGATATTACATTCCAGATCTAAAATATGACGTGAGTGAGCTACGCCTAGCTTGCTGTTCGAGGCGTATCTTCCAGGCTATCCACGTCGACAGCATCCAGTCTGATATTAATCTCAGATATTACATTTCAGATCTAAAATATGACGTGAGTGAGCTACGCCTAGCTTGCTGTTCGAGGCGTATCTTCCACGCTATCCACGTCGACAGCATCCAGTTTGATATTAATCTCAGATATTACATTCCAGATCTAAAATATGACGTGAGTGAGCTACGCCTAGCTTGCTGTTCGAGGCGTATCTTCCAGGCTATCCACGTCGACAGCATCCAGTTTGATATTAATCTCAGATATTACATTTCAGATCTAAAATATGACGTGAGTGAGCTACGCCTAGCTTGCTGTTCGAGGCGTATCTTCCAGGCTATCCACGTTGACAGCATCCAGTCTGATATTAATCTCAGATATTACATTTCAGATCTAAAATATGACGTGAGTGAGCTACGCCTAGCTTGCTGTTCGAGGCGTATCTTCCAGGCTATCCACGTTGACAGCATCCAGTCTGATATTAATCTCAGATATTACATTTCAGATCTAAAATATGACGTGAGTGAGCTACGCCTAGCTTGCTGTTCGAGGCGTATCTTCCACGCTATCCACGTCGACAGCATCCAGTTTGATATTAATCTCAGATATTACATTCCAGATCTAAAATATGACGTGAGCGAGCTACGCTTAGCTTGCTGTTCGAGGCGTATCTTCCACGCTATCCACGTCGACAGCATCCAGTTTGATATTAATCTCAGATATTACATTTCAGATCTAAAATATGACGTGAGCGAGCTACGCCTAGCTTGCTGTTCGAGGCGTATCTTCCACGCTATCCACGTCGACAGCATCCAGTCTGATATTAATCTCAGATATTACATTTCAGATCTAAAATATGACGTGAGTGAGCTACACCTAGCTTGCTGTTCGAGGCGTATCTTCCACGCTATCCACGTCGACAGCATCCAGTTTGATATTAATCTCAGATATTACATTCCAGATCTAAAATATGACGTAAGTGAGCTACGCTTAGCTTGCTGTTCGAGGCGTATCTTCCAGGCTATCCACGTCGACAGCATCCAGTCTGATATTAATCTCAGATATTACATTTCAGATCTGAAATATGACGTAAGTGAGCTACGCCTAGCTTGCTGTTCGAGGCGTATCTTCCACGCTATCCACGTCGACAGCATCCAGTCTGATATTAATCTCAGATATTACATTCCAGATCTGAAATATGACGTAAGTGAGCTACGCCTAGCTTGCTGTTCGAGGCGTATCTTCCACGCTATCCACGTCGACGTGAAATTATTAAAATGGTTCTCCTTCTGTGCCGCTGTTGATTTATCCTCGCTCGAAGTTACCTTTGTCCACACATTTGGAGTAAATCAAGAAATTCTCGTTGATACGGTAAGTATTATATCCAGTGTGATTAGAAATTTGCAGGGTAGAGTAGTTGTATGGGCAAGAGAGCAGCTTCATCTGATGTTAAAGGCATCACTGGTCTGAACGATTGGATCATGTATGTCAGATGGTATTTTGGGCAGTGCTTCTTCTTCTTCTTCTTCTTCTTTGTCTGCATCTTTATTACCTTTTGATATCTATTTCACTTTATTTTATCAACCTTACTTTATCTTATTATTAATTTCTTTTCGTAAGTTTATCCATTACCTCTCAGGTTCTAGAAAATGACCTTCTTTCCTTATTGGGGAAGTTGCCCTTGTTACATTTTGCTATTGCAACTAAAATACAGTTCTGCTTATAAATCATATCATACTATCTTTAATATTCAGGTTTCGTACCAAGTTCGTGTTTTAATGTACGACTTTTCTTCCAGCAAAAAGACTCCAAAAACCCACTGCTGGTCAATGGAGGAGGGATTGTTATTCTTGGGCAGGATCAAGATGAACCTGGTGGTGGGACAGACAGAGAACAAAGCTTCAACGGATTGATGACAGATTTATACTTAACCTCTAGCGTTCTAACAAAAGAGGACATGTTAGGTTATATAAACTGTAATCAAAACTTTATGTTACGCCACTTGCCTCTAATGGATTTTAGCAATGTTTCGCTTGATTTCATATTAGGAGTGAGTACAGAAGAGAGGAATGTACAGAATTCTTGTCCCGCAAACAACAAAATTTACTCTGTATTCCCCGAAGCAAGAAACTTCAAAGAAGCTAACCATTTTTGTTCAATTTTGAATGGTAAAATGGCAATTCCTTTAAATGCAGCAGATAACTTGGCACTTTATGAACAAGGATCTAAGTCTTCAGATAAGTGTACTGCATTTGAGAAATCTAGTGGAATGTGGGTGGCAGTGACATGGGATTTACAGAAAAAGATATGGCAAGACAGCTACATAAAAACACCAGCTAGGTATAAGAACTTTGCTACTGAAATTGCACCAAATACAGAGGAACCTCTGTGCGTCGTTGCTAAAACCCTTGCTGAAACGCCAGAGATAACCCGAGATGGCAACTGGGACATTGAAAAGTGCGACAGAAGTGTGTGCACTGCCTGTCAGTTTGAGGAATCTAAGCCTTTAAAAATAAGAGGTCTCTGTGAGGAGTCTATTTTTGATCGCCTCTACTACGTATACGACAGAATCAATAATCGCCCAGTATTCAATGGATTTAGATGGACTAAAATTGCTTGGAATAATTCTCTCTCAGCTTATGATTACACATGGACCTTGTATCAGATTGCTGAACCTTCAGTTCAGGCAAGAATGGTAAGAAAATCGGAGCTGGAATATCCCATAGGAGTTCATGAATTTGAAGTTGTAGGGGACAAGTGTCCAGGAAGGAAAATCAAATTGAAGCTCACGTCTTGCCCAAATGGAATGTACACATGTACTGATGGCTCTTGTATTGACATAAGTAAAAGATGTGACTTGGAGCTGGACTGTGCAGACAGTGGTGATGAACTCAATTGCGACACAGTGGTTCTACCACCAGGATATGACAAACTCTTACCCCCACCAAAAGTTGACAGCTCAACTCCTGCTCAGATCTCTATAGACTTCAATATTCGCCTCATTAGGAAATTTAATTTGCTGGATTCCCAGTTGGTCATAGACTGTTTGATCACCAGAAGCTGGTACGACTCGCGGGTGAAGTATAAGAACCTACATTCTTCGAGAAACTTGAACCTCATTGATGACATTGTTGATGTGATATGGTACCCAGATGTTACACTTCTTGGGGCAGATAACAGCATTGCTAACTATCAGATGCTGAGCACAGCAGGCTGGGGTCAAAGACTTACAGAACCCGAGCCAGATGATGACAAGCTTCTTGATGAGGGTAAGTAGCCTTTAAAATTCCTTTTGCTAGCGATTTTTAATGATCGTGAATGAACAAATCATGACAGATTTAGATTTCCCTTCTTCTGCTTTCTCTATTTAACCTCAATAATTGTAGGACATTTGATACATAGTTTTCCTGTTTGACTTATATCTTTAGCCAATATTTCAAAACAATAGACAGGTAGAAATACAGGTCTTTGGTGAGGGTTTGAAGAAAAGGATCAACCCAGCAAGGTGAGGATTACCTCATCTGAGTGATCTGTTTTTAACTAGGATATATTCATTGGTTAAATCAACAAATACACTCTGGGCTGTAAAATTATTATTATTATTATTATTATTATTATTATTATTATTATTATTATTATTATTATTATTATTATTATTATTATTATTATTATTATTATTATTATTATTGTTGTTGTTGTTGTTAGCTAGGTTACAACCCTATTTGGAAAAGCAGATGCTAGAGGACCAAGGGCTCCAACAAGAAAAAACAGCTCAGTGAGGGAAGAAAATAAGGAAATAAATAAGCAATATGAAAAATAATTAATAGAGAATAAACATATCTCAAGCTCAGTAATAACTTTAAAATAAATATGTTGAATACAAACTATGAAGAGAGATTTATGTCAGCGTGTGGACCATAAAAACATTCGCTACAAATTTCAACTTTTGAAGTTCCACAGATTTAGTTACCCTATTAGGAAAATCATTCCACAATCTGGTCACAGCTGGAATAAAACTTGACATACAAGTGAATATCATTGCAAAAGAAGACTGTTCAGGTGAACTTAAATCCTTAAATGATAAATCTTATCAAACTCAATTATTATTCTTATTATTACTTGCTAAACTACAACCCTAGTTGGAAAAGCAGGATGCTATAATCCCAGGGGCTCCAACGGGGAAAATAGCTCAGTGAGGAGAGGAAACAATGAATAACAAAATATTTTAAGAAGAGCAACAACATTGAAATAAATATCACTTTATAACTATAAAAACGTTCACAAAACAAGAGGAAGAGAAATAAGACAAAAAATAGAACAGTGTGCCTGAGTGTACCCTCAAGCAAGAGAACTCTAACCCAAGACAGTGGAGACAATGGTACAGAGGCTATGACACTACTCTCCTAGAAGAGCTGCTTACTATAGCTAAAGAGTCTCTTCTACCCTTACAAAGAGGAAATTGGCCTCTGACAATTGCAGTGCAGTAAGAAGAATTGCTAGGTAATCTCAGTGTTGTCAGGTGTATGAGGACAGAGGAAAATATGTAAAGAATAGGCCAGACTATTCGGTGTGTGAGAGTGTAGGCAAACCAGAGAGAAGGATCCAATGTAGTACCGTCTGGCTAGTCAAAAGGCCCAATAACTCTCTAGTGGTAGTATTTAAACGGGTGGCTGGTGCCCTAGCCAACCTACTACCTATAGTTAATCTTGGTAGATAGATTGTTACCTTTAGTTTTCTTCATGCAGTCCCTACTATAGTCCATTTCTTTTAGCGATGCATATTTGCACCGACTCGCGGCGGTGCCCTTTTAGCTCAGAAAAGTTTCCGGATCGCTGATTGGTTAGAATTATCTTATCCAACCAATCAGCGATCCGGAAACTTTTCCGAGCTAAAAGGGCACCGCCGCGAGTCCCCTTTTAGCTCGGAAAAGTTTCCCTGATCGCTAATTGGTTAGAATTATCTTGTCCAACCAATCAGCGATCCGGAAACTTTTCCGAGCTAAAAGGGCACCGCCGCGAGTCGGTGTAAATATGACTCACTAAAAGAAATGGACTATAGGCAAATGCTTCCCACCATACTAACAGAAACCTTTTCCCCTTGACAGACGTCTTCTTCTCTGGACACGACAATCTTTTGAAGCTAGAGCGTGAGATCACAGTGACCCTCATGTGCATCTTTGACCTGGCAATGTATCCTTTCGATTCTCAACAATGTACGCTGATATTCTATGTTGGCGAATACACACAACATTACGTCAGTACCGTGCTCAACAAAGTTGAATTCTCCGGAACCAGGAGACTCTTAGAATACCAGGTATGGTAACTCTTACGAGCTTTTCTTCAGTATTATTATTATCATTATTATTATTATTATTATTATTATTACTAACATTAACATTATTATTATTATTATTATTATTATTATTATTATTATTGTTGTTGTTGTTGTTGTTGTTGTCAATATTAATATTAATAGTAATAATATCATTATCATCATTATTATTATTATATCTACTACAACTATTATTATTATTATTATTATTATTATTATTATTAGTAGTAGTAGTAGTAGTAGTAGTAGTAGTAGTATTACTAGCTAAGCTATAACCCTAGTTGGAAAAGCAAGATTATATAAGCCCAAGGCCTCCAATATGGAAAAATAGTCCAGTAAGGAAAGGAAATAGGGAAATAAATAAACTATATGAGAAGTAATGAAAAATCTAAATAAAATATCTTAAAAACAGTAACAACATTAAAACAGATATTTCGTATATAAAATATTAAAGGACTTATGTCAGCCTGTTCAACATAAAAGCATTCGCTTCAAGTTTGAACTTCGGAAATTCCATCGATTTAACTACCCGATTAGGTAGATTATCTCACAATCTGATCAGAGCTGGAATAACACTTGGCATACTAGTGAATATTTTTGGAAAAGAAAACTATTTTATTGTGATGTTTAGCATGCACGATTTGTAATAACTGCCCAATTAATCCTCCCTTTTACAGTAATACAGTATATGAAGTTCCACCAGTTTAATAGCTGGAATAAAACTTGGCATACAAGAGAAAACTGTTTTATTATGATATTCAGGTTATGTTTAGCATGCACGATTCGTACTAAATGCTCAATCTATCCTTCCTATTATTGCAACATAGTATTTGAAGTTCCACCAGTTTAATAGCAATTTTTGGAAGATTATTCCACAATCTGGTTAGAGCTGGAATAATATTTGGCCTACAGTTTTCAAAAGAAACTGTTTTATTATGATATTCGGGTAATGTTTAGCATACACGAAGGTGGATGGACTGTATCAAGGATAACCTTGGATCAAAGGGATCAACCGGTGATGAAGTGTGGGACAGAGGTAGATGGAGAACGCTGGCCAGAAACATCGACCCCATATAAAAGTGGGAAAAGATGAAGACAAAGAAGAAGTTTAGCATACACGATTTGTACCAACTGCAATATATCTTTCCTCTTACTACTGTCTGTCTATTTTATCCTTCCTCTTACTGGAGACATCTACTGTTTATCATCCATCTCCTCAGGTGACGAGCATCGAACACGAGCCACTTATCTACCAGAACAAAAGTGGCCAACAGATTCTTATAGGACTGACCAATCTCTATGGTTACTACATCAGCGGAGCCTACATCCCTACATTGCTGCTCGTCATCATCTCCTACAGCACCTTCTTCTTCTCTCTCGAAGACTTCACGAATAGAGTCATGGTTTCTCTCACTTCTCTCCTCGTCTTGGCTTCGCTTTTCTCTCAGGTAAGATACTATTATTATGATTATTACTTGCTAAGCTACAACCCTAGTTGGAAAAGCAGGATGCTATAAGCCCAAGGGCTGTGACAGGGAAAAATAGCCTAGTGGGGAAAGGAAACTAGGAAAAATAAGATATTTTAAGAGCAGTAAAAACATTAAAATAAATATTTCCTATATAAACTACAAAAAAACTTCAACAACACAGCTACAACCCTAGTTGGAAAAGCAGGATGCTATAAGCCCAGGGGCCCCAACAGGGAAAATAGCCTAGTGAGGAAAGGAAACTATGAAAAATAAGATATTTTAAGAGCAGTAGAAACATTAAAATAAATATTCCATATCTACACTATAATGACTTTAACAAAACAAGAGAAAGATGAATTAGATAGAATAGTGTGCAAGAGTGTACCCTCAAACAAGAGAACTCTAACTCAAAATAAAAGAGGTCAGAGGTTAGAATCTCAGGCAAGGGAAATGAAGCCTATATTAACATAAGGAATTTCTAAAAGTTGCTCTAAAATGTACGAAAATGTACGAAAGATTTCAACCTAAATTGTTCCATTTGAAGGTAGCAAACTATTAAATTAAATCAAGGAAGAAATGATATGACTAACTAGTTTTTAAAATAGCTTAAATTCAGGGATTAAATGTTTCTTTAATAACTGTTAAAAGATATTAATATTAATCGTCGAATTTAATTTAGCATATCGTACACTAGTGTATGCAATCTGTCTAAAATGACAACTAAATAGTTAGATAGCAAATATTAATACGTCAATGGTCAGTCTAAGTATTGGCTTTCTTACGCCTTGACGAGAAACACTACTCAGAAAATGACTATCGCAGTGCGCAATGTCCAGCCAAATTAGAAAGCCCGTAGAATGCATGGACGTTGCCTCAAATATTAAGACAACATTGGTCAGTCTTAGTCGTCGTCTTCTTCTTTATCTGCATCTTTTCCCACTTCTATGTGGGGTCGATGTTTCTGGCCAGCTTTCTCCATCTACCTCTGTCCCACACTTCATCACCGGTTAATCCCTTTGATCGAAGGTCATCCTTGATACAGTCCATCTACCTTCGCTTTGGTCTCCCTCTCCTTCTCGTTCCCTATACCTCCATTTCCATCACTATCCTCCCAATAAGTATTGGTAGTATATTGAATTTGACTGTTTATTTTTAGTACTATCATTAAAAAAATTACGCTTATTAATTCACAAAACTTTATCTCGTTACGCAGATCGCATCAGGGCTGCCGAAAACGGCGTATATGAAGTTGATCGACGTGTGGTTCATCTTCTGCATTTTGTCGGACTTTGCCATCGTGATGTTGTTGGTCATCATCAACACGGTTATTGATAAGCAAAATTCTGTTGGTAAAGTCCAGTTAGTTTCGTCCAATGGATTTACGTCAAAGGTAAGTTAACTTGTTTTATTTTTTCCTTAATTGATTATA
>NC_090734.1:129235851-129339441 GCF_036898095.1 Palaemon carinicauda
ATACAACCTTAATAGCAACAACTAATGTAGACGCTTCTATTCCACCGGAGTACAAAGGCCTCAGTCACGTCCATGTTCATGTCTGGGGTTTAAAGGTTTAAAATACGCTCATGAATTATTGCCCTATCGAGCAAAACAATGCCCTAGAGACTAACCATATATACACATGATCAGCGCACAAGCCCTTTTCCACCCCAGCTAAGACCAATGAAGGCCAGGCAATGGCTGCTGATGCCTCAGCAGATAGACCTATAAGCTCCCCAAAACCACCCATCCTTAGCTCACAAGGATGGTGAGATTGCAGTGACCAAAGAAACTAACGAGTTTGGGTGGGACTCAAACCCTAGTTTGGCGTTCATCAGTCAGGGACGTTACCACATCAGCCACCACATCCCAGTTTTTATTACCACGCCTGCCAAATGCGAATTGGTGATGATAAGAGACTTTTGTCTAATCGCTGACAGCAAACCAACCTAGTATGGGTGGCCCTGACTAGTACAGCTTTGCTGATCATGGCGATACGCAAACCCTTTTACTACGTTAAAGTATCCCTACTCAGAAAGGAAATAATTCATTTACGATATTTATAAACATAAACCATGATATGAATGTAAATAATGATATGGAATATACAAATATAAATAAAAAATATATAATTGTCATAATATTTATCTAGGTTCTCATAATCTCATGAACTAGACTAATTTAATTTCTCTAGATCAAATTAAAAAAATCTCAAAAATAATCTTATGGAAAATCATAAATGATAATGAAAGATTCTATTATCTTTAAGACGTGATTTGTGGGAATAGACTAATTGAAATATTGGAGGTGGTTCAATTATCAATTAGTTTTGGATCGAAAAAAAAACGAATGTATATATCTAATTGGGGAAACACTAAATTTATTAAAAGTATCATAAGGGTTTAAGTAGAAATAAGCAGGTGAATATATATATATATATATATATATATATATATATATATATATATATATGTATATATATATATATATATATATATATATATATATATATATATATACATACACATATATATATATATATACATACATATACATATATATATATACATACATATATATATATATATATATATATATATATATATATATATATATATATATATATATATATACATACACACACATACGTAAGTATGTATGTATGTATATATATATATATATATATATATATATATATATAAATATATATGTGTGTATATATACATATGAGTGTATATATGTATATATATGTGTATATATATAAATATTTATTTGTGTATATATTCATATATATATATATATATATATATATATATATATATATATATATATATATATATATATATATATATATATATATATATATATATACACACTTTACAACGTCAAGGTGGAAAACATGAATCCAATACGATAAAGAGTTTAAAATACAGCCGATTTTAAAAAAGACACATTGTCACTGAGGAGACAAGTATGTGAATTGAAAACCGAACTTTAATGACTCGACCTCGTCAGAGCTAAACGAAGCATTGCCAAACGCCCCTCTAAATGAATGAAGAAACCCATCTCTTTGATTGATAGAAATGACATCTGGGGGAAAAAGTATAAATTCTGGATGGAAGTCGTCAGGAATTCGTCAGGAATTCTTAAGTGTCTAGATGATTCTTTCGGGTGACCACGGGAGGGAACGACGCCCAAGGTGGAGTAATAAAAGGCGGGATATCGATTGTGCTTTCATCCTCCCAAGGGCCTTCGAGGAGGAGAGTTTGCCCGAGGGAGAGCTCTGCAGAGGCGTCCACGACTCTGCCTGCTTTTTGACTCCGTGTTGTCGCTTTACAGAACTGATTTGTAAAGAGGTGGAAGATTATATTTTCATCATGGATATTGCACCAAAGGTAAATTTCATCAATGAATAATTACTTTTGGGTTTATATAATTATTGATGGTTATTTCAAAGTTATTTAGACGATTGAAAACATTTAATTGTGGTTCTTAGCTCATCTTTGAGACTGTACGTTTGTAAAGTATATTCGTTATTTCCATGAATGTTCATTTGACCTCCCTAACCGAGGGAACTCTTTTGACTTGTCTTTTCAACCCATTATGCCAATTGCAGTTTCTTAGCATAGAAAAGGGAAAGGAACTTTAATTATAAAGAATACAGCACCCTTAAAGTAATAATAGAAAATACTATCTCATAAAACTTATATGCTACATTCATTCATATTTTTCTATGAGTCAATACCCTCAATTTTTGTAATTTCCTTAAAATGGCTGCAGAATTTATGGAAGATAAACCATGTTGTTGTACCATGGAGTAAAAATCAAGTTTGTACAGCAAGAATGGAGGTAGAATAGAAGGCCAAAAAGGAGGTGCAACTACTGGCTATCTGATATAATAGCAGTCCACTACAGGTGCACTGTTTAGCTTACAGGGCACCTTTAGAAATATTGATTTCTTTATATATATTTTAGACTGAAAATTTTAACAATTTTTTGTGTTTTCATTAGCTATATGTAAATAATTTTTTTCCAAATGGTTCAATTTGAATTCGATTTGAACAAGGTATTGTATTATAGATAATTTTCCAAATTAGGTAATGATAATATTTCAAAATGTATTATTAAAATAGTTAAAAATAACGTATTTGTTATTATTGATTAGACTTTATCAAATGCTTTAACTTAATGTAGCATCTACAATGATTTTGTAAAATACAAAAATGTTACAAATTAACTATGTTGAAAATAACAGGACTATCTATTGTATAAAATAGCGAATTCGTTAATAAATTATCCAAGACAGAAATACGTACATATTTGAATAGATTACTAAATATTTCGTTGAATTTTTGTCTGATATAGTTTAGTATACAATTTCTCTTATCACAAATCAGATTATTATTATTATTATTATTATTATTATTATTATTATTATTATTATTATTATTATTAGCTAAGCTACAACCATAGCTGGAAACGCAGGAGGCTATAAGCCCAGGGGCCCCAACAGGGAAAATAGCTCAGTGAGGAAAGGATAAAAGGAAAAATAAAATATTTTAAGGATAGCAACAGCATTAAAATAAATATTTCCTATATAAACAATCAAAACTGTAACAAAACAATAATTATTTCGTTGAATTTTTGTCTGATATAGTTTAGTATACAATTTCTCTTATTACAAATCAGATTATTATTATTATTATTACTAGCTAAGCTGCAACCCTAGCTGGAAAAGCAGAATTATATAAGCCCAGGGGCCCCAACAGTAAAAATAGCTCAGTGAGGAAAGGCAAAAAGGAAAAATAAAATATTTTAAGAATAGCAACAGCATTAAAATAAATATTTCCTATATAAACTATAAAAATTATAACAAAACAAGAAAGAGAGAAATTAGATAGAATAGTGTGCCTGAGTGTACCCTCAAGCAAGAGAACTCTAACCCAAGACAGTGGAAGACCATGGTACAGAGGCTATGGCAAGTTGAAAGCTTCCTAATGCACAGCTGTTAAAAATGAGCTTGCACTAATTAAAACTCCATAGAATATAAGTCATATCTACGTATTTTAGCAGTTAAATATAAACTAAGTTATTTGTAACAAGCAGTGTGTTGAAAAATAAGTCCATGATATAAACGTAGCTTTTATCATAAGGGAAAAACATCCATTGTTTTTCGTAGTAAATTAAATCACAATTTAATACTTAATTTCAAGAAGACTTTAGAAAGACGACAATATTCACGCTTGGTAGACTGAATAAACTAAATAAATTGCCGGGATTAAATCTGGTATATGCCAGCTCAATTTCATGTACAGAGGCAGCCTGCAAGTACAGCAATGTATTTCTAAAAAGCTGCATATGAATAAATAACAAAATTGTTAACTGAGAGAGAGAGAGAGAGAGAGAGAGAGAGAGAGAGAGAGAGAGAGAGAGAGAGAGAGAGAGAGAGATGCTACCTTTCATGTTCTGATATATTACTCGTGCAAACTGGACTGTGAAATATAGTTAATCTAATATGAAAGACAACTAATGAAAATGCAGTTAGTAACTTTATCAAGAAAAATCCCACATTAAATCTATTAACTTCCAAAATAAGTTTTGCTTCTGGGGCAAGTGAGATTGAAATTAGTGAGTTTATTAAGAAAACCCCCACATTAAATCTATTAACTTTCAAAGTAAGAATTCTGCTTCTGGGGCAAGTGAGATTGAAGTTAGTAACTTTATTAAGAAAAACCCACATTAAATCTATTAACTTTCAAAGTAACAGTTTTGCTTCTGGGGCAAGTAAGATTGAAGTTAGTAAGTATATGAAGAAAAAACCCACATTAAATCTATTAACTTTCAAAGTAACAGTTTTGCTTCTGGGGCAAGTGCGATTGAAGTTAGTAACTTTATTAAGAAAAATCCCACATTGAATCTATCAACTTTCAAAGTAACAGTTTTGCTTCTGGGGCAAGTGAGATTGAAGTTAGTAAGTTTATTAAGAAAAACCCACATTAAATCTATTAACTTTCAAAGTAGGAATTCTGCTTCTAGGGCAAGTGAAAGTTTGTTTGAAGACTACTTTTCTACAAGGTGTTCACAAACTCATCTATTGTTATTTATGTTTTTTTAAGAGGGACGAAGCCATAATCATTTGGACCCGCTATCTGCACACAGAGACAACCTGGTTGTGGCTTATCGTAATGGTTATGTTCGTTATCATCAATGTCGGTGAGTAAATGGCCAAATGTTATCTTACAATCTCTGTGGGCCACCTTTGCACATGACTGACTTCGCGGTTTAAAGGTCGCTCATGAATGGCAGAGGCAAGGGATAGTGAAAATGCCCTAGAGAAAGGATAATGCCCTAGAGATTAGCCATATCTATGATCAGCATCCAAGCCCTCTCTCCATCAAACTAGGTGCAGGGAAGGACAGGCAATGGCTGCTGAGGACTCAACAGGTAGCTCTAAAGGTTCCCCAAACCCAGCATCCCTAGCTCAAGCTAGAACCAGGGAGAGCTAGGCAATGGCTGCTGATGACTCAACAGGTAGATCGATAGGCTCCCCAAACCCAGCATCCCTAGCTCAAGCTAGGACCAAGGAAAGCTAGGCAATGGCTGCTGCCCAAAACTCCACACCCAACCCCTAGTTCACAAGGATAGTGAGGCTTCAGACACTATAAGAAACTATCAATCCTGAGCGTGTCTCGAATCCCGGTCCAGAATATCGTTAGGCTGGGACGGTTCCAGTTGGCTACTACAACCCTTATAATACAGTATGTTGACCAAACAGGGCTTGGCGAAGAGCCCTATGCCAAGTAACAGTGTATTCAAGGGATTTTTAAGAAATATGATGTTACAATGCTATAAATTCAAAATGAAATCGAATCCAAATAGCGGAACTGAATAATGAAACCGTCTAAACATTAAATATTCATTCTGCAAACGATTATTCTTTTATGTGATTCTATGATGAAGTGAAGATAGCCTATAAGAATTACAAGTGAATGAATGTGAAAGGACATAATAAATGAGCTTGCTTTTATTCGCTGAAAGTTATGGCCGATTTGACTGAAAATAGAAAGAAAGTGATACTTGAATGCGAGGGTTTTAAAAAGTAAAGACTGACAACAGAAGGGTTTGGCAGTGAAAAAGCAATATAGACAAGACATAAGAGTATTCGAATATCAAGAAAATTATAACACATTTGAGGGCGCATCTTAAAAGTAAAGAGAAAAAAAGTGCATGTGGAGAACATGAACAATATGTGCGATATTTTGTGTGTGGTGAGGATGCATAAGTGGAAGATAATTTTTTGATCTTGACTGTCATTTTCTAATGTAAGAATTAATAGTATTTCAGTAGGCTTAGAAAAGGCTTAGAAGAGAGGGCCTAAGTTAGCGTATAAAGCAGTCCCAGACCAAAGGTGTGTTAAGTTACTATAACTGTTCGGACATTAGATGAAGGGCTTAGAAAAGAAAGAGGCTAAGTTAGCGTATAAAGGGGTCCCAGACCAAAGGTGTATCATGTTGCTATAACTGTTCGGATATTAGATGAAGGGTTTAGAAAAGAAGGGCTAGGTTAGCGTATAAATGGATCCCAGACCAAAGGTGTATTATGTTACTATAACTGTTCGGACATTAGATGAAGGGCTTAGAAAAGAAAGAGGCTAAGTTAGGGTATAAAGGGGTCCCAGACCAAAGGTGTATTATGTTGCTATAACTGTTCGGACATTAGATAAACGGGTAAGATTGTGATAAAAATAAGGTTTTAAAAAGGAGAATGATGCGGTATTATCAGCTGTGTATGTACACATAGTCCACACCCAACCCCACACACGCACACACAAACACACACACACCTTTTTCCTAGCCTACAGTCAGCTGCTAACACCACATCGTTCTCATGTTTTAAACCTCTATTTTTTTTTTCATCTCAGAATCTTGCCCCTTCATCTAATGTCGGAACAGTTATTACAACACAATACACCTTTGGACTGGGACCCATTTATACGCTAACTTGGGGCCCTTCACTTTCCTAAGCCTACTAAAATACTCTTCCTTCTTACAATAGCACTGACAGTCGAAATCAACAAATTACGTTCCAAGCACAAAAACAAAAGCAGCACAACAAAAACAACAACAAATGCAGCCGTTTCTCGTACACTGCAGGACAAGGGCCTTAGATATTTTCATATCTAGGCTTTGGGCAATTTTCATCACCTCGCTGGTCAGTGCAGGTTGGAGAGGGTTGGAGATTTTTGTCTGATCGATCACAGCAAACCAACCTAGTATGAGTGGCCCTGATTTAGACAGCTTTGCTGTTCATGGCGATACACAAATCCTTTCACTACGTCGAGGTATCCCCATCCTTTCTGAGTGGAAGACCTAAACGTGGAGAAAGGGTTTATGTATCGCCGTAATCAGCAAAGCTGTTCTTGCAAGGGCCACCCATACTAGGTTGGTTTGCTCAAAGTGATCAGACTAAAGTATCTAACCATCATCATTCCGCAGTGGCCCGCGTGGTGATGAAAATTGGCCAAACCTCAGACATGAATAAGGACATGCTTGAGGACTTTGTCTTACAGTGGACTAGAAACTGCTGCATTTGTTGTTGTTGTTATTGTTGTTATATATATATATATATATATATATATATATATATATATATATATTTATATATAGATATATATATATATATATATATATATATATATATATATATATATATATATATATATATATATATATATGCAATAACAACAACAAATTAAAAAAATAGTAAATTAGAAAACAATTGAATAATAAATAGGAGAATAATAATTGCATAACATAAAACCTAAATGAAAATAATTTTCATACCTTCTTTCACCATCAACCAATAGATAATTTTGTTAAGAATGTGTAAAGTAATGAGCTAACTTGCCACCCCCCCCCCCTCCCCCCAAAAACACACACCTACCCCTTGACTCAGACAGCCATTAACTACATCGCCTTACATAATGTATAGTATAAATATCCCAGTGGTGTAAATCCTTGTGGTTTTAAGTTTCATATGAAGGGAATATTTTTTCGAAATGAATTTTATTTGTATTTCTATAATCATCATCATCTCCTCTTCCTACGCCTATTGACACAAAGGGCCTCAGTTAGATTTCGCCAGTCGTCTCTATCTTGAGTTTTTAAATCAATGCTTCTCCATTCATCATCTACTTCACGTTTCATGGTCCTCAGCTATGTAGGCCTGGGTCTTCCAACTCTTCTAGTGCCTTGTGAAGCCTATTCTATAATCATCATCATCATCTCCTCTTCCTACGCCTATTGACTCAAAGGGCCTCAATTAGATTTCGCCAGTCGTCTCTATCTTAAGCTTTTAAATCAATGCTTCTCCAGCCATCTCTTCCTACTTCACGCTTCATGGCCTGGGTCTTCCAACTCTTCTAGTGCCTTGTGAAGCCTATTCTATAATCATCATCATCTCCTCTTCCTACGCCTATTGACTCAAAGCGCCTCAGTTAGATTTCGCCAGTCGTCTCTATCTTAAGCTTTTAAATCAATGCTTCTCCAGCCATCTCTTCCTACTTCACGCTTCATGGCCTGGGTCTTCCAACTCTTCTAGTGCCTTGTGAAGCCTATTCTATAATCATCATCATCTCCTCTTCCTACGCCTATTGACTCAAAGGGCCTCAGTTAGATTTCGCCAGTCGTCTCTATCTTGAGCTTTTAAATCAATGCTTCTCCAGCCATCTCTTCCTACTTCACGCTTCATGGCCTGGGTCTTCCAACTCTTCTAGTGCCTTGTGGAGCCTAGTTGAAAGTTTGATTTCTATAATCATGGTGAAAAATTTCGATTTTCTAATTATTCTAAAAAAAATTATGTCGTATTCTTCATACCGCAGGGGGCGAAGTTCTAACGCAACCGGATCCAAACAGAGCGGCAGTGCACCTTCAGACTGACGACGTCGCACGCCCCGATTCAGGTCTGACGTGGCGTCACACACTGCCCTCGTTAACATCCTTCACCTTCTGCGTTCGTCTGTTTTCCTACAGGAGCCGATATTCGGATTATTTCTTCTCCTACGCCACCAACGACAGCGATAATGAACTGGCGTTCCGTAAGTCTACTTGGCTGATGGCTCATAAAGACCAGAAGTATCTTGTCTGTAGAGCAGGAAGATCTCTGATCAATATTAGCTTCTTTTCGAATTTCTTTTATTAAATCTGATACTAATATTTGTACGTGTACCATTCAAAATCGTAGATATAATAAAGAAACTTTTATTGATGGCTATTAAGAGTTAATTAAACGATGCAAAACCTTTCAATAAGATATTTCCTATAAACCAGTTTTGCCAAGACACAGTTTTGCTCATTCTTGAAGTTCCTTCGAATCAATAAAATAACTCTCAGCTGGAAATAGAAACACTTTTAGTGACGGAAATATGAGTTAATTAAACGATGCAAAACCTTTCAGTATAATATTTCCTATAAACCAGTTTTGCCAAGACATAATTTTGCTCATTCTTGAAGTTCCTTCGAAGAAAACTAAATTCTTAGCTATCAACAAAATAACTCAAAGCTGGATCCATGACGACTTTTGAATAATCCTTCCAGATGTAAAATACGACACGCAAGAGCTCCGATTGGCCTGTTGTTCAAGGCGAGTCTTCCATATTGTCTACCTGAACATAACTACACTCAAGTGGTTTTCCTTCTGCGCTGCCGTAGACCTAACGAATAACTTGGCTACCGTTGTTCATACTTTTGGAACTGATAAACAGAGCATTGTGGATAGGGTAAGTTGAGTCTGCATAATTTCAATTGTAGTTTAAAGAATTGTTTTGATTTTAATTGCATATGATTGTAGAGTACAGAAAAGTACTACTTTTAGTGGTGTTTCCAATTCGACTGATAGACAAATCATAAACTTATGTTCTTTATATTAGATTCACTAGTTGAAGCACTTCTTGCTTGTTAAGAATGCATCAAAGTATTTGTCTATTTATATATATCTCTTATATTCATCATATGAGTTTTCCAATTGTAGATACTAAAAATAGTGTTAGTCTTCTGATTTTCAACAAGACATTAGGGACGAGTTTAGTGATCCCACTAGCTAATCTCTCTTGGCTGGATGAAAGCTAACAGTCAGCTAAATACAATGTAGACAATTCAGTGTTCAGGCCAACGTAACAGTCGGTTTTAAAGAAACCGAATGATCAACCTCAGTCGACAATGAAATCCAATTCTTCCTGCTGGTGAGACAAGACTTACAGGGGGGACCCATTTCCATTTAGGCAAGAGAGCGTGCTAGAAATAGGAATAAATGGCGAGCGATTGTGACGCAGTTCCGGTAGGCTCTGCTGCTTCCTCTGGTGCCTTGGAAGACCACGGAGGTAGGAGCAGTAGGGGATTCAGTGTAATGAAGCTTCATCTGTGGTGGATAACGGGGGAGGGTGGGCTGTGGCACCCCTAGCATTACTAACCGAACTGGGTTGAGTCCCTTGAGTAACTTATACAGATAATTTTGTACATGCATATAAGTCCCCAAGCTTTATCAAATGTTTCTTGTAATAATTCCTTCAACCAATGACCATGAAACTGAGGCCTTCGGTGCTCAAACCAAGGCCAGTTTTTAAGATGAAAATAGTTGTCGTAGCTATTTAGTTCAATGTTTAAGGTGAACTATCCTTTAGTATTATTATCATTATCCATAGCTAAGCTACAACCCTAGTTGGAAAAAAAAGATGCTATAAGCATAAGGGTTCTAACGGAGAAAAATAGCCCAGTGAGGAAAGGAAATAAGGAAATAAATAAACGATATGAGAAATAATGAACAGTCAACATGAAATATTAAAAGAAAACAGTAACATCATCAAAACAGAAATTCCATATATAAACTATAAAAAGACTTATGTCAGCCTGATCAACATAAAAAAGATTTGTTGCAAGTTTGAACTTTTGAAGTTCTATCCATTCAACTACTCGATTAGGAAAATCATTCCACAGCAAAAGACTAGAGCACCTTGAGTTTTTGTTAATTTAGTCTTGAAATTTAATTTTTGATTTGGAAGGACGTCTCTCTCACGGCAATGGGGTTGCATCAAAGATTTAAAGGCCATTCATGAATGGCAGAGGCAAGGGACAGTGACAATGCACTAGAAAATGATCAGTGACCAAGTCGCCTCTCCACATAAGCTAGAAACAGGGAAGGTCAAGCAATGGCTGTTGATGACTTAGCAGGTAGACCCAAAGGCTCCCTCAATCCCCCATCCTTAGATAACAAGGGTGGTGAGATTGCAGACACTACAAGAAATTATAGAGCTTGAGCGTGACTCGAACCCCAGTCCGGCATATCATTAAGCAGGGACGTTTCTATTAGGTCACCAAAGTAAATAAACAGACGGCTCTTTAATGAAGTCTTATTGCCAAGCAAAACTGCCTAAAATATGTGGCAAGCTCTACCTGAGGTTATATACTACCACAAGCACAGTATTTGACGATCATTATAATTATCTTGATATAAATTTCATAAGGAAAGTTCAGTGGATAGAACCATGAAGGGTCAAGGGTTGTGGTGGCCTGGTCATAGCGTCCTTGCCTGGTGATTACCAGACTGGGGCTCGAGTCCCGCTCAAACTCGTTAGTTTCTTTGGTTGTTGCAAACTCACTGTCCTTGTGATCTAAGGATGGGGGATTTGGGGGAGCCTATAGGTCTATCTGCTGAGTCATCACCAGCCATTGCCAGGCCCTCCTTGGGTGGAGAGAGGCTTGGGCGCTAATCATATGTAATATGGTCACTCTCTAGGGCATTGTCCTGCTTGATAGGGCAATGTCACTGTCTATTGCCTCTGCCATTCATGAGTGACCTTTAAACATTTAGCTGACTGATATTCAATGGTGAGCAGTGAGAAGATCTGACAAGATGTGAACTACTACTGGCCCAGGACATCCTCCAGAGCTTAGTAAACTCAGTTCTTTGAGTCTAGTTCCAAATTTTCTGAATTAGAGATCATACTGAATTAATAATTTAAGATTATCTAAATAGGAATAAACTTTTTTCATTTAAGTATGAATTTCCTAATTTTAGCATCATCTTTCCTTGCAGCAAAAGGAATCTCAGCAGCCTTTGGTGGTACAGAGTGGAGGAATAACCATCCTTGGCCAAGATCAAGATGAACCTCGGGGAGGGACCGATAAAGATCAAAGCTTCAACGGCATTATGGCTGATCTCTTCTTGACTGAAGATGTTCTCAAAGAAGATGACATGTTAGATTATATTCAGTGTTACACAGATTCTGTGTCAAAGCATTCACTGCTCATGGACTTCTTAAATATCTCAAGAGACTTCGAATTAGGCGCGTACACGGAAACCATATACGGCATAGAGTCTTGCCCGGGGAATAATAAGATCTATTCCATATTCCCAGAGGCACGCAACTTCAAGGAAGCGAATCACTTTTGTACCACGCTTAATGGTCAAGTGGCACTGCCAGAATCTCAGAAGGATAATCTGGCTCTGTACACTGAAGGTTCAAGATATTCAGATAAATGTTCTGTTTTTGAGAAATCCAGTGGAATGTGGGTAGCAGTGATATGGGACGTATCAGGAAAGTTTTGGAAGAACAATTATAATCAACAACCCAAGGACTTTAAGAATTTTGCTGTGGAAATCAGCCCAAATACTAACGAGCCTCTGTGTGTTATAGCAAAGACACTCGCTGAATTGCCAGACATAACAAAAAATGGTAACTGGGATATTGAAAGTTGTGATAGGACTGTATGCACTGCTTGTCAGTTTGAGGTATCTAAACCTTTGAAGATTCGAGGTCTTTGCAGTGAATCTATCTTTGATCGGCTCTATTATGTATATGACACAATCAATAATCGTCCAGTATTTAATGGATTTAGATGGACTAAAATTGCTTGGAATAATACACTCTCAGCTTACGATTACACCTGGATCTTGTATCAGATTGCTGAACCTGCAGTACAGGCAAAAATGGTAAGAAAATCGGAGTTGGAATATCCCGTTGGAGTTCACGAATTTGAAGTTGTGGGTGACAAGTGTCCAGGAAGGAAAATCAAATTGAAGCTCACATCTTGCCCAAATGGAATGTACACCTGCACTGATGGCTCTTGTATTGACATAAGTAAAAGATGCGACTTGGAGCTGGACTGTGCAGACAGCGGTGATGAACTCAATTGCGACACAGTGGTTCTACCACCAGGATATGACAGACTCTTACCACCACCAAAAGTTGACAGTTCAACTCCTGCTCAGATTTTGATAGACTTCAATATTCGCCTCATCCGAAAATTCAGTTTGCTGGATTCCCACTTGGTCATAGACTGTTTGATCACCAGAAGCTGGTACGACTCAAGGGTGAAGTATAAGAACCTACATTCTTCGAGAAACTTGAACCTCATTGACGACATTGTTGATGTGATATGGTACCCTGACGTTACACTTCTTGGGGCGGATAATAGCATCGCCAATTTCCAGCTGTTGAGCACAACAGGCTGGGGACAAAGACTTACAGAACCTGAGCCTGATGATGATCAGCTTCTAGATGAAGGTGAGATGCTCATGTTTTAGTATGTCGACCTGTTACTTAACCATAAAATATTCTTATTGTGAGACATATTTCTTTGTTTTTAATATACAATAGTCTGTCATTCATTGAGTTATTAAGAATAAAGGGTAAGCCAATCAAGAGTAGTGAAAGGTTTCACAGTCCTAACGTCTTAGGTGTGTTATGCCTATTTCTTATTCACGAAATTTTGCCTGGGACAGGTACCATACTTTATGCAAAATCTTTAGAAAACAAAACAATGGGGCAAGTGCCCAAAAGAACCTAGACAGATTCAGGAAAATCTTTCATAAAATGCATTACTTGGAAGTAAAATTTATGCCAAAAGGGAAGAACATAATTTGGGAACCATACTAGAGCTAATAATGAGGTTAAATTTTCAAGAGATCAAGTTAAAACCCTTCGTCTTTTGAGCAAAGTACACTTAATATTAGCATGAAAATTCTCCAAAAACTTACTGAAGCCAGAAAAAGTGAACAAATACCCTGATAGTTATCTCATTACTGATGGTAATGATAGAATACACTTAACATAAGTATGAAACTAACCTAAAAACCTAAGCCAGAAAAAATAGACAAATACCCTGATAGTTATCTCATTACTGAAGGTAATAATAGAGTACACTCAACATAAGTATGAAACTAATCTAACAACTTAAGCCAGAAAAAATGAACAAATACCCCGATAGTTCATTCATTAATGATGGCATCTATCCATTATCTCTTCGACAGACGTCTTTTTCTCAGGGAGCAGCAATCTTTTGATGATGGAACGCGAGATCACTGTAACGCTCATGTGCACCTTCGATATGACAATGTATCCATTCGATTCTCAGATGTGCACATTGAAATTCTACGTCGGCGAGTACACCCAACATTACGTCAGCACTGTGCTTAACAAAGTGGATTTCTCGGGTACTCGGAGACTCTTGGAGTACCAGGTGAGGTCTTCTCGTAATTAACATGCGAAGTCTGTTTACCTTTCTTCGATGTCGAAATATTGATGCATGACTCGTGTGAAAAACCTAGTAACGTATTTCTTTCTGACTTTCAGACTTTCTCGTGTTCTTATTTGCGATTATATAATTGCATACAGTAATGAAAATACCTGATGGTTTAATGTGTACTTTTTGGCTAAATAATAATTTTTACCAACTTTTTTTCTGAATGTTTTGTATATATATATATATATATATATATGTATATATATGTACATGTATATATATCTGTATATATATATATATATATATATGTATGTATATATAAATACATATATATATATATATATATATGTATGTATGTATATATAAATACATATATATATATATACATATACAATATATATCTATATATGTGTGTTAATATATACATATATATATATATATATATATACATATATATATATACATATATATATATATATATATATATATACATATATATATGTATATATATACTGTATATATATAAACATATATGTATATATGAATACTCCAGATATAGATTAATACGATTTTTTTTTCAAGACTCGAGACAATAAACCATTTAGGGTAAAGCTCAAGATAATCTTTACATGAACCTTAGCCCAGGAAAAAACAGTAAAGCATCTAAACCACTTTCCCTCAATCAGAAACTTTAAGAAACTCCGTGGTCTTATGCATCTCCTCAGGTGACGAGCATCGAACACGAGCCACTTATCTACCAGAACAAAAGCGGGCAACAGATCCTGATAGGACTGACCAATCTCTACGGTTACTACATCAGCGGAGCCTACATCCCTACATTGCTGCTCGTCATCATCTCCTACAGCACCTTCTACTTCTCTCTCGAAGACTTCACGAACAGAGTCATGGTTTCTCTCACGTCCCTCCTCGTCTTGGCTTCGCTTTTCTCTCAGGTAAGATACAGTGAGCAAAAATGAAAGAGGCCTGAGGTTAGATTCTCTGGTAAGCGAAATGAAACCTTTAGCAATAATGATATGTTTACCCAAATAGAGAGAGGCCTAAAGTTAGAATCACTGGCAAGCGAAATGATGCCTTTAGGAACAATGACATGTTTACTCAAAGTAGAAAGAGGCCTTAAGTTAGAATCTCTGGCAAGCGAAATGAAACCTTAGGAACAATATTACGTTTACACAAACTATAAAGATGCCTTAAGTTAGAGTCTCTGGTAAGTGAAATGAAACCTTAAGAAACAATGACATGTTTACCAAAAACAGAGAGAGGCTGTAAGTTAGAATCTTTATAGAAAAATGAAACCTTTAGTAAAAAAAGACATGTTTACCCAAAACAGAGACAGAGAAGCCTAAGTTAGAATCTCCGCAGCGAAATGAAACCTTTAGAAACACTGACATGTTTACCCAAAACAGAAAGAGGCCTTAAGTAAGAATCTCTACAACGAAATGATACCTTTAGTAACAGTGCCACTTCACTCATCCCATCAACTGTTATGTTTCTTTCCAGATAGCTTCCGGATTGCCCAAGACGGCTTACATGAAATTGATTGACGTTTGGTTCATCTTCTGCATCTTGTCTGACTTTGTCATCGTGATGCTTTTGGTCATCATCAACACCATCGTTGACAAACAATCTTCTGACGATAAAGTCCAGTTTATCAGCTCAAATGGATTTCAAACAAAGGTAAACTCCTTTCCATTTTGCGAGAAACTATACTGGTTTCATTTAAAGGGAAATTCATCTAATTCTGGGAAGAACTTAACAAATTTGATTCACTTAACTAATTTGTACTAATTACATTCAGATAAACTTGATAAATTTTTACAATAAATTGTGGAAAACTATAGCACAATTATATCAGTGTTTAGCGCAAGTTTATCAAACGATAAGTACTGAAAATAACTACATACTCGATACTTTCATATCATCCCATTGCTAGAAAAAATTAACTTGTATACAAGTAAAGTTCACTTTCTATTCGACTGGAGTTTCTAAGTGTTGTAATTCTCTTTCTTCATTATATATATATATATATATATATATATATATATATATATATATATATATATGTATGTATGTATATATATATATATATATATGTATATATATATATATATATATGTATTATATATATATATACATATGCATGTATATAAGTATATATATATATATATATATATATAATGAAAATTTACATATATATATATGTATGAATATATTCATTATATATATACATATATATATACATATATATATATATATATATATATATATATATATATATATATATATATATAATGAATATATACATATATATATATAATGAATATATACATATATATATATATATATATATATCATCCCAACCCCCAAACCTAACCAAGATTTCAATGTACCCCAGAAGGAGCAACTCCAAGTGAACTGTTTGAAACTGGACCCCAAATTATTCAACAAAGTAGCCCTAATCCTGGTTCCTTCGGGCATAGGACTCTTCATCGTCGTCTACTTCAGCGGCGTGGCCTACTCCTTGGGTCAGGTCAGGGATACGTTTTGATAAGACGCCTATCTCTCTGCATTGGGTAGAATTTTCTTCGAGTTGTTTTACGAATGCTGTCTTAATATTACGTTGAGATGTTGATGTTGATTTTCATTACCCAGTTCTATTTCATTGTTAATTTTTTTTATGTTATATGTCGTATTAGATACTTATGTGTGATATGATAAATCTGCTGGTTGATATAAGTCAAAATAGATATTTTCCCTTAAATGAATTAACATATTTTAATTCCTTCTGCTTATCCTTAGTAATTGCAAATTACTAGAAATGTTAACATCTGGATTCCCAACATTAGAATAACAGTTGGTTTTTATAATGTTTTCTGGAAATGATATTTCAATTTAATATGACTCTTAAAAGCTTTACATTTTTACGAATAAACAGAAAATCTTTAAAAATTTAAAAAATCAGACATTTTCATTTTGAGATACTAACTATTACATCTGGATTTTCATTATTAAAAATAACAGTTGGTTTTTATATTGAAATCATGAAATTATATTTTCATTTCATAGGACACTCAAAAGCTTTACATTTTTACGATTAAAAATAAAATCTTTAAAATTATCGAAAATTAGACATTTTCATTTTGAGAAGACTATTTCAATGTTCGGATGACATAAAATAACTATACTCAATTTTTTTTTATGAGGCGCCATTCCACCGACTTGCAGCGGTGTCCTTTTAGCTCGGAAAAAGTTTCCTGCTATCTGATTGGTTACAATTATCTTCTTTGACCAATCAGCGAGCAGGAAACTTTTCCGAGCTAAAAGGGCACCCCTGCGAATCGGTGCAAATCCGACTCACTGAAAAAAAATTTGACTATAGTGCATCTAATTTACCTATGGACGTTGTAAATGAAGAAATTGGTTATCTAACTTATAATTGAATAGCAAAGTCAATCAATAAACCAAAAATCTCCTCAGATAATTCTAATTTTATCTCTTCATAAAAAATGCAAAAACATTTGCTTAAAAACTAGAGGGGCACTCGGTAGAGCGCAGACCTCCGCTGCATCAGCTTATTTCTTGACCTTAATATCATGTTGCTTGACCGTGACCTTGACATTTGACCTTGACCTTTGACCTTGACCTTCCCAAATTAAATCCTTTCCAGCTTTTTACATAATTAATCCCAGTAAGAGTCATTACACTACGATTAAAATTGTGGCCAAGAAGCTTTTCACACACACACACTCACAAACAAACAGGGGCCAAAACATAACCTCCTTCCAACTTCGTTGGCGGAGGTAAACAGTTATTTACGACACAAATCAAGTTATGATGTAAATATATAATTTCAATTAAACTGGCTTACTTCACACCACGAAAGGTTCTAAAAACTCTAACCAGTACTTTGATAAACTTTTAAAACTACAACAAAATAAAAAAAATGAGGAAATAATTCTAGAACTATATTCTAATAGAGCAAATATGACCATAGAAAATATAAAATATTATTGAAATAAAGAAAATATTTTACTTAATGTTACTGTATGGACACGAGACGTGGTATGACAATGAAACAATATCCAACAGATTTGGTAGATTTGAGAACAAAGCCCTCAGAAGGATATTGGGAGTTAAATGCCAGTACAGGATTAGAAATGAAACTATAAGAGGGATTACTCGAGTGCCATATGTGGATGAGATCATGGTGAGGGGTAGAGGGATTAGTTCACCAAACTTTCAACTGGGCTCCACAAGACACTAGAAGAGTTGGAAAATCCAGGCCTACATGGCTGAGGACTATGAAGCGTGGAGTAAGGGATGATGAATGGAGAAGTATTGAATTAAAAGCTCAAAATAGAGACGACTGGCGAAATCTAACCGAGGCCCTTTGCATCAATAGGCGTAGGAGGAGATGATGATGATGATCAGAACACTGTATATGAAATAATTTACAAATATCGTCATATTATACTTTTATCTGTATCCAAACAAATATAACAAGCCTTCTTCATCACGAGGCTCAATAATACACAGTATTCTAGAAGTTTTATTCCAGCTGTGACCAAGTTGTGGAATGATCATCCTAATCAGGTAGTTGAATCGGTGGAACTTCAAAAGTTTAAACTTGCAGCGAATGTTTTCACATTGAATAGAGTGATAGAAGTCTCTCTTTTATAGTTTATTTATGAAATATCTATTTTAATGTTGTTACTGGTCTTAAAATATGTTATTCTAATTATTTATTACTTCTCTTGTAGATTTTTTTTCCTCACCGGGCTATTTTTCCTTGTTGGAGCCCTTGGGTTTATAGCATCCTGCTTCTCCAACTACGGTTGTAGCTAAGCAAGTAATAATATTAAGGGTAATCTTTTTATTTATGAAAGATCTATTTTAATGCTGTTACTGTTCTTAAAATATATTATTTTAATCCTTCATTACTTCTCTTATAGTTTATTTCATTATTTCCTTTCCTCACTGGGCTATTTTTTCCCTGTTGGACCCTTTGGGTTTATAGCATCCTGCTTCTCCAACTTGGGTTTTAGCTTAGCAAGTCATAATAATAAATAATGACAAGGTGAATCGTGTCTTGACTATTAATATTCGTCACAATATCTCCATGGCCACCCCCTCCCCTGACCCTCCCTCTGAAATTAGGGGAGGTGGCATGCTCGCGTTACCATGACAACCACCATAAACATTGATTTACATTGTACTCATCTTTCTGATTTGATATTAATCATTTTCCGATAAGACTAACTTATGTAAATCATTTGCTGAAGCATAAATCTATAATTTATCTTTATTCTTTTTATAAGTTGGAATTGTGTTGATAATTACTCAAGGATTTCGTGTTTATCATCAGCATCGTTAGCTGGAAAACAAACATTTGCAAATCGATAGATTCGTCGTATGGTTTGTCCCCTTTTAATTTAGATGTAAAATATTTAAAGGATATTATAGAGCCCTTTTATAAGTTATAGTTTACCATATATTTGTCAAATTAACCTCGCAAAGAATAATAGATTTATAAGATCTTTAAGAACTTTTAAAGCAAAGTTCTAGATGCAGAGGTGTACATTCGTACGTCTGTGAAAGGTGTCCGTGAGTCAGGAACCAACAGCAACCTCGACCCTAAAAAGCAAGTCTCCCAAATTCCCAATTCCAGTCACGCCACTTCGGGGCAACTGAACGGTGTCTAAATAGACCTCTGGTGACGCCGACTCTCTATACTCGGTTCAGTGGAAGTTCTAGAATTGCCTAGCAGGTGTTAGCAGGCCATTCCGCAAGTGTTAGCAGGCCTAATCTTTTGATACTTATGTTAGGCGCGTTACATCAGAGCGAGCTGCGACAGACTCGTAGGCGCGTTACATCAAATCGAGCTGCGACAAACTCGTCTAGCATGATATAACTAAGCGATTATCACCAATAAACAAACAAGCAACGTAATGATCCAGGACATAGCAAAGTGTTATGACTCCCTCCCTAGACCACGAAGGCAGTAGCGATAACAACACGGCCGACGCAAACGAAAAAATCAACGCCGATTCGGACGGATCTAAGACCACTGTCGGCCACAATGCAGATCATCCTAGATCGGACGAGGCCGTTATTTTCACGGATCTCGAACAGGACGAAGTAGAGGACGAAGTAGAGGACGGGTACCGTCCGGTGAGAGAGACGGGAAGCGGTAGACAGCAGTTGCAGGGGGACTTTCGACGGAATGATTATGAAGAAGGGGAAGACGGACGTGTGTGGGGAGGAGACGTTGCGACGTATGGGGAAATCAATGGTGTCTTGCAGGACGATGGAAGATACGAAGAAGAAGAGGTGAGATGAACGTTCTTGTTCTTGTTTTATGAGGATATAATTTCTATAAGAGAAAAGGTTATTTTGATAGGCAATGTTTAACACATTCCCCAATCTATGAATTTTTAAAACATTTTGTGCTATTTTACTTAATATTTTCCATTAAAGTCTTGATTTCCAATAAAATAATCTTTGCTATATATATGTATGTATGTATGTATATATATATATATATATATATAAATATATATATATATATATATATGTATAAATGTATATATATATATATATATATAAATATATATATATATATATATATATAAATATATATATATATATATATATATATTTATATATATATATACATATATATATAAACATATATATATAAATATATATATTTATATATATATATATATATATATATATATATATATATATAAATATATATATATATATATATATAAATATATATATATATATATATATATATAAATATATATATATATATATATATAAATATATATATATATATATATATAAATATATATATATATATATATATATAAATATATATATATATATATATATAAATATTTATATATATATATAAATATATATATATATATATATATATTTATATATATATATATATATATATTTATATATTTATATATATATATGTATATATGTATACTGTATATATATATATTTATATATATATATATATATATATATATTTATATATATATATGTATATATGTATACTGTATATATATATGTATATATACATATATATATATATATATATATATGTATATATATTTATATATTTATATATATATATGTATATATGTATACTGTATATATATATATTTATATATATATATATATATATATATTTATATATATATATGTATATATGTATACTGTATATATATATGTATATATACATATATATATATATATATATATATATGTATATATATATATATATATATATACTTTAAGGAAAGCAAGATCAAGGTCGCGGCCAAGCAAAATGTCTATTCCACGTAATCAGCCATAAGTTTGGACATCGTTGTCACAGAAACTTCAAACTTGGTTCATATGTGAGTGTATGAAAATCCACGGGAATTATTACACTTTACTGAGTGCCCCTCTAGTTCTTTTTGCTTTCCATGTAATTTTTCAATACAATCTTTCTACCATCAGCTGTTTTTCTTACACAGCCAAAATGTCTGAAAGGTCTTCCTTGTTTCTCTTATTATTTTAGTTACATCCTCTTTCATCCTACTATAATTCATCATATTTACTCCTAAAGACCTTCTTCTTCTTCTTCTTCTTCTTCTTAGAGACCTATATCCTATATGTACCAATCACTTATACTCTATCATCTTCCATATGAATATTTACTCCTCCATTATCCATGTTTCCAGTAACCGACGAAACCTTAATCTTGTTTACATTTTCTCATGACTTTCTCCTCTTGCAAACAATCTAAAAATATTTCACTAATTTAAGCAATTTATCTTCACGACCCCCATTCGGTTTTGTACCACCTGCAATCATCAACTACTCCACAAACCATCCATAGTCCACTTTTTATTTTCTAAAGTAGAGCTAGTCAACTAGCAATAATTATCTTCCTTCTGATAAGCAAAACTTAAATCTTTCAGTTGTTTATGCAGTTTCTCTTCACTATCTCCAACCAGGTTTGTATCACCTGCAATCATAAACCATTTCACATATCACCATAGTCCACTTTTTCCTAAAATGGAACAAATTAACTAACAAACATCTTCATTCAAATAAGCACCACATCAAATCTTTCACTAGTCGAAGCCGTTTCTCTTCACTATCCCCAATCAGTTTTGTATCACCTGCAATCATCAACCCTTCCACATAACATTCATATTCTTTTCTTTTAAATGGAGCTAATCAACTAAAAACAATCATCCTCATCCCGTCAAGCAATAATAACAACAATAATAATAATAATAATAATAATAATAATAATAATAATAATAATAATAATAATAATAATAATAATAAAATACAGAAGTAACGGTCTTTTCAGAAATAAAAACAAATATTACAAATCTGGGACAACTTGTTCTTATTCACTGAACACTTTTAAGCTTAGAAAATAAAGCTTTCAGTAACTATCTAAGCTTCTGTGTATACCCGTAGGTATCAATGAATTAAGAACTCTCTCCTGGGAGATCAGCTTGACTTGATGAATTCTGTCCCTTAAGGGTTAAGGTTGAAAATAGGTATCAATGCATTAAGATCTCTCTCCTGGGAGATCAGCCTGACTTGATGAATTCTGTCCCTTAAGGGTTAAGGTTGAAAATAGGTATCAATGAATTAAGCTCTCTCTCCTGGGAGATCAGCCTGACTTGATGAATTCTGTCCCTTAAGGGTTAAGGTTGAAAATAGGTATCAATGCATTAAGAACTCTCTCCTGGGAGATCAGCCTGACTTGATGAATTCTGTCCCTTAAGGGTTAAGGTTGAAAATAGGTATCAATGCATTAAGAACTCTCTCCTGGGAGATCAGCCTGACTTGATGAATTCTGTCCCTTAAGGGTTAAGGTTGAAAATAGGTATCAATGCATTAAGAACTCTCTCCTGGGAGATCAGCTTGACTTGATGAATTCTGTCCCTTAAGGGTTAAGGTTGAAAATAGGTATCAATGCATTAAGAACTTTCTCCTGGGAGATCAGCTTGACTTGATGAATTCTGTCCCTTAAGGGTTAAGGTTGAAAATAGGTATCAATGCATTAAGATCTCTCTCCTGGGAGATCAGCTTGACTTGATGAATTCTGTCCCTTAAGGGTTAAGGTTGAAAATAGGTATCAATGAATTAAAATCTCTCTCCTGGGAGATCAGCTTGACTTGATGAATTCTGTCCCTTAAGGGTTAAGGTTGAAAATAGGTATCAATGAATTAAGATCTCTCTCCTGGGAGATCAGCTTGACTTGATGAATTCTGTCCCTTAAGGGTTAAGGTTGAAAATAGGTATCAATGAATTAAGAACTCTCTCCTGGGAGATCAGCTTGACTTGATGAATTCTGTCCCTTAAGGGTTAAGGTTGAAAATAGGTATCAATGAATTAAGAACTCTCTCCTGGGAGATCAGCTTGACTTGATGAATTCTGTCCCTTAAGGGTTAAGGTTGAAAATAGGTATCAATGAATTAAGAACTCTCTCCTGGGAGATCAGCTTGACTTGATGAATTCTGTCCCTTAAGGGTTAAGGTTGAAAATAGGTATCAATGAATTAAGCTCTCTCTCCTGGGAGATCAGCTTGACTTGATGAATTCTGTCCCTTAAGGGTTAAGGTTGAAAATAGGTATCAATGAATTAAGAACTCTCTCCTGGGAGATCAGCTTGACTTGATGAATTCTGTCCCTTAAGGGTTAAGGTTCCTCAGGGGCAAAGTGCTTTAAATTATGAAATCCAACGAATGATAATCAAATGAAAACGCTCTTGCTTTTGGCCTTGAGAACACTGAATTGCCAAACACGAATTTGGTTCTGTTTTCGCAGTTCGTTTCGTAAATGGTTCTCTTGAATCGATTTGCTCTTATCATGAATCGTTCAATAAATATACAACATCTGTAATTCGATATTATTATTATTATTATTATTATTATTATTATTATTATTATTATTATTATCCAAGCTACAACCCTAGTTGGAAAAGCAAGATGCTATAAGCCCAGGGGCTCCAACAGGGAAAAATAGCCCAGTGAGGAAAGGAAATAAGGAAAAAAATAAATGAAGAGAACAAATTAACAATAAATCATTCTAAAATAAGTAACAACGTCAAAACAGACATGTCATATATAAACTATTAACAACATCAAAAACAAATATGTCATAAATAAACTATAAAAAGACTCATGTCCGCCTGGTCAACAAAAAAGCATTTGCTCCAACTTTGAACTTTTGAAGTCCTACTGATTCAACCACCCGATTAGGAAGATCATTCCACAACTTGGTCACAGCTGGAATAAAACTTCTAGTATTGAGCCTCGTGATGGAGAAGGCTTGGCTATTAGAAATATGAATGTTATTAAGATGTATTTGATATGGATTTGTTATCATAAGTTGTATAAAAATTTCAATACGGGTAGTTAAGTCGGTAGAACTTCAAAAGTTCAAACTTGCGGCAAATGTTTTTATGTTGAACAGGCTGACAGAAGTCTTTTTTATAGTTTATATATGAAATATCTGTTTTGATGTTACAGTTTTTTAAATATTTTATCAATTGGTAATTATTTATTTTATTTTTTTCCTTATTTCCTATCCTCTCTGGGTGATCAATTGTTAATTATTTCTCATATATTCTATTCATTTCCTTATTTCCTTTCCTCGGTAGGCTATTTTTCCCTGTTGGAGCCCTTGAGCTCATAGTATCTGGCTTTTCCAACTAGGGTTGTAGCTTAGCTAATAATAATAATAATAATAATAATAATAATAATAATAATAATAATAATAATAATAATAATAATAATAATAATAATAATAAACAGTTATCCTTGGGAATTTTAACACGAGGTAAATCCTATAAACCTTTACACATTTCTATGTTTAATCCATTATCTGAGTCGCTACGTCCAAACTTATAATCTATTATATTTAGAATAATCATTATCTCTTAAGTGCTCCAATCACGCGAGAATAACACATCTAAACATCAAAAGATCTTAAGAAATAGTTCAATAACATTATCGTTACTTAAGAATGCCTTTGGTAAGTAAAGGGAGCTTGAAGTAAAAATCGAAGGAAAAATACTATACAATGAAAGTATTTTTATGTAAAATCTCTTGATATCTCATTCCAAAAAATATGAACATCCATCAATTAATATATTACCATTTGGTTAAAGTCTTTCTTGGTGATGTTCAGAATAACAAGATATTTCCTGGTTCTTGGTACCCTCAGTAGAGCGCAGACCTCCGCCGAGGCAGATTATTTCTTGACCTTTTTCTCAACCTTGACCTTTGACCTTAACATGTATTAATTGACGTGGATTTTCATAGACTCAAATATGAACCAAGTTTGAAGTCTCTGTGACAACGATGTCTAAACTTATGGTTGATTACGTGAATTGGACATTTTGCTTGACCGTGACCTTGACCTTTGACCTTGACCTTCCAAAATTTAATATATTCCAGCTTTATACATAACAGCTAATCCATGCTGGTTTCATTACCTTACGATTAAAATTGTGACCAGAAAGCTGTTCACACAAATAAACACACACACGGAGGGTAAAACATAACCCCCTTCCAACTTCGTTGGCGGAGGTAATAATGGTTACTGATTCTTGGTACCTTACGAGTAAATAATTGACCTTCCAAAATTTAATAATTTCCAGCTTTTTACATAACAGTTAATCCTTGCAAGTTCCATTACTCTACGATTAAAATTGGGGCCAGAAAGCTGTTCACACAAATAAACACACATAACCCCCTTCCAACTTCGTTGACGGAGGTAATTATGGTTCATATACTCAAATATGAACCAAGTTTAAAGTCTCTGTGACAACGATGTCCAAACTTATGGTTGATTACGTGAATTGGACATTTTGCTTGACCGTGACCTTGACCTTTGAATTTGACCTTCCAAAATTTCCAGCTTTTTACATAACAGCTGATCCATGCTGGTTTCATTACTCTACGATTAAAATTGTGGCCAGAAAGCTGTTCACACAAATAAACACAAACATAAGGGTAAAACATAACCTTCCAACTTCGTTGGCGGATGTAATAATGGTTACTGATTCTTGGTACCTTACGAGTAAATAATTGACCTTCCAAAATTTAATAATTTTTAGCTTTTTACATAGGAATTGATACCAGCAGGTTTCATTACTCTACGATTAAAATTGTGGTCAGAAAGCTGTTCACGCAAATAAACACACACATAGGGGGTAAAACATAACTCCCTTCCAACTTCGTTGGCTGAGGTAATAAGGGTTACTGATTCTTATTACCTTGCGAGTAAATGATGTTTACTGATTCTTGGTACCTTACGAGTAAATGATGTTTACTGATTCTTGGTACCTTACGAGTAAATGATGTTTACTGATTCTTGGTACCTTACGAGTAAATGATGTTTAATGGCTCTTGGTACCTTACGAGTAAATGATGTTTAATGACTCTTGGTACCTTACGAGTGAATGATGTTTAATGACTCTTGGTACCTTACGAGTGAATGATGTTTAATGACTCTTGGTACCTTACGAGTAAATGATGTTTAATGACTCTTGGTACCTTACGAGTAAATGATGTTTAATGATTCTTGGTACCTTACGAGTAAATGATGTTTAATGATTCTTGGTACCTTACGAGTAAATGATGTTTACTGATTCTTGGTGCCCTACGAGTAAATAACATAATCCAATTGCTTCCTAACAGAATCCATATCCGCAACTGTGGAAGCGACTACCAAAATCTATTACCACAACGATTTCCAATCGTACCTGACACTCGTCACTTGCACTTTCATTTTCAGCATTCCTCTGACGGGATATACTGCGGTATCATTTAACTTTACTGGCATGAAAGTTCGCGAAAATGTCGAAGATTTGCGTGGTCTTACATTCGCGTATTTCCAATTTCAACCATAAGTATTTTACCCCAACCAAATCTTTAAACATAAAGGTTTAATGGTCGCTCATGAATGGCAGAGGCAAGGGACAGTGACATTGCCCTAGCAAGCAGGACAATGACCTAGAGACTGACCATATATAATGATCAGCGCCCAAGCCCCCTCTCCATCCAAGCTAGGACCAGGGAGGGCCAGGCAATGGCTGCTGATGACTCAGCAGATAGACCTATAGGCTCTTCCAAACCCCCCCCCCAAATCTTAGCTCACAAGGATGGTAAGGTTGCAGACGCTAAAGGCACTAACGAGTCAGAGAGGGACTCGAACCCCCGTCTGGCAAACACCAGGCAGAGACGTTACCAATCAGGTCACATAAATATCAGCGGCTGTTACCTGGATATATGTCAATTAGAATGGTCCGTTTTGGTAATAACAAACTGACATGTCCACGATTATAGTAAAGTGGTTGAACACACGCAAAAAGAAAAAAAAAAAAAAAAAAAAGACATTGTCAGAGATTTTTCAAAAACGGGACTGTAATAATAATGTCATACAAGTAAGATAGGGAAGCATTCTTAAGAGGCAAATAGGAGATGTAAACAAGTGGGGCTAGGGAGAGTTAAAGACATTTATAGCCCAAGGGTAAATGCAAAGGAAAAAAGTCTGCTGTTGCATCATGGAATAAAAAGTTAAAAGTGGTTTGTAGAAGTCTAGAAAGTTGCTACGGCTAGGAATTGAAGGGGAGCGTCCTTGCCTGGTAATTGCAAGACTGGGGTTCCAGTCCAGCTCAAACTCGTTAGTTCATTTGGTGGCTGCAACCTCACCGTCCTTGTGAGCTAAGGATGGAGGATTTTGGGGAGCCTATACGTCTACATACTGAGTCATCAGCAGCCATTGCCTGGCCCTCCTTGGTCCTAGCTTGTGTGGGGGAGGGGTTTTGGGCGTTGATCATATGTAATATGGTCAGTCTCTAGGGTATTATCCTGCTTGATAGGGCAATGTCACTGTCCCTTTCCTCTGCTATTCATGAGCGGCCTTTAAAACCTTTAAAACCCTTTAATGTTTACTGCCAACCTTGAGGGAGGCATTAATGACACACGCTCACTATAGGATTGAGACATGATGTCACAGGAAGTAACAATGAAAATATTTGTGTCAATCGTTACTTATAGAGGCAACTGGGGTAACCAGTATCCATGAATAAATTGCGATAACCAGTATCCATGAATAATTTGCGAAAACAAGAATCTATGAATAATTTACAACAGCCAGTATTTGTGAATAAATTGCAACAACCAGTATCTATAAATAATTTGCGACAACCTGTATCTATGAATAATTTGAGATAACCTGTATCTATGAATAATTTCCGATAAACAGTATCTATGAATAAATTGCGACAACCAGTACCTATGAATAAATTGCGATAAACAGTATCTATGAATAATTTGCGATAACCAGTATACATGAATAATTTGTGATAACCAGTATCTATGAATAATTTGTGATAAACAGTAGCTATGGATAATTTGAGATAACCAGTATACATGAATAATTTCCGATAAACAGTATTTATGAATAAATTGCGACAACCAGTATCTGTGAATAATTTGTGATAACCAGTATCTATTCATAAATTGTGATAACCAGTATCTATGAATAAATTGCGACAACCAGTATCTATGAATAAATTGCGACAATCAGTATCTATAAATAAATTGCGATAAACAGTATCTATGAATAAATTGCGATAAACAGTATATATGAATAAATTGCGACAGTCAATAGCTATACAAAATTTAGGGTAATTTGTATCTATACAAGAGAAACCGAGCCTGTCCATAAGCTTAGCAAGAAAATGTAGTAAAAAAACGTAACTTGGAAGGTTTGTAATTTGTGTGAAGATTCCCCAAGAGAGACATCCAGACTTACCTCCAATCTTGGATGTTGTTGCTATTTCGAAACGGGGAGTGTCTGTTGCAATTTAGGTGGAATTATCCTACAGTCTTGGCATAGAAGGCATTATTTGGAGATTCTATTCACGTTACTGAAATTCATTTCCTTTCATTGTCACATGGTCCTGCAAAATAAAGGGTATGGTGAATTAAGAGGCTAGTTCCTACTTTACGGACATAGGCTAGTTCCTACTTTACGGAAAAGGAATAGTTCTCACTTTACGAATAGAGGCTAGTTCCTACTCTATGGATAGAGGCTAGTTCCTACTTTATGGATAGAGGCTAGTTCCTACTTTCGTTGATCGATTCTATGTTGAGCTGTTTAAGAATTTTTACAAATAGATTTACATTTACATTATAATCAACCTCATATAGTTACAATGAAAATTATCTACTATTTCTTGTAGGATAATAATAATAATAATAATCATAATAATAATAATAATAATAATAATAATAATAATAATAATAATAATAATAAGTCTTTATTTCAATATCCATAGATTTATCCCAATTGTTGTGATGAATATCTTGAACCTTATGCTAAAAAAAACTAATTAGGGTATTACACTGTAATACCTACAGCAAATAAAAAAGTTAAAATAAGATATTGTTACGATATTTGCATTCATTATAACAATCAATAAAATATTCAAACATAAAACTCCATGTAAGTTAAAATTCACGATCCTACAAATTCTAGTGTTTCCTGACTTTTGGTCAAATTGTGTTTCCGAATGTCTTGGGTTTTTAGTTTGTTTATTACTTTGGATAATTCTACAAATGCTATTCCATCTTTCTTGCAATTTACATTCGTTTCCAATGGTTTCTTTGTTAGTTCTTTTGGTCTTTTCTTTACTGATAGTTTATCCAGAACCAAAACATGCCTACAACTCTCTCTCTCTCTCTCTCTCTCTCTCTCTCTCTCTCTCTCTCTCTCTCCTTCATACCAGGTCCTGCTTCAAATATAAGGAGTCAACCCTCAAACGAATGAAAAATTAATTAGCTCTCTCTCTCTCTCTCTCTCTCTCTCTCTCTCTCTCTCTCTCCTTCAAATATAAGGAGTGAAACCTCTCACAATTAGAAAGTTAATTAAAACTTGCCAAACTTTAACATGCTCGTCAATAATTTTTACAATAATGACAACAGCCAGCTCATTCATTCTTTTAAAAAAAATCTCTAGTAATAATAATAATAATAATAATAATAATAATAATAATAATAATAATAATAATAATAATAATACACCTGAATAATTTTGAAGCCTTTTCTTTCTCGATTTCATATTTCGCAAAAAGAAAAAAAAAAACACCAATGGATACTATCCACCAAAGGTTGTATACTGTTGATTAAAACATATATCGGATCATTGATTTTCAGTTCAATCAAATACGTTACATTTATACAGTTTTCCTTATTTAAAAAGTGAAGGGCCTATGTCTTCACACTATGTACGAATGGAGGTCAAATTATAGACTTAAAAATCGAAGAAAGCTAAGGACAAAATGGATGCTGGGGTGCCTCTTCTGTAGTGCCTAGAGGGGCCCAGGGAGCTATGTGTTCAGACTATATATGTACAGAGGTAAAATTGAAGACTAAATGTGGGGAGCTAAAGGCAAATGGAATTCTGGGTTACCTCTTCTGTAGTGCCTAGAGGGGCCTAGAGAGCTATGTGTTCAGACTATATATGTACAGAGGTAAAATTGAAGACTAAAAAGTGGGGAGCTAAAGGCAAATGGAATGCTGGGTTACTTCTTCTGTAGTGGCTAGGGAGCTATGTGTTCAGACTATGTACGTACAGAGGTAAAATTGAAGACTAAAAAGTTGGGAGCTAAAGGCAAATGGAATGCTGGGTTACCTCTTCTGTAGTGCCTAGAGTGGCCTAGGGAGCTATGTGTTCAGACTATATATGTACAGAGGTAAAATTGAAGACTAAAAAGTGGGGAGCTAAAGGCAAATGGAATGCTGGGTTACTTCTACTGTAATGCCTAGAGGGCCCTAGGGAGATATGTGTTCAGACTATATATGTATAGAGGTAAAATTGAAGACTAAAATGTGGGGAGCTAAAGGCAAATGGAATGCTGGGTTACCTCTTCTGTAGTGCCTAAAGTGGTCAAGGGAGCTATGTGTTCAGACTTTATATGTACAGAGGTCAAATTGAAGACTAAAATGTGGGGAGCTAAAGGCAAATGGAATGCTGGGGTACCTCTTCTGTAGTGCCTAAAGTGGCCTAGGGAGCTATGTGTTCAGACCATGTATGTACAGAGGTAAAATTGAAGACTAAAAAGTGGGGAGCTAAAGGCAAATGGAATGCTGGGTTACCTCTTCTGTAGTGCTTAGAGAGCTATGTGTTCAGACTACGTATGTACAGAGGTAAAATTGAAGACTAAAATGTGGGGAGCTAAGGACAAAATGGAATGCTGGGTTACTTCTTCTGTAGTGCCTAGAAGGGCCTTGAGAGCTATGTGTTCAGACTATGTATGTACAGAGGTAAGATTTGAAGACTAAAATGTGGGGAGCTAAAGGCAAATGGAATGCTGGGTTACCTCTTCTGTAGTGCCTAGGGAGCTATGTGTTCAGACTATGTATGTACAGATGTAAAATTGAAGTCGAAAAAGTTGGGAGCTAAAGGCAAATGGAATGCTGGGTTACCTCTTCTGTAGTGCCTAGGGAGCTATGTGTTCAGACTATATATGTACTCTTCTGCAGTACCTAGAGGGCCCTAGAGAGCTATGTGTTCAGACTATATATGTACAGAGGTAAAATTGAAGACTAAAAAGTGGGGAGCTAAAGGCAAATGGAATGCTGGGTTACTTTTTCTGTAGTGCATAGAGTGGTCCAAGGGACTATGCCTTCAGACTACGTATCCAAAAAGCTCTAGTCTAATAACATCAATGCATTATTTATCTTTTCCATGCAACCTTAACAGGGGTGGTGGCCTGGAAGTGGGGGCGCAGTGGCCACAGTGAAGCTCGTTCTAGAAGGTAATCTGGGCGTCATTACCAAAGCTTGGCCTCTGCACCAGAGCTTGAGGCTGTTGAGGACAGAGCTCAGCAATGCAACGCAAGTTCCAGCGCAATTTCTCGAGGTAAGAAAGTTCTTCAGACTGTTTTTGAAGTTTAAATACCTAATCATCTGAAATAAGCCTATTTCTATTTTCATTCCTTCCTGAAACAACAAAATTTTCTGCAGAATCTAATATTTATACTTTGCTTGTGTCTTTAAAAGTGTAATACATAATGACAACATTATTTTTTATTCTACTAGTAAATAATTTATCACCTCTAGCCTCAAGGGGCAAAAAAATGGATGTTATCTTATAGTTCATGTTTTAAATGTAACTGAATTAAATATAAAAGACCTAAGGTAACACATTAAAAGAGGTATAGTTAATTTAAAGCTCACTCGTTAGAATGTTAGAAAACTGGATACAACAGTAAGTTAACAATCCGTTCAGAGGCCATGTTACTGAATCCACTATCACCCTCAGTCGAGTAACTATCACTCTCCGTCTAGTAACTATATCACCCTCAGTCAAATAACCCTATCACCCTCAGTCAAGTAACCCTATCACTCCAATCTAGCAACCCTATTACCCTCAGTCAAGTAACCCTATCACTCCAATCTAGCAACCCTATCACCCTCAATCAAGTAACCCTATCACTCCAATCTAGCAACCCTATCACCCTCAGTCAAGTAACCCTATCACTCCAATCTAGCAACCCTATTACCCTCAGTCAAGTAATCCTATCCCTCAGTCAAATAACCCTATCACCCCCAGTCGAGTCAACGTTCTTACTAGACTATTTGTTTACAAAATTTGGTACTGGGGCTAATTTTTCCGATACATTTCATCTTAACTACGTTCTTAGGGTGTTAATTAATTAATAATATTCAAGGAAAATATTTTGGTTCAAGTTTGACATGTCCAGAGGTTTATGTATAAACAAAACAACTTAAATACTGCAAGGAAGGAAGCATTGATAACTCGGAATCATTAAATGAATAGTTTTGAAAATAGTCAAATTAATATCCATATCATTACCTTGTTCCTTATGAAGTTATTTTCGATACATTGCCGACTGAAGAAACCTACGAATCTCAGAGATGTTTGGCTATAATATCTGTTTTTCGGGTCTTCTTCTCAGCTCACTTTACGTGGTTGTGTCCTGGAGGAGGGATCCAACTTGAGGGATTCAGGAGTTGAAGCCAACGAAACTGTTCAAGTGGCCGTGTCGTCAAAGCGACCCCGTTCCAACCCGCTCACCCTCATTGCTCCGATTACGTCACCCATTCCGACTCCAGACGTCATCACCGTTATCGTCACCGATGGTAAGGGTGGTTTTTGTCTGTGGGGAAGAGTCATTGTACCGTAGGAAAGTGTTTGGATATAATTATGTCGAGAATTTGTTTCTATAAGATTGTCTAAATTCCCATCTTAGACCTTTTAGAGAACAGAATACGAAAGATGTGCTTACCCTAAAGTCAATATTCTTAGAAAGTAAACACGAAATATTAATTTTAGTAGTATTCAAAATAACACAAAAAAGACTGTCGGGAATATAATGAATATAGACTGACTTGGTCTTACAATTAGTCTTTGGGTCATAAGCTTTTGGAGCAAATATATGTATTCAAAATCAACATTACACAGTCCTTTCGTCAATTATATTTTGAACAAATAGTAATTGATATTTTACTGGGTTTTATATTGTGTTTGTGGTCGTGGTTGATTTGAATTAAGCTGTCTTTGATAAACTTGTATGGCCTTCGTACTTAATGGCAGCCAATATAGGATAGTAAAGGAGAACTGGCGGGAGCCTCTTGATAGTTTATTTATTATTTCTTTTGGCCAAAAGTTCAATATCAAAGATTACGAATTTAGTCATTTATAAAACACTTCACTACAAGGGTACAATGAAATTTAATATAAAAAGGGCTTGATTTACTAAAAACACACTTCACTACAAAGATACAATGATTTAATATAAAGGGGCTTAATTTGGTGACAGACTCGCTACATTACCACACAAGATTGATCTGGTGATAAAATGCAAGCTAGGTTTTGTTATTTTAATAGAAATCTACACACACACACACACACACACACACACACTTATTGGCAATAAAAATTTTTAATTTAGTTACAGACTCACTACATTACCACACAAGACTGATTTGGTGGTAAAATGCTAGGCATGTTTTTTTTTATTTCAACACAAATCTACACATACTGGCAAAACAAAGGCATTATGAAATGCTATTACTCAACTTACACGGTAAAAGATGGTGCGTTTTTTACTATGTAAGTTGAGTATTTGTATTTAATAGTGCCTTTGGTTTGCCAGTATGCGTAGACTTGTGTTAAGAAAAAAAAAAAAAAAAAAACTTACCTAGCAATTCATTATCAGATCAGTCGTCTGGGGTTATGTAGTGAGTCTGTAAATAAATTAAGCTCTTTTTATATCAAATATCATTGTATCTTTGTAGTAAAGTGTTTTTTTTTTAATAAATAAATTTCTCAAAGTAAAAAGGACGCAAAACTAAAAGGAGGGGTTCATAGTTCATTATTGTGAGGGAAAGTCATGGAACACATAAATCAGAAATAACAATAAAGTAACGTGTTTTTATTATAAAAGGTTTGGAGATTCAACAGCCTAATGAGTCAAACTTATCTCTTACTGAGCTGGAAGGACTAGTTTCATAATCCCTTAACTGAAATGAGCATCGCAAATGCAGGGGGGGGGGGGGGCAGTACTTAACTTGGTATCATGATCTTCCACTACCTTGGGTTAGAGTTCTCTTGCTTGAGGGTATACTCGAGCACACTATTCTATTTAATTTCTGTTCCTCTTGTTTTGTTAAAGGTTTTATAGTTTTTATAGGAAATATTTATCTTAAAATTCCCCAGAATTCGTGGTCAAAATTCCCCAGCATTCGGGTCAAAATTCCCCAGAATTTGTGGTCAAAATTCCACAGAATTAGGGGTCAAAATTCCCCCAGAATTCGTGGTCAAAATTCCCCAGAATTCGGGGTCAAAATTCCCCAGAATTCGGGGTCAAAATTCCCCAGAATTCGGAGTCACACTATTCTATTTAATTTCTCTTCCTCTTGTTTTGTTAAAGTTTTTATAGTTTATATAGGAAATATTTATCTTAATGCTGTTACTGTTCTTAAAATATTCTATATTCCTTGTTTCCTTTCCTCACTGAGCTATTCATCCTGTTGGGGCCCCTGGGCTTATAGCATCCTGCTTTTCCAACTAGGGTTGTAGCATAGTAAGTAATGATAATAATCATTTTCCTTGTTGGGCCCCTGGGCTTATAGTATCCTGCTTTTCCAACTAGGGTTGTAGCTTAGCAAGTAGTAGTAGTAGTAATAATAATAGTAGTAATAATAATAATAATAATAATAATAATAATAATAATAATAATAATAATAATAATAATAATAATAATAATAATACATACATACATACATACATACATACATACATATACCAAGGCACGTCCCCCAATTTTGGGGGCTAGCCAAATAATAATAATAATAATAATAATAATAATAATAATAATAATAATCCTACTCTTCAAGAATATCAAATCGTGCTAACCTGTACTATATAAGTCTTCTCACCTTTTCTCTCAGGCGATGGTGGGGAACGAGAAGTCGTGGTGGAGGTCGAGTGGAGCAGCTTCAAGAAACCATGGCTAGGGGGTTTCAAACACAGGATTTCGGGGATTCATTTTCATAACGCTGCCTGCCAGACATTCCCTCCACCAAAAACCAGACCAAGTATGTACCAAGGGACCTTTTGTTGTTTTCTGAAAAGAAATACTTTGCTAGAATCTATTTCATATAGTTCAAATAAGCATATATTTTAATACTTTAATGTCTGGATTCTCTTACCGATCTTGGGATCAGAGTCTCGAGGCGAAACCACTCAAAGACAGAACGTCTTTTTTGTGTTTTCTGAAAAGATATACTTTGCTAGAATCTATTTCATATATTTAAAAAAAAAAAACATATATATTTTGATACAGTAATGTCTAGATTCTCTTACCGACCTCGGGATCAGTCTCTCGAGGCGAAACTATTCAAAGACAATAGCATCTGACCAGCCAGGAATAGAACCCTAGTCCAAGATGCTTGTATGACAGTGACCGTGCCATTTAGCCACTAAGTTCTGCTTTTAGTTGAGAAATTTCCTTAGATAAACAAGAGGCGATTTGTTTACTGCACCTCTATGCATGTGATAAAAAATTCTATGTTCAATTATGGAATCACCAACTTTATGTAAAATTTTCAGTTTTAATTGTGACATTACAATATTAATTCAATCATATCCAGTTTTGTCGTATCAAAGGCTTTTGGAGATATCAGTTAATAACTGGAAGGCAATAAACACAGGAAAATATGACATATATCATAGCAAATGTCATATCAGTATATTCATTTCATATAACAGTATAATATAATCATATACATCTTATGTAAAAATATACTACCTATATGCTTATGAATTTTAGAATGGGCCTATTCTCAAAATGAAATATATTACCTTTAAATGTTCATGTACATATCCTCCAATGAATATAAGACCAGAAAACTAACAGTATAATATAATCATATACAACTTATGAAAAATATATGACCTATATACTTATTATGGATTTCATTAGAATGGGCTCATTCTCATAATGATATATAATACCTTTAATTATTCATGTACATTTCCTTCAATGAATATAAGACCAGAAAACTTTCTTATCAGCTCAGGTAACGAGAGGGACTCAGACGGTTAAAACCCGCTCATGCAGCACTCAAACAAATCGAAACGCTTCCACACAAACGACCTACTTCCACCCAATGATCCTGTCACCTGAATCCACCTTTATTGTTCCAATGGAATATTCATCGAGCTTCAGATACGACATTGAGAGGGTAAGAACCTCATATTTTGCCTATTTTGGAATCCTAAATATTGTAACTAGCTATGATAGGAGTAAAACTGTCCCTTGGTAGACATTTCTACTCTTTCTAAGAAACTCCTTATATTTTCCAATTTTGGAGTCATAAATATGGTAAGTGACTATTAAAGGAGTAAAACTGTCACTTGGTAGCTATTTTTATTCTTTCTAATGCATAGGATTGTTGAAAGAGAAATAGGGTTGAAGAGGGAATGGAAACCAATATTAGAATGAAGGTAATGAATAAGTCTACCTTCATTTATTTGTAGTTTTCTATGAATTGGTTCGTTTTCTTCAATTTAATTAGGGTGTAACTAAAATAGTTTTCCATTTCATTTACGCCCTACTCTTGAAGTAAAGACAGCAGTAACTATTATTATAATTATTATATTAATATCTAGGCAACAACCTAGGTTGAAAAACTATTATTTTATAAGCCAAATGGCTTCAACATATTAAAATAGCCCAATCAGGAAAAGAAATGAGGAAATTAATAAACTATATGAAAAATAACGAATCAGGTATAAAATACCTTAAGATCGGAAACAACGTTAAAATAGAAATGTCATATACAACCTAGTAAGATAAACTTATGTCAGCCTGTTCAACATAAAACCATCCACTACAAGATTGAATGCCTGAAGCTCCACTGAATCAACTGCCTGATTATGGAAATCATTTGTTCCTCCTTGCCTGACAAGAGGCCCAGCCGAGTTTAGTTGGTACTGTGAAGGTGCCACAGTCTACCCTCCCATTTTTCACCAAAAATAAAGCTTCATAAGTTGACTCATCTATTGCTTATCTCTCTTACATCTATCATCTTGTCACTTAAGGCTTTCCTCACTCCATCCATCCATCCAAACCTAAGTGTACATCTTGCACTTCTCCCATCGAATATTGTATTCATCACCATCAGCAGACAACTATTTTCCATCCTCTCTACATGATAAAACCAACTCAACACATACATATCCACTCTAGCGGCTAATTCATTCATCACAACCGTTCTCAATTAATACTTCATTCCTAACGCTCTCTAACCGAGATTCATAAACCATGCTCCTCAGACATTTTATCTTGAATACATTCAATTTCTGTCTTCCAGTCACTTTCATTCCCCCCCCCCCAATTCAAATCCATACATCACAGTTGGTACAATCACTTTCTCATACAGAACTCTCATTACATTAATTCACAGCCCTCTATTCTTTACAACTTTCTTCACCATCCCCAACATTTTACACCCTTCATTCACTCTTGTCGTACATGTTTCCATTCCACCATTTGGAGCAAGAACAGAACCAAGTACTTAAATTGATCTAATTCCTCGAGTATCTCTCCATTCAACATGGTATTCAATCTGGCACCTTGCTCATTTCTTGTGCAAGGTGTGTACCTTACTCTTACCAAGATTATACTTGGAACTTCCTTCTCTCACATACCCTTCCAAACTGTCACTAATCGACACAGCTTCTCCTTCTAACCTGCAACCACTACAGTATCATCTACAGACTACAACTGATTCACCGCCCAATCATGATTACTCTCACCTATCAGTTACAATCCTCAACCAAGCACTCGAGCTTTCACCTCTCTTGCACTTCCCATCAACGTACAATGGAACAACTATGGCCATAGGGCACATCCTGGTCTCAACGTAACTTCCAGTGGAAACCACTCACTCATTTCAAGCCCTATCATAGCAAACACTTTACTCTCTCTGTGTAATAAGTAGCTTTTACTATAATATGTTTGCTTCGATCGGAGTGACAGGTACACTTACTGAATGAAAAATCTGATATCAGAAATGACTTTCATGTTTTGTGCAGGGTTATCTAAAATTGAGGATTTCCTATTCATACATGAATATTCTATAAACATGTTCCGAGATCTGATTTACCGATATGAAATGTGTAATACCTTCACTATACTTACAAAGCATACATAATCTACAGCCTAATTCTTTTAGATAACACCTCATACAGTATGGCAATAGTTATACCTGTATAATTCTGTCCTCAGGTTTTGCTCTTGCAAAGAATGGTTCGTGGGTGGCTGGCTCGTCGTAAAGTTAAAAAACTACGAAAGGTAGGTACAACGTATCCAATCAGAATTACATTCTCTGATTTGAAGCTGTTAGATTACAAGTAGAGCTTATCTCAAAGGTGATTAAAGCACTAAATCTCTATAGTGTACTTAAATGTATATGTTTACAATCCGAGATTTTGAAGTCCTCTCCTAGTCATAAATTGAACCATTTCTAACCAATTTAGAATACATTTCACATGAATCATTTAAACAGATGCCTACTGTACTTATGAAAACAATATTTCAACCACAAATAGTATCCTTTGAATAACTTTTTAAATTTACTTCAGGAAAGGCCACAGCCACAAACAAAACCAACTGATGGGAGTGACATGTCTTCCTCGACCTCTGAATCCTCTCGGCTGTCCACCGACCAAAGCAGCAGTCAACCACAAAAGGTAGGATGAATTGCATTTACAAATATGGCCTTTATAGCCCAATGCTAAGCCCTGTGAGGTCATTTAGCACTCAAGCGCAATTGGTAGGGGAACCCAGCAGTTACACTATGTAGTAATAGTTAGAAAAGGTTGGATCGCAAGAAGGAAGGAAGGAGGAACAGAGGTAATGTAGAATAAAAATCATGTGCAGTTGCGGTGGCCTATTTGGTAATGTCCCTGACTGGTCATTGCAAGACTGGGGTTTGAGTCCCGCTCAAACTCGTTAATTCCTTTGGTCACTACAACCTTACCATCATTGTCATCAGCAGCCATTCCCTGGCCCTCCTTGGTCCCACCTTAGGTGGAGAAGGGGCTTGAGCGCTGATCATATGTACATATGGTCAGTCTCTAGGGCATTGTCCTGCTTGATAGGGCAAGGCCACTGTCCCTTCCCTCTGCCATTCATGAGCGGTCTTTAAACCTTTAAAGGAAAGCTGCAAAGACCCTTAAATAATGTATACAGTGTATAATGTGATGTGAACTGATAGTACTTACTCTCATGGGGCAACAAAAGGTAGGTCATCAACTCAAGAACAAAAGCGGTTATCTATCATTGACTCTCAGAGGCAGGCTCATTGTAATTTACTTTAGTACGTACTACTTTCAAAGGAATATTCTTTCAATAGTATAGTCTAAAAGTCCCACTAATGAATATAAGTTATGCTTCAAAGATTGCCGAATCCTACTATTTACAGAAAAATGGTTAAAATAGAATTAAGAAGGTTTTTATTCAAAATTATGCTTGAGAAATCAATAACAAATACATACCAATCATTAGTATCCTAGTTTTGAATCTTTTATTCGATTTCACTCCTTCATATGTACACCCAAAAAATATTCATCATTCACACGTAAGGAAGTTGGGAACTACTTAGAACTAAAAATGGAAAATACCACTCCTTAAAACACAAGGTGGAAAGAAGCTACAATACTTACACCAACAAAAACACAGGGACCATTATAGTCTTACTTCTCGAATGACGTATAGTATAATTGCCAATCATCCTTCGTTTAGGGCTGGCGAGGAGCCGTTCCCATGGCCGAACTATATTCCCGACTGGAGAACTGGAGGAAGAAGCAGGTTTCTCAAATCAACGCCACTCTGTCAGGGAAAGCCAGAAGGAGAGCTCTAGTCGCCCTCCTGGACAAGGAGACGGAGCTCCTCAGGTCTCTGGAAGCTCACAGATCATTGCATTCAGCTAGAAGGAGAAACGCTGCCATTACTCGTTTCTTAGAAGAGGTAACGACTCAAATATGATAAATTTGGAAGTAATCTGTATTTTTCCTAGCATACAAACCTAGAGCTATTTATAGGGGTCTTACTTCCAGCTACGCCGAAAGTAATACTCCTAAAAATAGCGGAGGGTTTGTATTTGCGCCGGAACAAAAATGTTTTCAATTAATCAATAACTGCAGTTGCAATGTCCAGTTTTATATTGATTAAAATATATATTGTACCACAATAGTAAAGTTTATCATTGCAAATTCACTCAATACAATTGGTATGGATATTCTGCTTAAAATACTGTACAAATAAAATAATTTATAAGGCATCATAAAAAAAGATCACTTGGAAATCTATAAACTTTCTCTTTCCAATTGTCTTTGTTTTCTAACATAATTTGTTTATCCCCCAGGTGTCTCGGGCCCAAGTTTGGGAGGTTGGCGGCGAGACAAGGGGGGAGGTCGAGGTGGAGACCCCAGAGACACGGCCAGTAAGAGATTTAGCAGCTCTGGCAACCGCACTCCAACAGGATGCAAGTATTCAAGTGAGACTGAGTCAACTTAATGCCCTTGCTGCTACGGTAATAATACCTCAAAAATAGTTTTACATAAATAGTAGTAGTAATTTATACAGTATATTAAATTTCATAGTTATTAGCGATATAAAATTTAATTTTCCACCAAAGCTATTAACTGCTTTGACATTTTTGTATTATTTCCAAGACACAAATCAAATAAAAACAGATAGGCTATAGATAGCCTTTTGAAAAGATGGGTGTATGGTATGGCCAAGCAATGAGCCTATGGAGACCATTTAGTATTGGGGTGGAACGAGGGGAAAATTCACAGTTACACCAAGAAGTTTAAAGGTTGAAAGGACGCTCATGAATGGTAGGGGCCAAGGACAGTGACACTGCCCTAGCAAGCAGGACAGTGCCCTAGAGGCTGACCATATACAGTATACATATGATCAGCACCCACTCCACCCAAGCTAAGACAAAGGAGGGCCAGGCAATGGATGCTGATGACTCAGCAGACTGACCAACAGGCTTCCCCAAACCCTCCATCCTTAGCTCACAAGGATGGTGAGATTACAGCGACCAAAGAAACTAACGAGTTTGAGCGGGACTCGAACTCCAGTCAGGCGTTCACCAGTCAGGGACATTACCACATCGGCCACCACAAGCTAAATGAGGTTGGACAGCAAGAAAGAAATTGAGAATAAGGGTAACGTCGAAGTAAGTGGAGGTACGGGTAGAGGGGACACTAAAATCCTTTTGTTAATGCCTACATTATACCGAGGTGCATCGATGGCACTATTACACAAAGAGTCGAAAGAATTTTTGACAAAATATAAAGAACATTGTTCACGGAGCTTAATGTCTCTGCTGTTGTTGACAGGACACTTTATATTATCCCTTAAGACTAGACAGGGAAACAAGATATACTTCCAGGAGGTTCCCACAAAAAATTTCCCCCATCCTTATGTCAAATAAATGGTAAGCAGAATTTTATCAGTGAAATCTATGAAGCAGCCAACAAAGGGAAAGTCATTGATGACTCCATTATGCCTCAACAACTTGAACTACGGTATAAGCACTTCCGGGCAACAAATACGATGAGCTTGAAGCATCCCTTCTCCACTCGGTAGGTAACACCACTACCTCAAAATGCAATACTGTACATATTTGTTGCTCAACTGGTGAATGATTTTTCTCCTTTATGGAAAGCTATTTACTTTGAAAAAGAAGAACTATTAAAAGATAAGGTCCTGTAAGGGATAAAGAGTCTATACTTTATCTATCACTGTTCATCAAAGTGAACACTAAGACAGCCAGATGCAACAGCATGATATGCATCACAATTTAAAAGCAACGGCAATTTTTTCCGAGAAGTTTTTCTCAAATCTTACTTCACTGCCTAACGATAATCACAGCAAAATTAATGAAGAGCACAGTTAAGAAGGTCATTAACGCAGGAAAAAATTGCTGAAAATTAATGATTTACAACCAATTATTACATGGAAGAAACTACTTTCAAATAGATTAGTATTCAAAAGTAAAATTTTCAGAATACACTTACATTGAACTACACGTTACCCGAATATTGAGTGAGGAGCCTATTGACTTTATTAAATTGTATCACACAAACTCATTCCATAACTGCAATATTTCCAGTAGACAATGTGCATTGTTGACTGTTGTTACAGTGCTAAGTCATCGTGCCTTTTCCAATCCATCGCTGCAAAGAAGATTTATTAGGCCAAAGACTAACTCTTCTACTCACGGGACTTGCTAGAAGGATTTGTTTTCCACAAATAATAAGTAAATGAGCTATATAAAGTAATATAAATTGGAACAAGGTCAAGTTAAAGAAGCCAGATAACTCCAAGTTTGAGATAAACAATAGTAATTGATGAGAATTGAAGTAGAAATGTGTTGTCTAAAAGCTAAAATGTTGCTGAAACGAAGGTTTCGCGCAGTGTAGTGTTCTTAGGCATAATGTAAACAGTTGCACCTCTATATGGAAGTCACTGCATAGAATAGGTAACTTTTAAAACCACTCTAAAGAATTCTCAATAAGAACTAAATAGCATTTAGTTCTACTTTATAAACCAACCAGCAACCCTAGTTTGAATATCAGAGTGCTAAAAGTCCTATGACCCCAAATGGGGAAAGAAGCTATGACTAAAGAAGGAATAAATTAGGAAATAAAGAAAAAAGCACAAGAAAAACAGCAAACTATAGAACTATAAAAAATAGCAAAAGGATAATCTTGATGTTGAACACAATGGGGTAACCATGAAAAATGTTTAATGATTTCAGGTTTCAACAGACTTTCTCTGTAATGCTATAACACTGGTAAGATTCTAAAACAAAACCAAAACAACTTAACATTATTTCAGCACTCCCCATACAGTGAACAAGTAAGGATGCCTATTTACATGAACATTCAGCCTTTGTATATGAAACAATGCAAAGAAGTGAGTAAAACTTAAAATTAAAAGCATATACAATGGCATGATTATACAGTTTTCCCAATTTAGAATTTGGGGGTTCAAAATCTTGAAGGTTACTTTATCATTACATATCTTGATAATACAGGCAACTTCATGAAAATCAGATGTAAAACACAGTAAAGAAGGCTTTCTTTCAATAAATTATACTTATACATAAATACTTTTAACTATATACGTATGTCATCATGAACAGTTTTATAAAGAAACTCGTCAAGATATATTTCAAATGAGAAATATATTAAACTTTACCTGCAGTATCTTTCTAATGAATGATTAGTCTTTATTCCACTAATTTTACGTTAATTAATCAATAGCAATACATCTACTTAAAAGGTTGAGCATTTCCATCCAACGAGGGGCGATGCTGCAGGAAGCAGACGTACCGGGCAAGAGCTGGTTAGTCTGGCTCGGCGAGGGACTCACCTCCTCGTCCGAGGGACAACGGACGCGAGGCTGAAAGGGCTACGGAAAAGGCTGCACACTTTAATCATCAGTTACCTCCACCAAGTTAGTTGATTAAAAGTTCTTGCAAGTCTTTTACATTATCTTGCTTGAGGGTACACTTAGGCACAATATTTTATTTTCTTATTTCCTTTCTTTGCTGGACCCTTTTCCCTGTTGGAGCCCCTTATTTCCTTTCTTCACTGGACCCTTTACCCTGTTGGAGTCCTTATTTCTTTTCTACACTGGACCATTTTCCCAGTTGGAGCCCTTATTTCTTTTGTACACTGGAACATTTTCCCTGTAGGGGCCCTTATTTCCTTTCTTCACTGGACCATTTTCCCTGTTGGAGCCCTTATTTCTTTTCTACACTGGACCATTTTCCCAGCTAGAGCCTTTATTTCTTTTCTTCATTGGACCATTTTCCGTTGGAGCCCTTATTTCCTTTCTTCACTGGACCATTTTCCCTGTTGGAGCCCTTATTTCCTTTCTTCAATGGACTGTTTTCCTTGTTGGAGCCCTTATTTCCTTTCTTCACTGGGCCCTTTTCCCAGTTGGAGCCCTTATTTCTTTTCTTCACTGGACCATTTTCCCTTTTTGGAGCCCTTATTTCCTTTCTTCACTGGACCATTTTCCCTGTTGGAGCCCTTATTTCCTTTCTTCACTGGACCATTTTCCCTGTTGGAGCCCTTATTTCCTTTCTTCACTGGACTATTTTCCCTATTGGAGCCCTTACTTCCTTTCTTCACTGGACCATTTTCCCCATTGGAGCCCTTATTTCCTTTCTTCACTGGACCCTTTTCCCTGTTGGAGCCCTTATTTCCTTTCTTCACTGGACCCTTTTCCCTGTTGGAGCCCTTACTTCCTTTCTTCACTGGACCATTTTCCCCATTGGAGCCCTTATTTCCTTTCTACACTGGACTATTTTCCCTGATGGAGCCCTTCGGCTTATAGCCGCCTGATTTTCAAATTAAGGTTGTAGCTTAGCTAGTAACGATAATAATAATATCAAATTGGTTAGGGTTTGGCAGCTCTTTAGAATCCGTCAAGTTAGTTGTTAAGTTTTTGCAAGATTCTTTTCAAGATACTCGGTCAAACTTATCTTACCAATCCTTTAGTTGCCTTCAAGTTAGCCAGTTAATTCCCACATTCATTCAAATTCTGTTTTACTCACAATCACAAAAGTAACAAGTAATTAAAAAATACAAACTGGAGTTTGGAGGAAAATTCCTTCCCTCTTCGGCTTAATTAACCAGGATTGCAAAATTTGATCACTTTATTAGAGAAAATAATGAAAATAATCCTTTCATGGAAATAATTTCCCATCAACTTTAAGGAAAATAAAGTTAATCCCTCCTGAGGTTGCTACATTGTTGAAGACTTGAGACTACACAAGCCCACATACATGCAGATGGATCTTGTTAATTCAGAATGGATACAGAAGGACTTTCCTCACCGTAAGGTTTTCATAGCAACTTATAATTTATTCAAAATTAATTCATTCACTTGAAGTTTTATACACTTAAACAATTTAATATTTGCCAAACATTAAACTTAATCTTGAATAATTAATAGGCAAAACTATAAGACACGAAAGCCCGATTCCTTTTCCTGATACCATAAAAACAAAGAAAAGATAATCAAGTCACTTACACAAACCAAAAGTCAGTCGTGCAAAAATATAAAGTAGAAATATGATACTCCAGTCACTTGCAAAAATCAAATTGTACAAAAATGCGTGCTCTAAATATAAATCCCTTTTTATTATTACTATCCAAGCTACAACCCTAATTGGAAAAGCAAGATGCTATAAGCCCAGGGGCTCCAATAGGGAAAAATGCTGCACTATACATATTTCACTTCACTGTAACAGTACGTCAGCAGTCTATATATCCACTGAAGCAAAAGATTTAAAGATATAGACATTTCACCGAGATATACAGTACAGCTACTGGATACAGAAAGTGTGTACATACAGTACTACAGTACAGTATTAGCAGAATACCCAACAGCTAAACTGTCTTATCTCTTTCTGAGATTTAAGTAATTCCTATTTACATATGTACTGATACGATATGATTCACATTTTTCAGCAAAAAAATAATACATTAACCCTTTTACCCCCAAAGGACGTATTGGTGTTTCACAAAACTCATCCCTTTACCCCCATGGACGTACCGGTACGTCCTTGCAAAAAACTGCTATTTACATTTTTTTTTTCATAATTTTGATAATTTTTTGAGAAACTTTAGGCATTTTCCAATAGAATGAGACCAACCTGACCTCTCTATGATGAAAATTAAGGCTGTTAGAGCAATTTTTAAAAAATATACTGCAAAATGTGCTTGAAAAAAAAATAACCCCTGGGGGTTAAAGGCTGGAAAGTTCCAAATGGCCTGTGAGTAAAAGGGTTAATATCATTATACAAGCCATTCTCCTCTTTGGGTAAACAGTAATGTGGTAATTATACTTTAAAGCATAAAAGCTTAACGGAAATTCACCGTAAGTGCTACATCTTGGCAAATAGTTATGACAAACATGTAATTCTATGATACAAGTACTTGTTATTGTTAAGATATTCCCTGCCCATAATTCTGCATTCCTAGTTATGTAATTATAATTCTGATATAACAAGGTCCTTCTGTACATACATATTTTCTTGCTCTAAAGAAATATGTCTCATATGAGAAAACTTCACCTTCAAAACCCTTCATTTTACATGCACTTTCCACAAACATTTCCTTTCCGTTTTTCTCACATGATCAAACCACCAAAAACCACCACAAAAGCCTCCATTTTACATACACTTTCCACAAACGTTCGTTTCTCCATTTTCTTACATGATCAAACCAGCAAAACCACCACAAAATTATATATCTGTCCACGTCATAAATCTTTCTGCCGTATTTGAACATTCAATTTCCATTTACCACTTCTTAATCAACATACGATACATTGGACAGTTTATCCCAGAACGTATTTCATATCCTATCGTCTCTTGCAGGTTCAGGGTCGAGAAATATCTTCGATAGTGGCTCCACGAACTATAAGAGCTGCCGGAGGTAAACCAGTTCTTGCACATGGACGAGAGTGAGAACTGCACTCTAGGATTTTCAGCGGATTCAGTTTAAAATTATTTCTAAAAAATTATTTTTCATTACAATAAGGCTTGTTAAATGTCTTAAATGTCTTTTTGAGGCTACAAAAAAAAAAAATAAAATAAAAACATAATGAAGTGCATCCTAGTTTAGATAAAAAAATTGAAACATGAACTCAACTTTAATATAGACAATCCCATGGAAAAAAAAAAAAAAAGTCTGCGATGGCCACAAGAAATAAGTGATATAAAAGGTTACAGTACGTTCTTCATATTAATGAAATAACATCTTGATATCACCAATTTCTTTTAATACAAATTGAATATGATTAAAATAGCTAAAAGGAAAAAATTCTGGGAGGCTGTAACTAAAGAGGTTTTGTCTAAAGAAATATTTCCCAAGGTTTTCTCCATTACATTGCTAAAACAGGAAAAACGCTTCCAAGAGTAGATACAGTAGTACGGTGTGAGCAGTGCCCATTATGGTATGTAAATACAATCTAAAGAACAGAGTATATCATAAAGACAATATACAGAAGGTCCTTAACTCACAAACTTAACCCTTTTACCCCCAAAGGACGTACTGGTACGTTTCACAAAACTCGTCCCTTTACCCCCATGGACGTACCGGTACGTCCTTGCAAATTAATGCCATAAAATTTTTTTTTTTTCATATTTTTGATAATTTTTTACAAAAATTCAGGCATTTTCCAAGAGAATGAGACCAATCTGACCTCTCTATGACAAAAATTAAGGCTGTTAGAGCAATTTAAAAAAAAATATACTGCAAAATGTGCTAGGAAAAAAATAACACCTTGGGGGTTACGGGTTGGAAATTTCCAAATAGCCTGGGGGTAAATGGGTTAAAAGATATGATATTGGTTTTTTACAATATTTCTTTATCTTATCTTTGTTATTTTCACTTGGATTTGTGTTTGTATCTCAATGTTTGTAAGTAGATGACCTTCTGTAGTCCCGCTATAGAATGCCAAATACACTATAAGTGAAGCTGTTCTCAAAGCATTGATTACTGGTATGAATAAGCCGCCATTAGACGTACAGAACTTAACACTGAATGAGACAAAAGATAAATAATGACCTTGATGTGACAAATTCCTGTATGACCTTTGACTTCTTAGTATAACCTTGACTTTGACATTACATTTCAACTCAGTTGACCTACTGAAGCATACATATCAAATATGAAGTCTTTATCTCGTATATTTCGAAAGTTATGTCTAACCTTAAAAATTTTTTACCTTGGAGGACAGTTCGGCACATAAAGGTATAGACTTTTTATCTGGCTAGTGTTAGGAGTAGGAAGCTGTTAAGTGGCAGTATAAGTACAGACAGACAAACTATTAGAAAGGTTAATTATCTAATCATCATTGATGCTAAATTACGGGTATTAAAAAAAATAGAAAAATGAAGGCGCAATTTAGTCCTGGTGAACTGCCTCAGACAATTAGATATAAGACAATATAAAACCTAAACTGTTTATGCTTACACCTTGATAATTCCAGGGTCTGGATAAATATATAGCAAAACAAATAATACACACTTAAATACTAAAATATTTTCTTTGTACTGAATAGGACACTTTAACCCTTTTACCCCCAGGCTATTTGGAACTTCCCAGTCCTTAACCCCCAGGGATTATTTTTTTTCAAGCACATTTTGCAGTATATTTTTTTTAAATTGCTCTAACAGCCTTAATTTTCATCATAGAGAGGTCAGGTTGGTCTCATTCTCTTGGAAAATGCCTGAAGTTTCTCAAAAAATTATCAAAATTATGAAAAAAAATGTAAATAGCGGTTTTTTGCAAGGACGTACCGGTACGTCCATGGGGGTAAAGGGATGAGTTTTGTGAAACGTACCAGTACGTCCATGGGGGTAAAGGGATGAGTTTTGTGAAACGTACCAGTACGTCCATGGGGGTAAAGGGATGAGTTTTGTGAAACGTACCAGTACGTCCTTTGGGGGTAAAAGGGTTAATAAACATGAATAAAACTAGCAGTATTACAGTACTTGAATGTTGCTATTTAGGGAATTTCCTATTAATAAAACCAGCAAATTTGCAGGGAGGCTTAACCTTGAATATCCAGAACATATATAAATCAACTACTGAATACAAGTGATGATACTCTTCATAAACAAATGATAAATGTACCTTTACCATCATTGCACATAAAGTTCAAAATATCGCAGGTAATTGTTTAAAATTACAGAACTCTACCATCCAATGTTATTTGTATCTTAAAGAATTCTGTTTATTAGTTATCATTAGCAAAGCTACAACCCTAGTTATAACAGAATGCTACAAGCCCAAGGCCTCCAATAGGGAAGACAGCCCAGTGTGCAGAAAATATTTAGACAAATAACGAAGACATAGTTAACATATATTATAACACTTTTCATTACTAATTCAATTTATTTAAGAACCTCAGAACAATTTCAATGTGGATCCATTATTTACATCATGCTTAAACCTTAATTCTTCTTTATGACGAAATAGTATTGTATGTTAGCTGGGGCTAAGTTATACTTGTCATAAATAATCATAAAGACCAGTATCTACATTCTGTTTTCATCGTTTTGTGTTCTAACACTTGGACAACAAAAAACTTATAAGGCAATGGATTGATCCTTTCCTAAATGTAATTGTGGGAAGTATCCTGCAGATATTAACTTTGATGCTTCTTCAACATTGCAAGGATATAGTACTATGGCGCAAGTTTCACTAAAGTGATGTAACCACATGTTGGGTTTACATTTATCTTCACAGATTCAAGTTGTGTTAAGCAGATGTGAAAACACAGTTTGCAATACATTCTTATGCAAATAAAACTCAAATCATCAAACTTATTTGATGAATAACTAACTATATTTGTAAACATATGTAATTATTGCTTAGCTTAATTTTTAGGATACCGTACCTTTAGACGTGGTGCCAAAGGAGACTAAAACGAAAGTTGCAAAATGTATAAAGATGAACAGACTAATGTAGTCTATTACTATTTTAATAAAATTATCTTGTATGAAAATCTTACAGATCTTTAATTTTCCTTAACAAACCTAACAAAGTATATATTTAAATACGTGGGGTTAGAAAAATGTTCTACTGCATACGAAATGTCAAGAAAGACAACGGTATTAAAGGATTTTACTCACACCATTTCATCCTCCGATAGGAAATAAAGTTAAGCTTATTTCCCTTAACAACAAGCCTTACAAAGTATGTATATAAACACGTGGGATTGGAAAAATGTTCTACCGCATTCGTCAAGAAAGACAACGGTATTAAAGGACTTTACTCACACCATTTCATCCTTAGATAGGAAATAAAGTTAAGCTTATTTCCCTTAACAACAAGCCTTACAAAGTATATATCTAAATATGTGGGGTTAGAAAAATGTTCTACCGCATACGTCAAGAAAAACAGCGGTATTAAAGGACCTTATTCACACCATTTCATCCTTAGATAGGAAATAAAGTTAAGCTTATTTCCCTTAACAAAACGCCTTACAAAGTATATATCTAAATACGTGGGGTTAGGAAAAATACTCTACCGCATACGTCAAGAAAAACAGCGGTATTAAAGGACTTTACTCACACCATTTCATCCTTAGATGGGAAATAAAGTTATGCTTATTTCCCTTAACAACAAGCCTTACAAAGTATATATCTAAATACGTGGGGTTAGAAAAATGTTCTATCGCATACGTCAAGAAAGAAAGCGGTATTAAAGGACTTTACTCACACCATTTCATCCTCCGATGGGAAATAAAGTTATGCATATCATCCCTAAACTAAAATGTCTCAAGGTTGTTTTGAAATAATCATCTTGATAATATTTTCTAGTGCCTCATGCTGAAAAGGTTCCATACAATATAGAACAAAATTTCTCCATTACACCTTTTATCACTTAGGACCAGTAAACCATGTACATTAAGCACATTGTAGGAGTGACTTAAAACTCTACAACCACCAACTATATAGATTTTCCTTTCATGATACCTAAGGTTCTTCGTAGAGTTAAAAACTTTCCCTAAACATTGATTTGATCTATTTTCTTCTCAAACTTCTATTAAGATAAGATAGAAATCAAGCCTCCTTATCCCCCTTTAATTGTAAAGTGTGGGAGCATTTTCTTTTTAAGCTCAAAGGACTGTACTGTCATCATTCTGATTGATGGGATAGGACTTGAAAATTTGGTTGCAGGCTTCCTGGTTCATTGAAAGTTTTCCCATTCAATGTGGGAGATAAGATCTTATCCTTATCTCGAAGGTTGAGTGGATATTTGGAAATACTTATTCTCGAAACTCATTCAAAAAGAGGATTTTCCTTGTAGATGTATTATCAAGGTTAAAAATATCAAGAAATGAAAGACATCAAATCAAGAAAACTAATGAAAGGCATCGAAAGAATAATTGGCAAAGAAGCCAATTCAATACTGCTTCTGGAAAGATGGCACTCAGATTCTGTTGCTGCCCTGAAATATGGAACAGTAGCTGTGCATACAAATGGGAAAAGCACATAACCAACCGTTTTGACAGTAAAATCTAAGATCTATATAACTTCTTCACTCAAGTAAACTGCCATTCTTATCAACACCTTCTGGAAGATGGATGTAAGGAATTTAGGACATAAGGCCTGGCTGGGCCACTCTGTACCGAGATACAACTTTGAGAAAACTCACCAGTTGTATATGAAGTTAAAAATTAAACAAGGTTAGACAGCACGATGGAGGAAAGAAAGTGTGAACATATATAAAGTGGATGATTAAAATGTGAGTGCAGGAGGGGCGTGAAGAGATGCTGCAAAGACCCCCACAATGATGCATAAATTGTACCTTACTAACAAATTCTTTCTTTACTATCTCACTGAAATACACAGCAGTTAGGACAGAAGCCTACTTTTCATTTAAGATAAGAATAATCATAAACTGAAGTACAGTTTAGAAGTGACACTTGAGATTCCATACCATCAAGAAGCAATGGAGTCCAAAACCCATAGTATCAACAGAAAATGGCAGAAAGCAAATACTTAATGAAACAGATTGAGTGTAAGCTGAGATATTGCTTAGAGACAATGCTTCAGAATTGACTTCACGGAAAATGGTAGATGATACCCCAGATGAATTAAAAAATATAATTTGGTTCCCTAAATATAATTTGAGTAAGAGGGAAGATCATACTTTAATCTTGCTTTATGGAATCTACTGTACAGTGTACCGATTATCAGTGGTGAGATTCTATTTCAAAATGAGAATTCTAGGTATAATCTTAAGGCTAGCTACATTGGAAGTACACCAGTGGGATCATATTTGAGCAATGGATTTGTCATCTTTCCTGAGAAATGGACACAGATTATTGTTCCCATTATAAAAAGATAAACACAGATACTAAATGAGAAAAAAACACAAATTATTGCTTCCACTATCTAAGTACCAAAGCACTTCCCCCAATTTTAGGGGGTAGCCGACATCAAACAAATGAAAAAAAGGGGACCTTTCCTCTCTACGCTCCTCCCAGCCTGACGAGGGACTCAACCGAGTTTGGCTGGTACTGTTAGGGTCTCATAGCCCACCCTCCCCCATTACCTACCACAGATGAAGCTTCATAAAGAATAACTACAGATACTGCCTCCGATGCCTTAGATGACCCCGGAGGTAGCAGCAGTAGGGGATTCAGCATTATGAAGCTTCATCTGTGGTGGAAATGTGGGAGGGTGGGCTGTGGCACCCTAGCAGTACCAGCTGAACTCGGTTGAGTCCCTTGTTAGGCTGGAGGAACGTAGAGAGTAGAGGTCCCCTTTTTTGTTTTGTTTCATTTGCTGATGTCGGCTACCCCCAAAAATTGGGGGAAGTGCCTTGGTATACGTATGTATGTATGTACTATCTAAGATTATGAAAAATTAATAGCACAAACTCATCTAGACATTTTACAAACCAGAGTAATATACAGCAAACTTTGCCCACTGAAATATGTTTTCTAGTTCGTGTGATATATGATAATACTACGAACAGACAAATAACAAATTACGGGATAAGATTAAAACTGTGGAGTTATAAGCATTAAAACATGAAAAAAATTTGTCAAACAGTCTTTTATGAAAGGCTTAAAACAAAGGTAAAAATTGTTTTAACAATCGTTTTATGTAAAAAGAACTCAAAATGGACATATCAATAACACATAAAAAAATCTTTACTATTTCATTCAATATATAATTTCAAACGCTTACAAAATCTAAGACAATTACATTCATTTGTATCAAAAACTTCATTGACATAAAAATCTTTTAAAACATTTACATATCACTTACCATCTTGTACAATATACATATAAAAACCTGGAGAAATATATATAAACTTCATTGAAATATGGCAAAAAACAATTATCTATTAGCTATCGTCATTATCTTCTTCCTCTTAATTTATCTACATCCATATCTGTTCTTACTGGAATCTGTACGATGAATTTATCTGTTTTTCTGTTTCGTATAATTTTGTTTCAATAAAGTATCATTGATAGTCTTTTACTTTCTCCCTACCACGTTCCTCTATACAGAAGCTAGAATCTGTATGATGAATTTATCTGTCTTTTTTTTGTTTTGTATAATTTTGTTTCAATAAACTATTACCGATGGTCTTTCATTTTCTCTTTATTGCTTTCCTCTAAACAGAAGGTCCTCAACTTGAAGCTTAATTGATTCCAAGAAATGTTTATTATTATGTTTTAAAATTTTGTCCTACGGTAGACCTAATCGGAATCCCATACCTATGATTTCCCGCTACTAAAGTCAACAAATTGTTGGGTTTCATATGAAATAGATATGAGGTTATTACAAATGGCGTTGTGCTTACTGTATCAAATGATATAAATTTGTTTTTTTACAGTATTTCTTTATCTTTGTTATTGTTTTATTACAGTATTTCTTTATCTTTGTTATTGTTTTATTACAGTATTTCTTTATCTTATTTATTTTCAGTTGGTTTTGTGTTTGTACCTCCGAATAATTGTAAGTCGAAGACTTTCTGTACATTTGTAACAACCTACACATTTCCACTTTTGTATGTTTTACAACAGATTCCACGAAAACCTTCTACAGGAACAGCAAAACATAACCAACATATACTTACAATCCTTAGATCTCGCTTAAACATCAGGTGTAAGAGAACTTTTAAATCCAAATTTTCAGTCTTAAAAATTAAAAAATAACATGAAATAATAAAACTAACTTTGGTTAACATTCCATTTCTGATTAGTCTTGTTAAGGCTACATCATATTGGAAATGCTCCTCTTTTATTATGAATCTTCATTCTTTTCAGGTTAAATATGTAGCTACCAAAGTCTCACGTAAACTGCTCATACTCCTTGGCACAGTGGTAAAAATACAATGGTTTTTTGGTATGCATATCAAAACCCAGAAAAACTGCACTTGGGTATGTAATTACATTGAAAAAACGAGGACAAAGTTCTAAAGGAAAAACTATATTATCCTTTCCGTTGAATTTCCTCCCGCATAGTATCTACCGATTGCATGTCTTCTCTGAGTACACTTACTACAGCCTTTAAGGCATCCTGCTGTTTGGCAATATATTGCGTTATGTCCTTCTCTTTGTCCCCGACCAATCCGTAACGAGGGTTCCCTCTCGAATTCCCTGGTTTGACGGACATCTGAGCCATGAGTTCGTTCAGGCAGCCCTGCAACAAGAAATCTGGTTAGGAGTGCGCGAGGAGCCACTAGATGCCGAGCTCGATTCTCTCACGATAAACAGCGAGGAATTCTGCTCAGAGAATTTATCGCGTAACACAATGCAGATTGTGATAATGGTTCTTTTCAGTGGCCCTGAGGTTATAACTGCATATGCATTACTTTTTGCTTCTACTCTTCATTAGATAATTGATTCCTTTCTCCTTAGTTACTCAAATTCTTTACTTTTCTCTTGCTTCAATTCTTACTTATACAGAAAGACAAATCCTTTTAGAACAGAACAGGATAGTTTAGAAATGTAACTTACTGGTCCCACAAATGTATTTTACAGTTATTGTTCCTCATAATAAATGGAACATTATCTGTGGATTTTTTCTTCAAGTATCACAGAATATTAATGGACAATGGGAACCCACGTACAATAGAAACGTAAACAGTAAAACAAAAGCAGTTAGAAAGGGTTTTAAATGTATCAAATATACACATTTGTCTGTTTAATCCTTAAACTACTATATACAAATAAGATACAAATCACATGATAGAAGATGACTGTCTACTTGAGCAAATCCCAAATAAAGTCATAATTACATAGCTCAAACACTTTTGTGTTACAGTACAGTATTATAATCAGACATAAGCTCCCACCCCATAGATATCTTCATTATCTTCTTCCTCTCAATTTATCTAGGAGGCTGATGGCTAACGACAAAACCCAATACTCGGACACGAGTGGGCGCCGACGACGACAGTATTATATTTTCACTTACAGTAGTGCCATAAAACATGCAATTAATTATGATCGTATACATAGCCCAAGACAGAAGGAGAGAGACTGACTAGAGAATGGGCAGGACTACTCGCCAGCTCTCACCACCTGTCGATGAGAACAATGAGCGTTCCAGCTCTTCCGAAGTTTATTCCCTATTCTATAAGACAAAAGGTTAGCATATGGGTAGGAACAAATAAAGAACCAGGAAAATTACCACAATCTGGCATGCAACACTGTAAATCTACCTATCAGTGCATGCAGAATGCAGCTAGAAATTCACACGTGAAAGCATATCAACAGGTATCTCTCAAAAAAGAAGTTTAGCAAACTTTATGCCTGAGATCATTCGGAACTAGAGTGAATATTATATCAAACTACAGTAGGGCTTTACGAAACTTTATGCCCGAGATAATTTTGAACTAGAGTGAATATTATATTTAACTACAGTATGGCTTTAGAAAACTTTATGCCTGAGATAATTCAACTAGAGTGAATATTATATCAAACTACAGTAGGGCTTTAGCAAACCTTATGCCCGAGATAATTTTGAACTAGAGTGAATATTATATCAAACTATAGCTTTAGCAAACTTTATACCAGAGATAATTCTGACCTATAGTGAATATTATATCAAACTATGGCTTTAGAAAACTTTATGCCTGAGATAATTCTGAACTTGGGAGAATATCATATCAAACTACAGTAGGGCTTTGGAAAACTTTATGCCGGAGATCATTCTGAACTAGAGTGAATATTATATCAAACTACGGCTTTAGCAAACTTTATGCCAGAGATAATTCTGAGTGTGAATATATTAAACTATGGATACCAATGGAAGTGGAAATAAATTCAAAAATAATGAAAAAAGGAAAGGCAGAGTAGCTTTTCTTGGTGTCTTAAGCATAATATGGGTTGCCAAATCAAATAGCATACAGCAAGAGCCAAATTGTTGTATTCTAGTTTTATTGTCAATTTCTAATTTTCATGGGTACTAGGCTACAAGCACTATGAATTTCAGGAAGATTCATTGAAATAATACAAAATTTACATGATCATAAACAAAATAAAGAAAGGTGAAGTGATCTGACAGAAATCAACAACCTGATCTTCCTAATCGGGTAGTTGAATCGGTAGAACTTCTAAAGTACAAACTTACAGCAAATATTTTTTCATGTTGAACAGGCTAACATAAGTCTTTTTATAGTTTATTTATGAAATATCCGCTTTGGCGCTGTTGCTGTTTTTGAGATGTTTTATTTTGGTTGTTAACCCTTTTACCCCCAGGCTATTTGGAAATTTCCAACCCTTAACCACCAAGGGGTTATTTTTTTCCCAGCACATTTTGTAGTATATATTTTTTAAATTGCTCTAACAGCCTTAATTTTTGTCATAGAGAGGTCAGGTTGGTCTCATTCTCTTGGAAAATGCCCGAATTTTCTAAAAAAATTATCAAAAATATGAAAAAAAAATTTTCATAGCATTTTTTTGCAAGGACGTACCGGTACGTCCATGGGGGTAAAGGGATGGCTTTAGTGAAACGTACCAGTATGTCCTTTGGGGGTAAAAGGGTTAATTACTTCTCATATTGTTTATTTATTTCTTTCCTCACTGGGGAATTTTTCCCTGTTGGAGCCCTTGGGCTTATAGCATGCTGCTTTTCCAACTAGCATTGTAGATTAGCTAGTAATAATAATAATAATAATAATAATAATAATAATAATAATAATAATAATAAACTACAAAAATATATTTGTGTCTTTTACAAATATAATTTAAGAGTTGATTTCCTCCATTTACCCTGAAAGGATGTAATTTTGAATGAAACACTATCATCTGAGTCATCAGTAGGCAGGGAGGTTTGAGAAAACTTTCCTGGTAATCAATATGGTACTATTTACATACAGTATCAAGGCTACAACTTTGGATATAGGCTCAATGGTTCAAATGGTAGTGACTAAATTTCCACTATGAGTCCCGTGTTCAACACCAATGCTAAGTAGAACATTACAAAAAACATCTTTAGTTTTACTGGAACACTCTCTTGCTCCTTTGATCTATAGTCCATTTCTTTTAGCGAGGCATATTTGCACCAACTCGCAGCAGTGCCCTATTAGCTCGGAAAAGTTTCCTGATCGCTGGTTGGTTGGACAAGATAATTCTAACCAATCAGCGATCAGGAAACTTTTCCGAGCTAAAAGGGCACCGTTGCGACTCGGGTGCAAATCTGCCTCGCTAAAAGAAATGGACTATAGAAGTAAGACTGGCAAGAGAAACTAAATCTATGCCTTCAGGCAGTCCTATAATCAAGTTATTAAACTTCTTACCAAAGCCAGTAATGGAAATACACACACACACACCCAGATTGACCGAACAGTATCTCCAGCTGGGGGCTCTTAGACTCGAGGTCATAGCCCCCAAGAAGTGATTTAAGTTAAACAATAGTTTGCACAAACTATTGAGCAAGGCAATTTTGATTTAACTCATAACAAAAAGAGGTCTATACGGTAAAAGAATTTTTGGAAACCCATTGCTATGTCTATCATTAGCAGAAATAAGGAAATTCACATGAACTCTTGGTTATCACCAGTTACTATTACTATTATCACTTGCTAAGCTACAACCCTAGTTGGAAAAGCAGGATGCTATAAGCCCGGTGGCTCCAACAGGGAAAATAGCCCAATAAGGAAAGGAGACAAGGAAAAATAAAATACTTCAAGGCCAGTAACAACATTAAAATAAATATTTCCTATATAAACTATAAAATCTTTAACAAAACAAGAGGAAGAGAAATTAGATAGAATAGTGTGCCCGAGTGTACCCTCAAGCAAGAGGACTCTAACCCAAGATAGTGGAAGACCATGGTACAGAGGTTATGGCACTACCCAAGACTAGAGAACAATTGTTTGATTTTGGAGTGTCCTTCTCCTAGAAGAGCTGCTTAACAAATCTAGTCTCTCTTCTACCCTTACCAAGAGGAAAGTAGCCACTGAACAATTACAGTGCAGTAGTTAACCCCTTGGGTGAAGAAGAATTGTTTGGTATTGTAAGTGTTGTTAGGTGTGTGAAGACAGAGGAGAATCTGTAAAGAGTAGGCTAGACTATTCGGTGAATGTGTAGGCAGAGGGAAAGTGAACCGTAACCAGAAAGAAGGATCTAATGTAGTACTGTCTGGCCAGTCAAAGGACCACATAATTCTCTAGCGGTAAGTATATCAACGAGTGGCTGGGGCCCTGGCCAACCTACTACCTATAAAACTTTTCCTCCATATTTCCCTTTAAAGCATTAGAGAATTTGATATTTGTAAAAGAAAATGCCGATACAAAAGCTACAATAAGTCAAACATAATTACTAGATCTCTAGTCTCGGGTAGTGCCATAGCCTCTATACCACAGTCTTCCACTGTATTGGGGTAGAGTTCCCTTGCTTAAGGGTACACTCAGGCATACTATGCTATCTTATTTAATTTCCTTTTGGTGTGTTTCGAAACTTTTATAGTTTATATATGGAAGATTTATTTTAATGTTGTTACTGTTCTTGAATTATTTTGATTGTTCATTAGTACTCTTGTAGTTTATCTATTTCCTTTTTTCCTTTCCTCACTGGGCTATTTTTGCTGTTGAAACCCTTTGGCTTATAGCATCCTGCTTTTCTAGCACGGGTTGTAGCTTAGCTAATAATAATAGTAATAGTGATAGTAATAATAATAATAAGATTGAAAGTAAAGTACTTTTGCATGCACAAAACACACTCAACTATAAAACTAACAATGTAAGACATTTTTTCCTTCAATATTTACCCTGTACTGTGTAGGCTGCATCAACTGTAGGTATAAATCCTCTAACCTCATACGAATCTGTTCTTCGGTCTGATCTAGGGGAACGCCACGTTTTCGCTCGACTTCTTGCGCTGAAACAAGCTGGAAAACCAAATTATGAAATAAAATTATTGAAAAACACTTTTGAAAACAGGTTTTATGTCTTGCAAATACAAGCCACTATCTTTCATAGCCCTACACTTTACTTAAAGTGGGGAACTGCATATACAACTGGTACAAAAGCCTTGTGCTTTATTTACAGTGAGGAACAGCATATAAAACTGATACAAAAGTCTTGCACTTTATTTGAAGTGCGGAACTGCATAAATAACTGCTATACAGCCTTGCACTTTATTCAACGTGGGGAACTGCATATACAACTGGTACATAAACATAAGCCTTGTGCTTTATTTACAGTGAGGAACAGCATATAAAACTGATACAAAAGTCTTGCACTTTATTTGAAGTGCGGAACTGCATAAATAACTGCTATACAGCCTTGCACTTTACTTAAAGTGGGGAACTGCATATACAACTGGTACAAAAGCCTTGCGCTTTATTTGCAGTGAGGAACAGCATATAAAACTGATACAAAAGTCTTGCACTTTACTTAAAGTGGGGAACTGCATAAATAACTGCCTTGCACTTAAAGTGGGGAACTGCATTTATAACTGGTAAAGAAACGAATAGAAACTTCCCCATCAAGGACGACTGAGTGCCCCAAAGTTAGGTATAGTGCCGCTGCTCCCCCACAACTCTCTCCTTACCAATAAAGTATAAAGCTGTTTCCTAAACAATATAGTTTTTTTCTTTAATGTTTTTCCCCGCTTTTTGTGCAATTTTTAAGCTCCTCTTCTTTCTTACCTTTTTAATGTAATTTAGCCAGTTTAAGTTAGTCCCCAACACTTTTTTTATTTATCTTAGCAAAAAAATATAAAATTTATTATTCTTACTCTGATTGCAAGGTTTTCACAACAGCAAATATCCAAAATTTCAGGAAAAAATTATAAAAATTTATGACTATTCCTAATAAAAAAAACTACCTTAACTTCAGCCAAAAGACTTAATTCCCCTAAACCAGTGGTTCCCAAACTGGGGGGCGCGCCCCACTAGGGAGGCGTGAGGACGACACAAGGGGGGCGTGTTCAAACTTTTTTTTCACTCACTTTGAACCAAATGTTTCGTTTTTAGTTACTGGAATGTACTATTATTTGTTTGAATGTTAAAATGTAATACAAACAGAAATCTGTTTTCCTGTACAATGCTAAGAAATAAATGTAAGAATCATTTCATATAAAAAAAAGAGAGGAGTGGGGGCGTACGGGTCTACTGGAAGCATAAAGGGGGCGTCAGGTAAGATAGTTTGGGAACCACTGCCCTAAACTCATTAACTACTGGTAATGGTACTTGTTTGGTTATGAGAGCCATTTAATATGAACTACTTTCTCATTTAGCAGCATATGAAAAGAAAAACTATCCTGTATCACACACGAGACGGAGGCAATCGCAAACAAACAAGAATAAAAATCTACACGGTACGTACGAGCAAACCTCTCACCTTTAATATTCTACGAGTAAGGTTCGATTGCTTCCACTTGGCATTTTGAATCGCTGCTTTGACTATCGTTTGCTTGTGCTTCAGTTGGGAAATCTCTTCTAGAATGTTATCCATGCTGGAGTGGAGACTCTTAGCAAACTCCTCTTGATATCTAAAAAGGAGAAAATGAGTTACAATCATTGAAGAATATTGGGAGTTTAATGGGAAGACAGATTGGCTCGTCAATTTCAGCTACGCCGAAAGTAAACCCAATGTAAATAGCGTGGTATGTATTTCGGTTACGGAACAAATGAAAATATGATAGATTACCCGAGTGCCTTATGTGGATGAAATTATGATGAGGGGTAGATGGAGATGGTTTGGGCATGCTCTTCGCACTTTTTATTATCAAAATTCCGTCTATTTCTGTGAATCCCCCTGATATTCATATTGCTGACTCCCACATACCGTTGTAGGCGAGGTGCAATTGAAGGAAAGAGTGTGATAAACTTAAGCACAAGCAATGCAAGTCTGTCAAGATCCAAGGTTCTGTGCGAGGCTTTTCAATCTGCAGTGTAGAGTATGTTCAGGGCTATTACCATAAGAAATGCTATCAATACTAGAATCACTACGGGGGATTAGGTTAGGCTTGGCAGAGGACTGATAAGAACAAGAATTACGAATATGGGAGGATTAACTGGACTTCAGAAACTTCATTACTAATTTGCTATCATAAATTATTTGCCTTCGAATAGGTCCATCAGACATTCTTCTTGCAGCAGGGCTAGACGTGTGAACCAAAAAACCCTTCCTCTCCCTTCTCGTCCTTTCCCTTCCTATCCACTCTTGGCTGCCTATCAGGTGGCCCCTTAATCAACCTAACATAGCACGAGGGTCTCCCCCTCTCTTTTACTCTCCTCCTATACTTCTTTTCCTCCCTTTTCCCTTACTCCTTCCCTTCCCGAGTACCTGCCTTAGGGCTATAAACTGGATTGTATCCAGGGGTACTCTTCCTTATCCCTTATTCCCCACTTCCCTATCCTTATCCTTGTTGTTGGACTTCAAAAGTTTAACAAAGGAAGCAAATGATGTCAATAGCTTGTGAAGCTCATCACTATCGAATAGCTGAACATGTGTGTTATCTAAATGTGGAGGTGGGCCAATATCATCATCATCTCCACTATAATCAACTAGCCTAGTCCTCCTCGGCTTCTCCCCTGAACTAACAGCAAGTTTTCTTTAACTCTGGAACTGTTAACTTAAATGGCAACCACAGAAATATACTTGTTATGAGTGGAATACAGTGAAATGCAGTCTTTACAACGATTATTTAAATCACAGAACTGTCTCTAACTTGACAAACTATGGGAATGCAGATCATGATCTCCTAGAAACAATTCCCGTGTATATTCCATAATAACTGTTAGGTAAACCAAGAGAAGACATCCTAAAAGGCAGTATGTAAACAAACAGAGTGTGATTGCAGCCGGTCAATGAAGATAACTGAAAAAAGAATACCGGACACAGTGCCATTGGCTTCTTACAATTCAACACTAGAGGGTTCTTATCCTTTGTTAAGGGCATGTATTTATTGAAGTGCATGAAAATAGGAAATTCTAAAATTTAAAAAATTTACCAATGTGTCGATTAAACCGGACATCTGGAGAAGAAGCAATATGAACATCAAGGAAGATTCATACACATAAACAAAACTACTATGTATAAAATGTTTATAATAAATCATAACAAATGTATTAAACATTTTCACATGCCGAGAAAAACAATAAAACATGAGTAACTAGTAATTTTCCACTGATAATAAGCATATTCAAAGGCAAAAAATTAAAAGCAATGTACAATTAAAAGTTCAAAAACTCAAATGGTAAAACTAACTTGAATTGTTTCTGAAGCTCTTGGAATCCAATTCTGACCACTGGTAGAAAGTTCTTGGGATCTGGATTCTCTCTTTTACCCTGTTCCCAAAGCGCTGGATCAATTCCTGTTAACGAAAAAGACATAAAATGGCAAAACATTAGACTGAAACAGACATCAGTTCGTAAGGAAATAGGGAGAGAGGGAGAGAAGAGATAGATGGTCAATCCTTTAAAGTAAATTCTTCGAGGTAAACATTCAAAAGTCAATGGGGTATAGCTATTAACCCTTTTACCCCCAAAGGACGTACTGGTAAGTTTCACAAAAGCCATCCCTTTACCCCCATGGACGTACCGGTACGTCCTAGCAAAAAAATGCAATAACAAAATTTTTTTTTCATATTTTTGATAATTTTTTGAAAAAATTCAGGCATTTTCCAAGAGAATAAGACCAACCTGACCTCTCTATGACAAAAATTAAGGCTGTTAGAGCAACTAAAAAAAAAATATACTGCAAAATGTGCTGGGAAAAAAATAACTCCCTGGGGGTTAAGGGTTGGAAATTTCCAAATAGCCTGGGGGTTAAAGGGTTAATAAAACATGCCACACACACACCTCTTTGTGGAGTCTCCAGGTATTCTTTCTTCTGAGCTTCCGACATTGTTTGCAACGGTAAGACATCCAGGACACACAAATTCTGAAATAACGAGGAAGGATTAAAATCATAGTAAAACTGATTATAATAGTTATCAACTTCATTGGTAGGTAGCATAACAAGACCACAACATCAAAATACTTGACTCAGTATGGTTGAAATCTATGGATACATTCAAGTATGACCTAAAAAGTTTATATTAACTTTAATACGACTGAAATCTGTGGATACATTTCAGTATGACCTAAAAAATTTACATGATTAACTCTAATACGACCGAAATCTATGGATACATTTAAGTATGACCTAAAAAGTTTACATGATTAACTCTAATACGACCGAAATCTGTGGATACATTTAAGTATGACCTAAAAAGTTTACATGATTAACTCTAATACGACCGAAATCTGTGGATACATTTAAGTATGACCTAAAAAGTTTACATGATTAACTCTAATACGACCGAAATCTGTGGATACATTTAAATATGACCTAAAAAGTTTATATTAACTCTAATACGACTGAAATCTGTGGATACATTTAAGTATGACCTAAAAAGTTTATAAAAGATTTTAAAAACATTCTGAAATACATATCCTTGGGTACTTTTTTCACTCCCTTCAAGAATGATTGCAAATAAATGTCAAATTATCTTATTAATAACTTCTCTCCAATGCACGTAACATAATGCAAACACTATAAAATTCTCAATATTTTCATTCAAAGACCACAGATAATTTTATTCAACTCTATATGTGCATAAAGACTGCTGTACTATTTCTAGCCTGTATATATTGTACCCATTATTTGCAGGTTGAGACAGAAAATGCATCAATAAAAATACGGTACCTTCATTTAACCCTTTTACCCCCAGGCTCTTTGGAAATTTCCAACCCTTAACCCCCAAGGGGTTATTTTTTCCCCAGCACATTTTGCAGTATATTTTTTTTTTGAATTGCTCTAACAGCCTTAATTTTTGTCATAGAGGTCAGGTTGATCTCATTCTCTTGGAAAATGCCTGAATTTTTTCAAAAAATTATAAAAAAAATAAAAAAAGAAATTTTCATAGCATTTTTTTGCAAGGACGTACCGGTACGTCCATGGGGGTAAAGGGATGAGTTTTGTGAAACGTACCAGTACGTCCTTTGGGGGTAAAAGGGTTAAGAATAATGCCACATTTAAATACTATAGATCAATTGATTTGAGGTTTTCTGGCATCCTGACATCTAAGGTCATTGACGCCGATAAATACTACTGTATTGAAAAAATTGCAAAACAAAATGCACTTTCTGGGCAAAAGAACCTTAGCCATCTATGCTAAAATCATTTGGAAAACCGTGTTAGATTTTTACAAGGCTCCTCACAATCATTACGAAGGTTACGTTTTCTTTTATTTCTTGCAAAAGGAGAGCATATTAATCAAGATGACAGCCATTTAATAGATAAACTTAAATGAAGACGTTAACTTCAAATATCTCTTAAAAAGTAGGTCAACAATGTACTTACTCTTGGCTGACAAATTTTATTTATGTACCTGTATTTACCAATAAGAGTTAAATACTGTACTGGTGTTGAAAAAATAAATAAATCATTTAAAGTATTCCAAACAAACCTTCATGGTCTGAGAATAAGCTGGGAGTCCCATATGGCGACAGACTTCAGTAGCAGGCGCTCGTTGCTTCTCTCCTGGAAGATAAATAAATATTGATATAGGCTTCATTGCACATTGCATTTTATATATATTATTCTACCTTCAAGAGGAGACCTTTATACATTTATATGAAGTATCAGTAGAGTTCAAAATAATGATGGTTGGTGAGTGACAACCACTTGCATACAAGAGAATGGTGAAAGTCTAAGATCAACTTTATTACTTTTAGACATCACAGCAGTCAAGAAGTTCACTTACAAGTATGACTGCTTTGCTCACACATTTAGATAGCTTTTAAAATCTTAAACATGTTGATACAGAAAAATAAAGCCTAGTTTTGTCAATTTAGATTGATAAAACTTGGCTATAACTGTAGTTCAGATCTTCCAGTAAAATCAATGAGACTGGTGTACATCAGTGTTGTGGTAAGATAATACACAAGCTCATAATGCAGTACAGTACCTCAACTTTTAAATCAAATATTGAAAAAGCAAACCCTTCCAAGATTGCTTATAATGCAAAAAAGTACCTCACAACTTTTAAATCAAATATTGAAAAATCAAACCCTTCCAAGATTATCATAATAATATGTTTATCCAGATCACTGAATCTGCAGTACCGACTTTAAAATGTACAGCCATAAATATTTGTTCTCCGTAAATATACCGGACCGTAACTTACTAAATTCCAACTTCTTGAATAGTGCACGATTGACAGAGAAAATCTTTAAAAATCTTTAAAGACATGAGAAAGATTCTCTAAGATATCTATTTCAAATGTTTGAATTGATTTTCATTAAAAACAAAATTAATTTATCAAATATCAATGGGTTTTCTGAATGACCAATTTGAACAAATAATATGGCTACAGTATTGTGTTCTGAGATTTTATACATGAAGAGCACCACACTTTCAACAGTTGGTATAAAGGCTGAATTTATTTATATTTATACATCCAAGCACTGAGACCTGGAAGGCAATTAAGCACCATGGAGAAACAAGGGAATAACAAATAAGTTTCACTATGAAGTCAAAGTCAAAAGAGGCTGGAAAGAAAAATGGAAGAAAGTATGCACAACCAGACAGATAGAATGTCCTCATCTTACAAACTTAAGGGATTTTGACGAAGGAAAAATCTATTTCTGAGCTCGACCTGTGTCGCTCCGTGAAATGCTCCTCTAGCACCATTTCTAAGGCATAGTTATTGCTGAATATACCAGAGAAAAAAAGAGATGCATGGAATGCCAGGAATAAACCTAGCTCGCTAACTCTTTGAGTGTCGGTATAGAAAACTGGGACGTGATTGAATCACAACCATAGATCCCTCACCAATTAGACCTCTCCTTCATCAACATCCCCCTCTCTACCCCTACATCTCCCCACCCCCCATCCTGATTCCTCCTCAGCACTTGCGTTGGTCAGACGTGTTTTGTTTTGCTCTGTGTTGTTTTGTGTTTTTTGGAAGATGTCCAACGTTTTAGAGATCCCTGCTCCCAAGTTGAGTATTATATTTTTCTGTTTGGGATTTCTAGGCAAACTTAATGGGTTCTAAGGTAGCCAATTAGACTTTTTGGTGCGAGGTGGCAACCCTACCCAGAGCCTGGGTAGGGGGTGGGTAGTGGTACCAGCCACCTGTATATATATTCACGGAGTGGTGAAACTAGTCACTCTTTCTCTTTGGCTTCACGAGAGAGAGGTTGTTTCTTCTCTTCTCCTCAGGTTGCCATAGACATTGACGAACATTCTTGTTCATGCTCATTTTACGCTGTTTTATCTCTTTTTCGGTGTACAGTGATACCTCGGTAGTCGAACGACTCTATACTCGAACAATTCGGAGTTCGACCAAAATTTTCGAGAAATTTTTGCTGCGGTGCTCGACCAAAAATTCGGTACTCGACCAGCCGAACACGTGACGACCGCATGGGCTTTGTGATGATCGCGCCATCTCGGCCACTCTCGCTTGTTCGGGAAGCATCAGTTCTCTCGAGAGCGTCACTCAGACAACGCGCGATCAGCATTCGTTGTGATTTAGTGATTTTCAGTGCTTTTAATTGCTTTTTTAGCTTTCATAATGAGTCCCAAGAAAGTAATGAGTGTTAAGGGGAAGGAGAAGAGGAAAACAGTGCGAACAACGATCGAGTTGAAGAAGGAAATTATAGCGAAATATGAGAATGGTGTACGAGTGTCCGATTTAGCGGTAGAATACGGAATGGCGAAGTCGACCATTTCTACGTTTTTAAAGCATAAAGAAATGATTAAGAAGGCGAATGTTGCAACGGGAGTTACGGCGGTAACTAAGCAAAGGCCACAAGTGATTGAGGAGATGGAAAAGTTGCTTTTAATATTTATTAAAGAAAAACAGTTGGCCGGGGAAAGTGTTAGTGAAGCGTTCATTTGTGAAAAAGCGTTGCATATCTATGAAGAATTAGTGAAGAAAAGTCCGAGTACCAGTGAAAGTGATTCATTTACATTTAAAGCGAGCAGGGGTTGGTTTGAAAAGTTTCGTAATAGAACAGGTATTCATCGTGTTACTAGGCATGGGGAGGCAGCTAGTTCGGATCAAATTGCAGCCGATAAATACGTGGGGGAATTCGATCGGTACATAAATGAACAAAATTTGATCGCACAACAAGTCTTTAATTGTGATGAGACTGGGTTATTTTGGAAGAAAATGCCAGCCAATACGTACATTACCAAGGACGAGACGAAGATGCCAGGTCACAAGCCAATGAAAGATAGGCTAACATTGTTGCTGTGTGCAAATGCAAGTGGCGATTGCAAGATCAAACCCTTGTTAGTGTACCACTCGGACAACCCCCGGGTGTTCAAACGAAATAATATTTGTAAAAGTGCACTACCAGTTATGTGGCGCTCGAACACTAAATCTTGGGTCACAAGACAATTCTTTACTGAGTGGATAAACGAAGTGTTTGCCCCCCAGGTTAAGGCTTACCTCATTGAAAAGAGCTTGCCAATGAAATGTCTTCTGGTTATGGACAATGCTCCTGCACATCCTCCAGGTCTCGAGGATGACTTGAAAGAAGAATACAGCTTTATCAAAATCAAATTCTTGCCCCCCAATACTACTCCCATACTCCAGCCCATGGACCAACAGGTCATTTCAAACTTCAAAAAACTCTATACCAAGGCCCTTTTCAGAAAGTGTTTTGAAGTGACCAGTGACACGAAGTTGACCCTAAAGGAATTCTGGAAGGAACACTTCAGCATCCTCAACTCTGTTAACATGATTGACCAAGCTTGGCGAGGTGTGACCTATAGGACATTGAACTCTGCCTGGCGTAAGCTGTGGCCATCATGTGTCACAGAGAGGGAGTTTGAAGGTTTCCAACCAGAGGCGGGTCCAAGCACTGCTACCCCTGTAATTTCTGATGACACTGATGTCGTTGAGGAAATTGTTGTCATGGGCAGGAGTTTGGGGCTTGAGGTCGACAAGGATGATATTGATGAGCTTGTAGAAAGCCATTCTACCGAGTTGACTGTGGAGGAATTGTTGCACCTGCAACAACAACAGCAGCAGGATCTGATTGTGGAGCAGGAATCTTCAGAAGAGGATGAGGTAAGGGAGGATGTTCCAAGTTCTCTCATCAATGAAATTTGTTCCAAGTGGGCAGATGTGCAGGCTTTTGCTGAAAAATACCACCCAGAAATTGCAGTAGCAAACCGGGCAGTGCATATGTTTAATGATAGTGTCATGTATCATTTTCGAAGAATACTGCAGAGGAGGAAGAAACAATTAACAATAGACCAGTTTTTCACAAAAGAAAAGAAAGCTGCTACATCAAAGCCTGTTTCTCCTCCAAAGAAGAGACAAAGAAGAGAAGAAACCCCTGAAATAGATCTGCCCACCCTTTCATTGGAGAGAGAAACAACTCCTGAAGGAGAACTACCCCGCCACATCATGGAAGGGGACTCTCCTTCCAAGCAGTAACCTCCCCCTTCCATCCTCTCCACATCCATCCCTGTATGCCATCGAACCGCTGCTCAAAGGTATGTTCACTACAGTACAGAAAATGGTTTAAAATTGTTTTATTTTAGTACAGTAAATGGTTTAAAATTGTTTTATAGGATTTTCTGACCAATTTCATACACATTTAGATAATTATTGTTGTTTAGGTACACGTTTTATTAATATTTTGGGCCTGTTCGAGTGCTTGGGAACGGAATAGAATATATACCATTATTTCTTATGGGGAAAAAAAATTCGGTACTCGAACAAATCGGAGGTCGAACACGGATCTCGAACGGATTATGGTCGAGTACCGAGGTATCACTGTAATTTAACTCTCATACGAACGATTTCCAGCTGCAAAAGTCAACAAATAGTCACGTTTCTTAATGCAAATATCGTCTTGCTTACTGCATTAAATTACATAATATTGTTCAATTACAGTACTGTATTTCATTATGAACTTTGGATACAATATCTGAGATTTATTTCAGTTGGATTTGTGTTGCATCTCTGAATGTTTGTAAGCTGAGGACCTTCTGTTATAGAGGACAGCTAATAAGCAAGCGCCAATTGGGACCAAAAGGACGCTGGAGATACCTTCAAGTACTGCCTAAAGTAAGCAAAATGGTGCATTCCAATGGCACTGCCTCCATAGTATTTCCGAACAAATATTCGGTACTCGACCAATATGAGTAAAAGCCTCCAAGCCAAATGGTATCAGTTTCGCGTTGGCAGTTGTTTTGGATGAACGTAAACATGTGTTCTAGGTACGCTCTGCCTCATTTTACGTATTAAACGGTGCTACATCTCTGTTTTGCATCCTTTTTATATATTTAGATTCATTATTATTATTACTTGCTAAGCTACAACCCTAGTTGGAAAAGCAGGATGCTATAAGCCCAAGGGCTCCAACAGGAAAAATAGCCCCAGTGAGGAAAGGATGTAAGGAAAATAAAATATCTTAAGAAGAGTAACATTAAAATAAATATTTCCTATACAGGGTATAACTATTGAAACTTTAACAAAAGAGGAAGAGTAATAAGATAGAATAGCATGCCTGAGTGCACTCTCAAGCACTTAAACATGGGTCCCAAGAAGAAAAGTGAAAGTTGTCAAGTAAAAAGGAAAACAATCCGAACACCTATCGAATTGGAAAAGTAAATAATTTCCAAGCACAAAAACGGAATGCAATTTTCGGATCTTTCTCTCGAATACTCTATGGCTTAATCAACGATATCAACTATTTCACAGAATAAAGAAATAATAAAGGAAGCTAATGTTGCTAAAGGAGTGACCACTTTAATGAAACAAAGGCCTCAGATACTTGAGGAAATGGAGAAATTACTTATTTTTATAAATGAAAAACAGTTACAAGGTGATAGCATTAGTGAGGCATTTATTTGTGAAAATGAGCTAGAAATCTATGCTATGTGAGGAGAAATTCAAGCTTTTGTTGAAAAACCTCATCTTCATACTGTAAATACCCATTAGGGCTGCACACCTTTTCAAAGATAATGTTGTCTCATTACCGTAAGATTCTGCTAAAAAAGGCAAAAGCAACAAACATTGGATATGTTTTTAATTAAAGAAAAACCGGCCCCAAACCAACAGAAAAGGGAAAAAACCCCAAACCCAAATTACCAGATGTTTTTATTATAATTATTAATTGCTAAGCTACAACCCTAGTTGGAAGGGAATGCCACCCTTCGCCAATAACTCCTCCCTTCCTCCCCACACCGCCATCCACTTATACCGTCATATCGCAACCAAAAAGGTAAGTTTTCCCAAGTTAAAATGACTTCAATGTTTTCATTTTTATTGAGAGCTTTGTGTTAATGCATTGACTGTTTGTGTAAAAACTACATAATTGCATCACTTTATGATATGTCATGCTAATAGCAAATCAACTGGGACTTGGAATGCAATATTCAGTTCTACATTATTTGTAATTGGTTATAATGAATCAGTATTCGAACAAACCGGTATTTGACCATCTTTTTGGAAAGAATTATGGTCGAATACCGAGGTATTACTGTAATACTGTAATAATAACAATAACTAGAATCCAACTCTAGATCATCTCCAAAATTTAATGGAGTCGTCCACATCCTACAGTCTATATTCGGTGAAAATTTCATCAAAATCTGCCAGGTAGTTGTGGCGTAACCCTGTCTACAGACACAAAAATAAATAAACAGACTCGATCGCAATACCTCCTTGGCGGAGGTAATAACAATAATAATATTAATAACAATAATAATATTAATAACAATACACAGATTAAGTACTAAACACAACTGAGGCATTTACCTTGTCCTTAAAAGTTTGCCTTAAACCACCTAAGTACACCTACCATTTCCAGCTTGCTGTTGAACATACATCCTGAGGTTTGTCTTCTCGGGCAACTCACTGGCGTATATGTCGTCAATGACTACTTCCGCTCCATTGAAGACCGTTGATGAAAGGGTCGAGATAATCTGACTTTTGTGAGGCCTGAAAGTATGGAATGCTGTGATAAGTAAAATTATCAATATGCAGATGGTATAAATAGAAGTAAAATGTTTATTGACATAAAATCAATATTAATTGTCTTCCAATCTGCCTGCTAGTGAGATATAGGATATAATAATCATAGAAAATTAAAAACAGATATAAACAAGGCTCTACAAATAGTTTTTTATAGGCTTAAAATACTAAAACCCTTTTCCCTATCCAAACCACCTCACAAGTATTAGCTACTTAGCCAGTGTCACAGCATCACTGACAGTGGTCCCCTTCTAACTCAATTGTACCTTAGTTATTTACCACTGAGCGAAGAAATAGAAATCCTATGCAATTAATCAGTAAAAATATGGAAGAAACCTTCTTCTGAAGTAGTGATTTGCATTGGCATTGAAAAATTGTATAGTTGCTATGTCTTTCTTATTCCTCTCAAGACATACTAGACTGGACAGCATTCTGAAGTAGTCAATAACAGTTTCTACAGGTAAAATCTATGCCGAATTCAACGTAAAATGGTTTAATGCATCTAGATATCAAGTAAATCAATATACAAGTTACAGCTCTGAGAGATACCTGGACACAGCTTGTCTCCCTTTCAAAACTAATCTGTAGCGATACAAACATAAACAAAATCGCCCCCAGGCCACACCTGTCCCTGTAAGAGGACATAGTGTGTCTTGTGGAAGCTATGACACTTTATTATTGACTGGTCAAGTGGGCAAACTCAGCAGCTACAACCAACAATGCCATACTACCCGATCAAGATGTACGAGTGAGCTATGGAATGGAAAAAAAAAGACATAGCACAACAGGGATTTTTATCACTTCTGATATGACATGCGCAAAAGCTGCATAATCAGGATTTATTATAACATTTTTATGATGCAACACACTTCTAAAGATGTCATATAGGATCTACAACCCATCACATAATGTGTTATTACCTTCACCAACAAAGTTGGAAGCTTCTTGATTTTGCCCGTTTGTCTGTTTGTCTGTTTGTGAATAACCGATTCAATTTTGAAAGTCCTAGGTCAAAAGTCACTATCGACCGAATTAACTCTAACCTTAATCCCAAGTTCACACATGGTTGTTATACACTTTAAATACGCCCATTGTCTAAATCAATTCTGGGAAAGACAAGCTGGTTTCGAGAAATAAGCTGCCAGGCAAGAGGTCTGCACTCTGAGTGCTTTTCTAGTTTTCATCTTATATTACACACAATAGGAAGGCAGAATGATATCCTTTTATGCATGAAATTATTACATAAATAATATATACACTATAGAAGTTTTAGAGTAGAGAGTCCTATAAGACGAGAATTGAAAACTTATCTGCTAGGGACTAGTATCATTGGTAAAGACAGCTCTAGATACAAAAAATATCCAACCTATAGTAGAATATCTAAGTTTTTTAGAATTTATGAGTAGCAAGCAGCTAAGTAAACATCATCATCGTCTCCTCCTACGCCTATTGACGCAAAGGGCCTCAAGTAAACATAGGTGATTAAAAATCTTGGACCATCTGCTAATTTCCTTAGTTCTAATCAAACAAATAATAACTGTCGCTTTACCCAATACTTCAAACAATAAAAATAAAAATCTAAAGCTTCCTAATCTGGCAACTGAATTGGTATGGTAGAACTTCAGAAGTTCAAACTTGCAGTGAATATTTTTATGTTGAACAGGTTAACTTCAGTCTCTCTTCATAGTTTATACGTAACAGATCTATTCTAATGTTATTGATTTCAAAATATTTCATATTCATTACTTTTCATAGTGTTTATTAATTTCTTCCTTATATCCTTTCCTCACTGGGCTATTTTCCCTATTTGATACATTGGGCTTGTACCATCTTCCTCTTCCAACTAGGGTTGTAGCTCAGCAAATAATAAAGAAAATTATAAAAATAATAATTAAATTATATACAGTACTCTCTTATAGAAAAGCTAAACTCACAGGTCTGTTTAGACTATTCACTGATAATCATAAAATAATACACAAGACGACCAATGTATACTTACTCTACGTCGGAGATTGATTTTCCGATGACAACGTGCAAAATTCCATCTTCATTTTTGAAATGTGGAATCTTGGCGTAGCATACGGTCTTGAATCGACAATAGGGGTTTTCTGGAGTGAATTCGATGGGAGGCATATTCTGGGCATAATAACCTGAGATAAAAAGAAAAACCTTTAGTACTTACACATTTATTTCTCAGATTTAACCCTTTTACCCCCAAAGGACGTACTGGTACGTTTCACAAAAGCCATCCCTTTACCCCCATGGACGTACCGGTACGTCCTTGCAAAAAAATGCTATAAAATTTTTTTTTTTTATATTTTTGATAATTTTTTTAAGAAAAATCAGGTATTTTCCAAGAGAATAAGACCAACCTGACCTCTCTATGACAAAAATTAAGCCAGTTAGAGCATTTAAAAAAAAATATACTGCAAAATGTGCTGGGAAAAAAATAACCCCTGGGGGTTAAGGGTTGGAAATTTCCAAATAGCCTGGGGGTAAAAGGGTTAATATCTAATACATTCAATTCTAAATCTCACCCTTGGTAATTAATGGTATGTGCAAGATAAAAAAGAAGAGACTAAACATGAAGAGAGGAGAATAATAGAATGACCGAGACGTTTTATAAATTCACCAGGCAAAGAGTACAATATGGTGGATGACGACATGGCTGAGAGGCGAGGGGCCAAAGAATCCTTTAGTGGAGGGAGGGTTTTTAATGAATAATTTGCAAAATGCAGCTGTACCCATGTTTATAAATAGGAATTTGGACCATGTATGTGCTGCTTCCTCTGATGCCTTAGATGACCGCGGAGGTAGCAGCAGTAGGGGATTCACCATTATGAAGCTTCATCTGTGGTGGATAACAGGGGAAGGTGGGCTGTGGCACCCTAGCAGTACCAGCTGAACTCAGTTGAGTCCCTTGTTAGGCTGGGAGGAACGTAGAGAGTAGAGGTCCCCTTTTTTGTTTTTGTTTCATTTGTTGATGTAGGCTACCCCCCAAAATTGGGGGAAGTGCCTTGGTATATGTATGTATGTATGATGTGCAACTTTCAGATGCAGTATGATGTAAAAGTTGAGAGTAAGGAAGTGGGAACCAAAGTGAAGTCAAAAGTTAGGATGCAAGTGAAACTATGAACCATGTGGACGCTGCTAAAATCTTTAAGCAATGCCTACAGTGCTCTGACAGTACTACTCCCTTCCTATGGGTTCTATATGTGGTTGGCATTGCCAAAGAAAGAGAATAAACCTAACGGGATTTATATTTTACCAAACGACTTCCTTTTTCCTGAAGATTTAAAACTCTCTACAGTTTTCTTCTGTAATATTATTTTCTACAGCATTTTACATACCTACAACGTTACAAAATGAGCTTATGAATTCTCCATCTTAGTTTTCAACATGTTATTAATGGAGACTTGGGGAATACTGTTTCTATAGAGATGATCATGAAAAGCACATGAATTGTCTGAGACTAGACTATCTATCTATCTATCTAGATAGAAGGATCCTTCCTTTCTGTCAAGCATGATCACCAAATTTTCATAACAATGGTAACTAAAACAACAACAAAAATTAGTCAACAACTTGGACTCAGATCTTGCAGAAAGTTCACGTACAATTTTGCTTGCAATGCAGTATTAGCTAAAATCATGAGAGTATAAGGGACACAAAGAACTGCACTAGCTGGAAGATTTCACCCAGGAATAATCATCGAATTATTAAAATAAGAAGTAGAGCACAGGGTTCACATGCGTTTCCTGGAGTTTAGATACAAATTTAGAGGATAATTTGATGACAATTTAGGCTAAAAGTACAGTAAATAGCCTTTAATGCTGTTGAAACCAACTCGCCCAATACTGTACTTGTAATAACATTTTATTAATGCTAACAAGGAATTTAATAATACTCGGTTGAGTCCCTTGTTAGGCTGGAGGAACGTACTGTAGAGAGTAGAGGTCCCCTTTTTGTTTTGTTTCATTTGTTGATGTCGGCTAACCCCCAAAATTGGGGGAAGTGCCTTGGTATATGTATGTATGTATGTTGTCCATTTAACTAAGACTGGAAGAATTCACTAACATAAAAAGAAGGTTGCAACATTAACATAAAACATTTTGCACTTACCCTTGCCGGCTCCCCAAAACGCTTGGAGCTGGTTCCATTTCCGAAGCACCTCGTCGTTTTCGTTGTTGAAATACGAGGGAGCGCAGATAGCTAAATGCAATGCCAAAGATGGGTCAGGCTGCCCTGTGTTGAACTGAAGTTGCTGGTTTGCATCTGAAGAATAAATGAAAATAGAATAAAAATAAAGACAGATCATTGTAACTAAAAGGGGGACTTGAAACGTTAACCCTTTTACCCCCAAAGGACGTACAGGTACGTTTCACAAAACACATCCCTTTACCCCCATGGACGTACCGGTACGTCCTTGAAAAACTGCTATTTACAATTTTTTTTTTTTTTTTTTTTTTTTTTTGAGAAATTTCAGGCATTTTCCAAGAGAATGAGACCAACCTGACCTCTCTCTGACGAAAATTAAGGCTGTTAAAGCAATTTGAAAAATATATACTGCAAAATGTGCTTGAATAAAAAATAACCAGAGGGGATTAAGGGATGGAAAGTTCCAAATAGCCTGGGGGTAAAAGGGTTAACATAAAATCACAATAAACTACCTGACACTATCTTTCAGGACTAAATATGCCACTGAAGTACAACTAGTCTAGTGCACAGTACTGAAAATTATAAAATCATGGTCAGTTATTTATAATTACTTGCACTACCTGGATACACCATACAGTAAGAGAGTAGTCTAATATTTCACCAAACTCCTAAACTAGAACTATTCATGCCATAAGGACTTAACTATATAATAAAACAAATAATTTGATACTGAAGGCATGACATAGAGGTTGACAAGTTGATCCCAATATAAAGCTCAAGCAAAAATGGAATAGATAACTTGATTTTAGTAAAGTATGATGTATAGCTCCTTGGGAATCATATATACAATAATGTACAATGCTAGAAAATGGGACCATAGTGGTTTTATAACAGCTTTAGTTTTAAAGAGAGAGCGACAGCAAGATACACTTCTTTTTCATAATGGATATACAAAGAGTAAAAGCATACTACTATGGAAGGCTTATGACTGGTGATGCCTTAACCTGATTGCAAATTTGTAGTTTGGGAGGAATAGCCTAATATGACAAAGGTCCCGAGCAAGACATTTTGCTTGGTAGTGCTGTAGTTTTGGGTGTGTTTTACCTCCCTATTTTCTTACACATACTTCAGTGACAATAGATAAGTTACTCTTGTAAATTTTATAGGATTTACTTAGTTTATATTTCCATAGAGTAGCTAAAGTTAGGTCATGACTTTGGAGTCTCATAGCAAGGCTGAAATATTTGATGATGTACATACATTTTACTGAAAGCCAAATCCGACTTAGATTTATTACAGCCACTTGATGGTCCATTTAGAATTAAAACCCTGATACCTTATTATTATTATTATTATTTGCTAAGCTACAACCCTAGTTGGAACAGCAGGATGCTATAAGCCTAGGGGCCCCAACAGGGAAAATAGCACAGTGAGGAAAGTAAACAGGGAAAAATTAAACATTTTCAGAGGAGTAACAACATTAAAATAAATATCCCTTATATAAACTATAAAAACTTTAACAAAACAAGAGGAAGAGAAATAAGATAAAATAGAGTGCCCGAGTGTACCCTCGAGCAAGAGAACTCTAACCAACTGATAGAAACAATCGCAAATGAACTACATACTCAAACTATTTTGCAATAGCTTGTTGTACTTTTAAAAATATCCAGTACCAGGCAATGAATGATATTAAAAATAAATTTAAAAAAATGTAATGTAACAATAATGCTACTTTAAACACACTTCATACTCATATGCAGTATATGAAATCCTGATTCTAATTCGAAATAAATACTGATAGGCCATCTTTTATCAGATCTGAAGTTAATGGATAGCAACTATTTCACTAAAATGGTAAAAAAAAAAAACACTTGGAAGCTACCTGCACCTTGAGTTCCAAATCCTGTGCTGGGTTTAGGTCTGCAATAAAAATAAATGTATAAGTTAATGCTGTTGTTACATAAATTACAACCTAAAAAAATTTAAAATATCAAAATTTCATAAACAGTTTTGTATTTTTCCTAACTATACAAACCAGAATCCTTTAATTGGTTGTTTAACGTAAGCACAGATGGAACTTGACAGTCAAAACTTATAACAAGGTGTCGGAAGTAGCCGGCAATTACTGACTGGTGGTGGAAAAGCTTCGGCCCCATACTGGTATACTGAACATTCACTTTGATTGTATCTGGGACTTTCAGGGGAGGTGATGGTAGGAAGTTAAGGGTCTCAGGAAAAATACAAATTGCTATCAAAATATGTGATTTTACCCTACACAACTATGAACAATCAGCCTTTAAAAGGACACACATCCTTAGGTGGGAATAAGTTCCTTTTACTGTACCAAACTGGTGGCTAAAATCCGGGGATTGCTCGATCAATCTTAAATGACTAATCATCTAATAGAGGAGAAGGAAGAGAGGTGGCTCCATTTCCTTCTAACCGGCACTGTGTATAAAGTCTGCTAACTACACGCCTAGTCCGAGCGCACTTAAGAGGTACGAACAGACACTCATACAGGAGTATTTTTCCCCCTTTCAGTGAGCGTTATGATCTAGGATGAATCGGCGCAGTTCTACCCTAGGGCTCTTTATCAACTATCCTGTCTCCGTCTGGGAAGGGAATAGATCTGAAACTTTGGCGATTCCTTCCAAGGGAGAGGCTCACCTGTTTTGTTAAGGGTAACAGGCGAATCTCTGAGCCTCAGGATTTTTTTAATAGTTAAAGAAAGAAAATTTGAAAAGCCAAGTTTGAAAAGAAGCCAATAGCATATCTGTGTTATTTGGCAGTAGGAAAAAAAGGGACTGTTCAGTGTACCAGCTACTGTCGGCACCTTGTTATAAGTTTTAATCGCTAAGTTCCAGCTGCACTTGAATCAATTTCCTAATTAAAGGATGAACGTTCGTATTCAAGTAGGAACAAATCAAAACTTTAGACTCAAATATAATTCATAATCGTTTATATTTCATGCAATTATTTTACTTATGCCATAATATTGCACCTGTAAAGGCACAAGAAAGAACAGAACTCCATAAGATATACACATCAAAAGGGTTTTTTTCATATTCATGTCAATGTCATTAATAATAAGCACTTTCAACAAATGCAAATTTGAGGAAACTGGGAATAGATAATGCCCCATTAAAATATGAGGCTTATATCAATCTAATATAAAACTATACAATATTCTGAATGCCTCCATGCAAGGGACAAACGTTTTGTTATATATGATCAAAGTTTATAGACTTGTCAGACCATCGCATACGACAGGATATCTTGATATCTTGAAAATATGTACCTCTGACTGTCATACTTATATGGTACTCAAACCAGAGTTGACTGCAGACAAATAACTAAGATGAGTGAGAAGAAAGGTTATCTGTACCATTCAGAAAATTTGATGGTACCTGAAGAGGTCTAATAATCACTAGCAAGGATCATTATATATAAATTGTGAAGCATTTCAATTTTAGAGTTACTGGCAGAGAAAGAAAAGCCAAAGCATCTTAGGAAGAAATCAGAAAAGATTCCACATCAAATTTGACAATCGTCAACTATGGATATAAACTTGTTAGGATAACGTCATCAAGAAATGGCATTTGTAGAAAATTGCATTCGGGAGTCTGACATTGATGATGTTGAAGAAGTTTTGGCATACTATACAAGATCCAAGAATGGAAAAATGAAGAGCTGAACCAAATGCAACATAGGCACAAATCTATATTAAAAGAATTAAAGAGTGAATGGCTTAAGCGTGTGAAGTCATACATAAACAGAACGTGAAGCACTAGCACAAAATTTTCATTACGACTGACAGTGTTGCAATGACTGAAGAAAAGAAGGACAATCGAAAGAGAACAAGCTTTTAGGCCAGGCTTACAGGAAGTTTTGAGTGCCTACAAAATAACTAAACGATAGAAATATGTTTGAGGATAAACAATAGTGTACATGCAATTTTACGGGTAAAGACGCCTAAATGTATTTTATTCTAAATAAATTTTGGGCAGACCCTGAAAACCCAATAAGAGAATATTCATCTCTTAGTGGTTATTATTAAGGCCTTAAGTATGGTACTGTATGCCCAACCTTGAAGTAATTTAGACACTAAAGAAGCTTGGGTACCTTATTTTTCTGATTAATTGTTGCCTATTAACCCTTTTACCACCAAAGGACGTACTGGTACGTTTCAAAAAAGCTATTCCTTTACCCCCATGGACGTACCGGTACGTCCTTGCAAAAAAATGCTTTAAATTTTTTTTTTTTCATATTTTTGATAATTTTTTGAGAAAATTCAGGCATTTTCCAAGAGAATGAGACCAACCTGACCTCTCTATGATAAAAGCAATTTAAAAAAAATATACTGTACTGCAAAATGTGCTGGGAAAAAAATAACCCCCAGGGGGTTAAGGGTTGGAAATTTCCAAAGAGCCTGGAGGTAAAAGGGTTAAATTTAATATCATCTACAGAACGTCTTCAATTTACAAACCTAATAGGTTCCAAGAAACTTTTTGTTAGTCAATTTGTTTGTAAATCAAATTTTTTTACATTTTGGCCTAAGGTAAGCCTAAATTGAATCCCATGCCTATAATTTCCTGCTACAAAAGTCAAGAAATAGTCAGGTTACATATGAAATAGATATCAGGTTATTATAAATGTCGTTTTGCTTACTGTATTAAATGGTATATTTTTTATTACAGTGTGTCTTTATCTTGGTAAGAGACCCTTCTTCAAACACTTGGAGTTGAATACTATGGCTGCATCGGCAGAATTCAGTTTCTTGTCCAATTTCTCGATTCTACAGACAATTCTCTTTTCAGGGTTGCTACATTCAGCAAGCAAGGTGGCGAAGTTCATTAGGTGTGTGAAGGATACAATTCAGGTTAAGGCTGGATGTAATTAATACAATTACTGTACAAGTAATACTCGAAAATTACCGACTTTACCTGTTGTAATTTTCGAGTTTTACTTGTACTTGTATTAATTACATCCAGCGTTAACCTGAATTGTATCCTTCACCCACCTAATGAACTTCGCCACCTTGCTAGCTGAACGTAGCAACCCTGAAAAGAGAATTGTCCGTAGAATCGAGAAATTGGACAAGAAACTGAATTCTGCCGATGCAGCCATAGTATTCAACTCCAAGTGTTTCTTCATCTTATCTTTATTTTCAGTTGGATTTGTTTTTGTGTCTACAAACGCTTATAAGTTGGGTACCTACTGGACTGATAAATTGATAGCCAATATTGTGAGCTAGTTCCAATAACAAAGTCATATATGAAAACCTCATAACCACTCATAAACATTGAGTAAATAAATAAGGTCACAACAAGTTCTAAAAGTAGTTTGTATTTTCCATAACTATAGTTACAAAACCTGAGCCCTTTAAATTAAAAATATCCTTTCAGCAAAGCTGGAAGGGGCATTGGACTGTTAACAAGGTAGTTGGTTAATGAGGAAGGGCCAATGGACTGTTAACAAGGTAGTTGGTTAATGAGGAAGGGCCACTAGACTGTTAACAAGGTAGTTGGTTAATGAGGAAGGGCCAATGGACTGTTAACAAGGTAGTTGGTTAATGAGGAAGGGCCAATGGACTGTTAACAAGGTAGTTGGTTAATGAGGAAGGGCCACTGGACTGTCAACAATGTAGTTGGTTAATGAGGAAGGGCCACTGGACTGTCAACAATGTAGTTGGTTAATGAGGAAGGGCCACTGGACTGTCAACAATGTAGTTGGTTAATGAGGAAGGGCCACTGGACTGTAAACAAGGTAATTAGTTAATGAGGAAGGGCCATTAGATTGTTAATGTGCTAGGTGTTTAATAAGGAAGGGCCACTGGACTATCAACAAGTTGGTTAATGATAAGTGACAAGAGAGGGAGAGTCCTGTCCACCTGCTCATCAAAGAATAGCTATTTCTGTCCTAAAGTCTAGGCTAGAAGGTAAACAGCAGTAGGTGTTACCCCAAACTCATGACCTCTAACCAACACCACAGGTACTGGTCAGTGTGTGAGTGCCATCCGCTACCATCTATAATGGCTCGCATAGAGCCTTCCTTATGGTGCTCAAGATCTAAGTGTCTAAGGACCATTCCCCTGCAAATAATGAAACTGCGATGACGCCAGGCTAATGATCAGTAGCCAACTCGGAGGGTACAACCTGATGTATGAAATCCCCATCAGTACTAGGTGGAAGAGTGAACGATTTCCCTTTTAGCCCAATGTACTGCACTTGAGTTCTGTCTGGGTAAGGCCATTCACCTGCAAACAATGAAACGGTATTGGCTGTAAAACCCGACTTACGATCGCTAACCAACCGCAAAAAAATAACAGTTGGCAGGTGGTATTCGTACGGCGCAGAGAGCATAGCACAGCAATGAAAAATCCCTCAATTTGAAATCGGAGCAAGACAGGTGATCGTATATACTCCCACCCTGCCAGAACCTATGATACAGAAGGTCCTCTCATTCTGAGATACAAACACAAATCCAATTGAAAATAAAGGCAAAATAAATAAATACTGTAATAAATCAATATTATACCATTTGATACAGTAAGCAAAACAACAACTGCAATAACCTGATATCTATTTCATATGAAACTGGACTATTGGTTGACTTTTGTGGCTGGAAATCATAGAATTCATGGAATTCATGGAATTCAGGTTAAGCCTATCCTAGGCCAAAACTTAATGAAATTTGACTTACAAAAAGCTTCTTGGAATCAATCAAGTTTCTAAGTTGAGGATCTTCTGTACAGATGTTCAATTCAATTAAGATTGCTCATCTGCTTCCTATGCAACAGTGGCTTACGCTCGCTTGACTAACCCGAAGTACCAGCTAGCAGGCGAGTACTGTACTATCATTCCCTCATTAAGGAGAAGAGGGATCACATTAGTTCCTTGGTGAAAGGCATTCCCATGTAACTATCACTAAAGCGGTTCTTGCACAACCAGTCACTACAGAAACAATCTTCTACATGCTCCTCGTACATCATGCGATCGTATCTCTTGCGTTTGTTCCTCATTGACATTCGAGTTAAAGAACTTCTGTCATCTGCTTCATTTCAAGCTTTTCCAGTCTTCTTTGTTGTCGTATTCTCAAGGAAGAAACATTCTTTACATAGTGTGTCATGGTCTGGGCAACCAATAATGACTGTACTCTTAATAAGGAAGCTGCAAGACCTCCCTCAGCCACAACGCAAACCACTACACTGGGGGCTTTGTCACACGGGTAGGACGGGAAACATTCGACACAGCAACAGGGAAATCTGTTAGCACCATACGAGATTGCCAAAGGAAAAACTTTTACTATCGGCAGTGCAGGTAGAGTTAAATTCAATCAAAACAGGTAACTCCCTCCTGAGGTACAGAAATTACCAAGAACAGAGACGAGCTATGCATTGAGTTCATCACCTTCCTGGTTGGAAAGCTGGAACAACACTCTCTAAAGGCTGCTTACAGTAACCCCTTATGAAAGGTAAACACACAGGGTTTAAAAGGTTTGTATCCTAATGGGAACAAAATTCATTTGACCACATGCTTCTTTCAGGGAGGTTTTAAGCAACAACAATTGCAAAATAAAAAACCCACATGAATGTAAACATGAAGATCCAACATGAGAGAATGCAAACATACATCTGTATCCATTATAGCCAAAGAAAAAGGAACTATTCTATGAAAGACAGGCAAGCAAGGTTTCCTCCTCGCACAATATATCCTTAACCAACTGTTAACCCTTTTACCCTCAAAGGACGTACTGGTACGTTTCACAAAACCCATCCCTTTACCCCCATGGATGTACCGGTACGTCCTTGCAAAAAACTGCTATTTATATTTTTTTTTTTGCATGTTTTTGATAATTTTTTGAGAAACTTCAGGCATTTTCCAAGAGAATGAGACCAACCTGCCCTCTCTATGATGAAAATTAAGGCTGTTAGAGCAAGTTAAAAAAAATATACTGCAAAATGTGCTTGAAAAAAAAATAACCCCTGGGGGTTAAGGGTTGGAAAGTTCTAAATAGCCTGGTGGTAAAAGGGTTAATGATTCAATGCCTGTTTCAGTGTAACTGAAATCATGTCTCTATTTTGAAGTATGAAAGGTTTGTTTAAGCGCAGGAACAAACAATAATAGTAATACTAACACAAAAAAGCAAGCAAAATAATCAAAACTGATAAATACAATGCGATAGGAGCGCTTAACACTAAAGCAGAGTGAAAATACCTGAAGAAACCATCTCAGGAACTAAATATTAATCATTAACAATTATTAAAGAATGAAGTCATGAAATGAATATGACCAATTCAAAAATAACAAGAGGATACGCTTATGCAACGGAAACCTAGCGGACATGAAGGTTGCAAAATATTACAGGACAGAAATTGGAATTTGTTTGACTTAACAAGAACAGTAAAAACCATAACGCACAAAATCATAACCAGTACAGTACTCTGTATCCACACACAATTAATCAAAAACCACAGGCAAGAGAGATTAAAAAAATGGTGCACATTAAACAACATAAAGTACACTTACAAACATTCATGTTCATCCTGAAATAAATCATAAAAGGGATTTTGACGAAGGAAAAATCTATTTCTGGGAAGAGACCTGTGACGGCCAGTGAAAAGAAGTCCTTCTTACACTTTTCTAATATAAATCTTCCAAATATACAAGAGAAAGATAAAAGCATAGAATGCAGAGGTTACTACCCTTGCGCGATCACCTTGTGGGTGTCGTGTATACAACAGGGGCGTGTGAAAACCACTACTGTATTCACAGGCTGTCTTCCATTTAGATAATCCCTTCATCAAAGGGGAGGGCCGTAACAGGCCCTAGAGAACACAGTTGGACTACCCCACCGACACCTACTAAAATGACAACAATAAAAAACAAGATTACTATCAAACATGCATAGAATATTATAAAACACTGAAGAACATTATTAATCTCACCCAAAAGTTGAAGACCCAAGAAGAAAGTTAGATCCACCACTTGCCGGTGGATTTCCAAAGCCAAACCCAAATGCTGGTTTGTTTGCCTGACTTGTCGTTGTTCCAAAATTAAAGCTTTGACCGGCACTACTTGTCCCTGCACCGAACGTAGAACCAAAAGGCGAGGCAGCTGTCGTCGTTCCCGATGTCCCACCACCAAAGGGAAATCCTGTTGAGCTTATAGCCGTTCCAGTTGCACCAGTTCCTCCAAAGTTAAATCCCGTTGTACCAGTTGATGTTCCAGGCGCGGTGGACGCCCCAAAACCGAATCCAGTGGAGCCTGTTGTGCCAACTGCACCAGTACCCCCGAAGCTAAATCCTCCAGTTGGTGCAGCAGTTCCGCCCGCACTTGGCGTACTGAAGGTAAATCCAGTCGACGTCATGGTTAACTAACAGATGTGCTGTACTGTATTTCTTAACAACCTTCCTGAAAAGCAGATGCAATATTACAAACTTAATAAAATATGCAGTACTATACTTTATACAATACTGTAGTACATTATATAAACTCTGGTTTTATTCTTAACCCTTTTACCCCCGGGTTTTTGGAAATTTCCAACCCTTAACTCCCAAGGGGTTATTTTTTTCCCAGCACATTTTGCAGTATATTTTTTTAAATTGCTCTAACAGCCTTAATTTTTGTCATAGAGAGGTCAGGTTGGTCTCATTCTCTTGGAAAATGCCTGAATTTTCTCAAAAAATTATCAAAAAATATGAAAAACAAATTTTTATAGCATTTTTTTGCAAGGACGTACCGGTACGTCCATGGGGGTAAAGGGATGGCTTTTGTGAAACGTACCAGTACGTCCTTTGGGGGTAAAAGGGTTAATATTGAAACCCATATGTAAAATAAAACTTGTCGGTTGATGATGTCAAGACAACTGCAATTTGTTATTAAAAAGAGAACCGGAAACATCATAACCTAACCTAATATAGTTTCAGGTCGTAACATACCAATATAACGCTCCTTGTTTATCCAAGCAAGTAACCCCTTTAATACAGCACTAGTATACTGTACTTTAAAACTCGCATTCCTAAACCTAACCTAACCTAGCAATCTATTTACTTTCTTATCAGAGAGCTTTGACTCCCAAAATCCTGACCCAGAACGTTGTAACATTACTCATCGCTCAAGGTTATAGGGTGTAGTTTGTAGAACAGTGGACATACAACCCTACAGTAATACCTCGGTATACAACCACAATTCGTTCCAGAAAATGGTCAAATACTGAATTGTTATTTCCCATTACAAATGATGTAAAAGTGAACAATACATTATAAGCCACAGTTGATTCACAAGTAGTATGACATATTGTATATGTATGTAGTTTTTATGCAAACAGTAAGTACAATAACACACATAGAATTATGAATAAAAACATTAGAAGTCATTTGAAGATAAAAAAACTTCCCTTTCTGGCTGCGATATGATGGCATATGTAGATGGCGCAGTTAGGAGGGAGGGAGGAGTTAATAGCAGGAGAGGGAATCCCCTTCTATAAAAACATCAGGTTTTTTCTTTATTCAAAAACTGTTTGTTGCTTCTGTCTTTTCTGCATTAAGGTTTACAGCTCTAATGCTAAGTCGATGCTATTGAGTATTTGAGAGCAAGACCCAAGACACTCATTTCGTTTTCGTGTTTATAAATGATTTCCTTTTTCACTTCAATTGCTGTTCGCAGTTTACCTTTTTACTTGACCACTTTCACTCGTATTCTTCTTTGGACCCATGTTTACAAGCTAATGAATCAAAATAAATAATAAAGGATGCAAAACGAAGATATAGCTCACTATAGAAAGAAAAATAATGCACAGCGTATGTTTACGTTCATATGAACAAACGTTATTGCGTAACTGAAGGCGTTTAGCTTGGAATATTACTCGCACCTGTCAAATACCGAAAATTTGTTCGAGAACATGGGCATTTTTCACTCAAACTTTTTGGTTGAGTAAAGATTTGTTTGATTTTCGAGACATTCAAATATCCGGTTGTTACTGTACTGTAGTAGTTTTTAATTTTGGGGTCACAGGGAGTAGAAGGGCATGCAGAAATAGGTAAGGTTAGGAGGGGCTATCTAAGATTAGATTATATCTCTGATTTAGCAAAATGTAATTGAACTTGGCATTTTCTATGTCCGAGCCTTCCTATGTTCGCCAATCTACAATCCCTTGTCGTATCTTCAACTAGTAACAGGTTGAGGTAATACAGTACTAATTTCTACTTGGGTTACCATAGAAGGATGAGAGAAGCAAGGCCTAGCCTATAGTAGGCAAGAGTCTATATTAGTTTAGGCTACTTAATAAGTAAAACATCACCGGGGTGTACAAAGCTGGTTGGAACAACCATAAACATTATTATTACTTATCAAATAGATTTTCTTTGAGGGAAAAAATCTTGTTTATCTTTTTCTGAAATGCGAAATTATGAAGCTAGTTTTGCGATTTACGTGATATTATGACTTGGTGTTACCTGGCCAGGATACGGCGGCCTGTACTGGCCTCCTGGCTAGTACAGATTGATCCCAGGCGTGACTTTAAGCTGTTTCCTGGGAAGGCCACTTCTGTGTTTGGGCACAACAGTGGTGGGTTTGGCATACCCGGCTAACGCCTTTAACCTTAAAAGAGGGTCGCAGGACAGCTTATCCTTCGGTAGGTAAGTACGTAAGTAAGGATAAGACTCCTAAGTTAGGTTAGGTGGGGGCCCTTAGTTAGGTGGTGCTCTTATATTTGTTTCCCTTTTAAAATGAGGTTTTCCAATTATAAATTTTGAAATATAAATTTGTAAAAAATTTAAAATATATGTAGATCGTTGGGTTACCAGGCCTGTTGCTCACGCAGAAAACGAGAATCCTTCCTATCGCCGTCACCCATATCTTAATGTATCTGCGACTATGTTGGTTAATGAACTAACGCTAATTATTCATCTAAGGGTCTTTGCTCTTCCGTGGATCGCTACGCTTGCGATTAAGCATTATTTGATTGTGTCTCTGATCGACAAACAGAAAATTATGTTACGCGGATTACCTGAGTGGTCAAGTATTTTGGTGGACCAAAACCTCGGTGGCCCAACCACCTACAAACTACCCTCCCCCAATTATTTCCATCAGAGCCTTTACATATAAACGGCCAGTTCCTCGTGCATTGATTAAAAATGTACGTAAACTTTCGCCCCAACCTAACCTACAAGCCGTGTCCTTACCTACATACCTAACATTGGGGCTAACGGCCCCCTGCGACCCACCTTACACTGCCCAACTCTAAATTAACCATAATAATACATACAGGTGGCCGCTATCCTACATAGACCCCGAATATTGATACAGTAAATATATGCAAAGTTTATTTACAGGCTAACTACCAAGACACCGTAGTGAGCCACAGAAATACAGTTATATAAGTTAATATTAACAGAAATACACTTATAATTGTTAATATTCACACAAATACGCTGCTATAAATGTTAATATTAAAATTAGGATAGTTTTACTCGCAATACGGCTAGCCTAGTCTACGGCATAGTGGCGTAACTCGGTAGCTTTAGCCTCAAGGCCAATTTATGATATACGCAATATAAATAAGCGTAACACATGTACGCAAAGCGTTATAAAGTAATTTTACACAATTTACTTACACAATAAATGTTGTAAAGTGACGGGAATTAAATATTACAACGTCCACAAGTCAAATAACGTTTCGTTGGACACCGTTGGCCTTTTGTTGTTGTTGTTGCAGGGTTGCCAGATTACTTCGACTGAATTATCGTACATGAGCCTTAAAATTGTCGTTTTTCAACCAAAATTATCGTACACAGTTTCAAAATAATAATTAGGGAGTTAAATGATCGACTTATTTCAAAAGATTTTAGTATAATTGTTTAATTAAACCCACACACACCTACATTGTTTATACCTTAGGTATGTATCGTACATCGTACCGGACCTAAAATAATCGTACATGTATGATAATTATCGTACGAATGGCACCCCTGTGTTGTTGAAACTTTAAGTTGCCAGTTTGGCCTTTTTTCCGGCCAAAAAAATACTCAAATTTGACCTTTTGTATTTAAATAGGTTGGCCTTTAGTAATATGAAAAAAGCCAAGCCTTAAATACTATATTTTTGACCTTTTTCTATTAATGGGTTGACCTTTTAAAGCCTCTGTTGATTAGAAATTGACCTTTTCTCATTTAGAAAACCTGGCAACTCTGACTTGAACTACTCAGGATCATGCCCATTTAATGTAAAAAAAACTTAATTACAGTTATTAATGTAAGATTTAAAGCTTTTTACAAATAAAAAACTTAATTACAGTGATTAGTATAAGCTTTAAAGCTTTGCACACATAAAGATTAATATTTCCATCAATAATTTTGTTTATTTTAAGGTAAAAAAAGGCTTAATTACAGTAATAAGTATAGGCTTAGAACCTTTCCCCCTATGCCCACTTAATGTAAAAAACTGAATTACAGTGATTAGTGTAAGATTTAAAGCTTTGCACACATAAAAATTAATATTTCCATCAATAATTTTGTTTATTTTAAGGTAGAAAAAGCTTAATTACAATAATAAGTATAGGTTTAGAACCTTTCCCCCATGCCCATTTGATGTAAAAAACTTAATTACAGTGATTAGTATAAGCTTTAAAGCTTTGCATACATAAAGATTAATATTTCCATTCATAATTCTGTTTATTATAAGGTAAAAAAAGCTTAATTATAGTAATAAAGCTTAAGTACAATAATAAGGATAGGCTTAGAACCTTTCCCCCTATGCCCATTTGATGTAAAAAACTTAATTACAGTGATTAGTATAAGCTTTAAAGCTTTGCATACATAAAGATTAATATTTTCATTAATAAATCTGTTTATTCTAATGTAAAAAAAGCTTAATTACAGTAATAAGTATAGGCTTAGAACCTTTCCCCCTATGCCCATTTGATGTAAAAATCTTAATTACAGTGATTAGTATAAGATTTAAAGCTTTGATCACATAAAGATTAATATTTCCATTAATATTTCTGTTTATTTAAGGTACAAAAGCTTAATTACAATAATAAGTATAGGCTTAGAACCTTTGCCCCTATCTAATGTGCGATAGAGTGGCTATTAACTACTCAGGATCATGCCCACTTAATGTAAAAAACTTAATTACAGTGATTAGTATAAGCTTTAAAGCTTTGCATACATAAATATCAATATTTCCATTCATAATTCTGTTTATTCTAAGGTAAAAAAAGCTTAAATACAGTAATAAGTATAGGTTTAGAACCTTTCCCCCTATGCCCATTTGATGTAAAAAACTTAATTACAGTGATTATTATAAGCTTTAAAGCTTTGCACATATAAAGATTAACATTTCCATTCATAATTCTGTTTATTATAAGGTAAAAAAAGCTTAATTATAGTAATAAGTATAGGCTTAGAACCTTTCCCCCTATCTAATGTGCGATAGAGTGGCCAAAAACCATTCGATTTTCTTGGATCATACGAGAAAATAAAAGATAATATTAAAGTGCTTGATAGGAAACACTATTAAGTTTAAAATATACAGTGAACAAAGTCCGTGATAGATTTAAGAACCACAAAAAGAAAAAAAAAAGAGAGAAAAGAATAAGGATCAATGCGCATAGCTATAATTGAACACAGTTTTAAATGCTATTTGAATATAAATATATATCAAAATGATATTTTCTAAGCTGACTATTCAAGAATACGTATATATAAACCGTATATCTATCTTTCTATACTCGTGTATGTGTATTATCTGTGTGTATATATATATATATATATATATATATATATATATATATATATATATACAGTGTATATATATATATATATATATATATATATATATATATATATATATATATATATATATATATATATATATATATATTTATCCAATGCCAGGTATGGGCTTATATAAGATATTACGTGGACAGCTAAATAATGTGTAAACTCCCATGGAGAAGACTTTCTCAATCTCAGCCATAATTACTCTAGCAAATATCATTAATGGGGCACTGAAACTCACTACTCAAAGATTGCAATTAACCCATTTGTTCCAAAATTGGTGCGATATCAGCATCTACTTCTAATCTGTTCTTATTTTGGGTTATATAGTGTTTCCACCTTGTGTCATAATCCCTATTCCATCATTAAATACATTTATAGTTGAAATATTTGATCTTTATCTTAAAAGTCCCTCATGATTGGTAGAGGCAATGGTAGGGCTATGTCTTAGAGACTAACCACATACAAGTATGATTAGAGTCTGGCTAGGACCAGGGTGGGCCAGGCAATGGCTGCTGATGACTCAATAGGTAGACATATAGACTCCCCCAAGCCCTCATCCCTACTCACAAGGATGGTGAGGTTACAGACACTATTAAAAACTACCGAGCTTGAGCGGGTTTCGAGCTCCCCTCCAGCACATTGTTAGACAGGGACGTTTTATTGTTCTCTATTCTTGGGTAGTGTCATAACCATAGAGTTTATGGCACCACCCAAGACTAGAGAACAGTGGTTTGATTTTGGAGTGTCCCTTTCCTAGAAGAGCTGCTTACCATAGCTAAAGAGTCTCTTCTATCCTTACCAAGAGGAAAGTGGCCACTGAACAATTATAGTGCAGCAGCCAACCCCTTGAGAGAAGAAGGATTATTTGGTAATATCAGTGTTGTCAGGTGTATGAGGACAGAGGAGAATCCGTAAAGAATATGCCAGACTATTCGATGTATGTGTAGGCAAAGGGAAAATGAACGGTAGCCAGAGAGAAGAAGAATTGTTTGGTAATATCAGTGTTGTCAGGTGTATGAGGACAAAGGAGAATCCGTAAAGAATAGGACAGACTATTCGATGTATATGTAGGCAAAGGGAAAATGAACCGTAGCCAGAGGAAAGGATCTAATGTAGTACTGTCTGGCCAGTCAAAGGACCCAATAACTCTCTAGCGGTAGTACCCCAACGGGTGACTGATGCCCTGGCCAACCTACTACCTATAATCATGCATCAAAGTTTTGGCACTTCTAGTTAAAAATGTTACCTCCTAAGCTTCCTTAGTAGGTTACGTTAGTCATCATAGATGCTCTTTCATTATGCATTCTTCGTGCATCGGTGTAAGAGAAAGCTTACTCTTCCATGCAAAGAGGATTTGCAATGAAAGTCAGAGGTATTGATACTATCCGGCTCAGTCGAAGCGTAGCATACTGAAAAGGAATTAGCAGGATTCGAGATGAAGAGATAAATTATCTTTCTAAATTCCCAAATTCTGTACATTGGTCTTCCACTGTTTTGGGTTAGAGTTCTTTTGCTTGAGGGTACACTCGGGCACACTGTTGTATCTAATTTCTCTTCCTCTTGTTTTGTTAAAGTTTTTATAACTTATATAGGAAATATTTATTTCATTGTTGTTACTGTTCTTAGAATATTTTATTTTTCCTTGTTTCCTTTCCTCACTGGGATATTTTCCTAGTTAGGGCCCCTGGGCTTATAGGAAATATTTATCTTATTGTTGTTACAGCTCTTAAAATATTTTATTTTTCCTTGTTTCCTTTTTTCACTGGGCTATTTTCCCTGTTGGGGCCCCTGGGCTTATAGGAAATATTTATTTTATTGTTGTTACTGCTCTTAAAATATCTTATTTTTCCTTGTTTCCTTTCCTCACTGGGATATTTTCCTCGTTGGGGCCCCTGGGCTTATAGGGAATATTTATTTTATTGTTGTTACTGCTCTTAAAATATTTTATTTTTCCTTATTTCCTTTTTTGTACTGGGCTATTTTCCCTGTTGGGAGGCCCGGGCTTATAGCATCCTCCTTTTCCAATTAGGGTTGTAGCTTAGCAAGGAATAATAATAATAATAATAATAATAATAATAATAATAATAATAATAATAATAATAATAATAATAATAATAAAGGATATAGCCAATCATAGGTAGATGAATCCAGTATAAACATTTGATCATTAATAAGCAATTTGTAGGTATATTAAAGTAGTCTTATATATGTCAATAAATCCTTCGTTTAACAGTTACAGTATAACATGTAATTAACACTAGAAATAAAATGTTTAAAAAAATCTAACAACATTAAAACAGATTTTTCATATATAAACTATAAAATGAGTCTTATGTCAGTCTGTTCAACATAAAAAACATTTGCTGCAAGTTTGAACTTTAGAAGTTCGACCGATTTAACTACCCGATTAGGAAGATCATTCCACAACTTGGTCATAGCTGGAGTTTCTCTCAAAAGTAATAAACAATTCAAATAAAATATTTTAAGAAGAGTAACAACATTAAAATAGATATTTCATACATGAACTATATAAAGATTTATGTCAGCCTGTTCAACATAAAAATACTTGCTGCAAGTTTGAACTTTTGAAGTTCGACCAATTCAACTACCCGATTAGGAAGATCATTCCACAACTTGGTCACAGCTGGAATTTCTCTCAAAAGTAATAAACGATTAAAATAGAATATTTTAGGAAGAGTAACAACATTAAAATAGATATTTGATACATAAACTATAAAAAAGACTTATGTCAGCCTGTTCAACACAAAACATTTGCACTTTTGACGTTCGACCAATTCAACTACCCGATTAGGAAGATCATTCCCCAACTTGGTTCACAACTGGAGTATCTCTCAAAAGTAGATATTTAAAACAGTCATCAATCCCAGGGAACTGAAGCCGACCGTAAAGGAATCCAGGACGCATAATTATGTCCTCTCTTGGGACCTCTCTGGGGGGTGGGGGCTGGAAAGGGGGCGGAGTTTGGTCATTATCTGACATTTGTCACTGGCAGGGCATTGTTCCTCATGCCACCCAGGCAGCTTTCTCCTTTCCCCATGACAGCGGGTCATTATAATGAGTTTTTAAGAAGCATTGGGCGTTCTATAAGTAGCTTTATAAGTAAATTATAATGAACTTTTAAGAAGCAATAGTCGTTCTATAAGTAGCTTTATAAGTAGATTTATAAGTAAATTATAATGAACTTTTAAGTAGCATTGAGCGTTCTATAAGTAGCTTTATAAGTAGATTTATAAGTAAATTATCATGAACTTTTAAGAAGCATTTCGCGTTCTATAAGTAGCTTTATAAGTATAATTGTAAGTAAATTATAATGAACTTTTAAGTAGCATTGAGCGTTCTATAAGTAGATTTATAAGTAAATTATCATGAACTTTTAAGAACCATTATTCGTTCTATAAGAATTTTTATAATTTTTATAAGTAGCTTTATAAGTAAGTGTATGAAAGAAAATAAATATGGAACACTTTCTTCAAACCATTAAAGATCGACTCTTCAATATTGAAAAAACCGTAACTTATATCGGAAATTCTCCGTAAAAATATACTGTTCTCAACCGTATTTCAGTAAAATACAGGCGACCGTAATTTTACTCTACTTTGTTAGTATCTTTTACGGGTTGATGACCGTAATATCACTCTTTTACGTTAATGTAACCGTTTTTAAAGCTGTAAAAATCCTGGAATAAATATTGCCAGACTTTCACCGTTATTTTAATGCACATTTTTAAGTGTTGATTGTACTTGAAGTGAGACGATATTTTATAATTGTAGCTCGAAAGAATCAGGAATATATTTTGTCCTCCAAAAGACGAGGATATAGGTAAAATAATTTCATGTTTTAGAATATTCAATCACTATTTTTCTCTTACTTATCTATCTTTAATCCTTCAGTTATAGATCAAATTATATTCCGAATAATATTGTCCACTGTAGGTAATGAAATCTCTCTCTCTCTCTCTCTCTCTCTCTCTCTCTCTCTCTCTCTCTCTCTCTCTCTCTCATACACACACATGCAATGGGCTCCACAATACACTACCTTCAGATATAGATTAAACTGTATTCCGAATAATATTGTCCACTGTAGGTAATGAAATCTCTCTCTCTCTCTCTCTCTCTCTCTCTCTCTCTCTCTCTCTCACACACACACACACAATGGGCTCCACAATGCACTAGAAGAGTTGGAAGACCCCAGCCTACGTGACTGAGGACTATGAAGCGTGAAGTAGATGATGAATGGATATGTATTGAATTAAAAGCTCAAGATAGAGACGACTGGCGAAATCTAACCGAGGCCCTTTACGTCAATAGGAGTAGGAGGAGATGATGATGATTGTCTACTGTAGGTAATGAAATCTCTCTCTCTCTCTCTCTCTCTCTCTCTCTCTCTCTCTCTCTCACACACACACACACACACACACACACACACACACACACAATGGGCTCCACAATGCACTAAAAGAGTTGGAAGACCCCAGCCTATGTGACTGAGGACTATGAAGCATGAAGTAAATGATGAATGGAGAGGTATTGAATTAAAAGCTCAAGATAGAGACGACTGGCGAAATCTAACTGAGGCCCTTTTACGTCAATAAGAGTAGGAGGAGATGATGATGATGATGATGATGATATACTGTATGCTTTAGTCAGGCGGAATTCGTGTCTCAGCCTCCCCGCTGTTAAAGTCTACCAACAGGTGTTAGGAGTAATGGCAGCGTCGCTCCATCTGTTGTTGTGCTACTTTCGGCTCAACCCCGTTGCTGCTCTTCCAACCATTCGATTCTCTGTAGGGTCTGGTCTTGTGGCAGTATAACCAAACGTTTAATATTTGGTTAGGTTAAGAAATGGATTACTTTCGACCTCTATTTTCAATTTTTTTAATGAGGCGTATTTGCACTGACTCACGGGAGTGCCCTTTTAGCTCGGAAAAGTTTCTTGATCACTGATTGGTTCGACAAGATAATTCTAACCAATCAGATAACAGGGAAACTTTTCCTTGCTAAAAGGGTACCGCTGCGAGTCAGTTAGTAAGCTAAGGGCAAGTGGAAGTATAACCAAACGTTTAATATTTGGTTTGGTTGAGAAATTGATTACTTTCGACCTCTAGTAATCTAGGGGTAAGTGGAAGTATAACTAAACGTTTATTTGGTTAGGTTAACTAATCTATCCCTTTCGACCTCTAGTAAGCTAAGGGCAAGTGGAAGTATAACCAAACGTTTAATATTTGGTTAGGTTAAGAAATGGATTACTTTCGACCTCTAGTAAGCCAGGGACCAGAGGCAGTATAACATTACGTTTAATATTTGGTTAGGTTAAGAAATTTATCACTTTCGACCTATAGTAAGCTAGGGGTAAATGACAGTATAACTAAACGTTTAATATTTGGTTAGGTTAAGAAATATATCACTTTTGACCTCTAGTAAGCTAGGGGCAAGTGGCAGTATAACCAAACGTTTAATATTTGCTTAGGTTAAGAAATATATCACTTTCGACCTCTAGTAAGCTACGGGCAAGTGACAGTATAACAAAACATTTAATATTTGGTTAGGTTAATAAATTTATCACTTTCGACCTATAGTAGGCAAAGGGGCAAATGACAGTATAACCAAACGTTTAATATTTGGTTTGGTTAACCAATCAATAGCATGTAAAGAATAGGCCAGACTATTCGGTGTATGTGTAGGCAAAGGGAAAATGAACCGTAACCAGAGAGAAGAATCCAATTACCTTTAGCAAGCTCTGGACAAGCAACATCATGACCAAACATCTATTTCTTTCCTATTCAATTTTTTTCCTAATGAAAAAAGCAATAAAGGCCGGGTTATGTATAATTTTCTTCAGAATAAAGGACTTTTTTTGTGAAATGGTTAAATTTTACCAATATTGTGAGCAGAAGATGCTCTTCTATTCTGTGGACTGAAACGGCTTGTTTTTTATGTGAATTCGATAAATGCCAAGTTTTTAATACCTCATATTTTTGTTGATTTTTCAAAATACGATTTTTGTTTTTACTAAACAAATAAATGTTATATTTGTTGGTTGATCTTTTCCTGAATTTATTTTGAGTAATAAATAAAGCCTGTTTTATTCATGGAATGAACTTATTTATCTAATGTTGGTGAGCTAAATAAATGCTTTATTTGTTATCTGAACTTATGAGTAATAAAAGAATCCAATTTTTCATGGAATGGACTTATTTTTACAACGTATTGTGGAATAAACACATTCCATTTTCCTCGCACTCCCCAAGAGAGAGTAGCTCACCAAACGTTCAACTGGGCTCCACAAGGCACTAGAGTTAGAAGACCCAAGCCTACATGGCTGAGGACTATGAAGCGCGAAATAGATGATGAATGGAGAAGCATTGAATTAAAAGCTCAAGATAGAGACGACTGGCGAAATCTAACCGAGGCCCTTTGCGTCAATAGGTGTAGGAGGAGATGAGGATGATTTTCCTACAAACTTTACTTTCATACAAACAGACGGAACTTATTGCAGGACCTAGAGACGGATATTGACCTGGGCAGTCTCAGAGGGCAATGGCTGGAATGTATTTCCTGTCAAAGAGAAAGTGTTGGCGAACGTCTTGGGTAACTATTTATATTCCTCAGAATAACTGTTTCTTGTGACGTCACTGTGACACGGATGGTTTTGGTTTTAGGAAGAGAAAGGACATTTCACTTTGCGATATTTTCGTACAATTTTGAGAAGAGAAGTGGTCACTTCACTTGGTAAAAGTTATATAAAATTGAAAAAGAAAAATGTGAAAGATTTGCTTCGTGGTCTAAATTAAAGTAATACTTATTTTCGATATATTTTACTGACGATTTTGGTTTTAGGAAGAGAAATGAAATTTAACTTTACGATATTTTCGTACAATTTTGAGAAAAGAAAGGGTCACAACAGTTGGTAAAACTTATATAAAATAAAAAATATAAAAACATTTTGTGAAAGGTTTGTTTCGTGGTCTAAATCAAATCAATACTTTCATTATATTTCAAACCATGATTGTGAAGTAAAAGAAAAATTACTTTTTTAAGTGTTTATCGAATCAAGTCAACTATTAGCTAATCTATATTGCATTCCAATCTCACAGATCACTTTTGAGTAACAATCACAATCACATCAACGAGTATATAAAAAAAGAATCTACCGGGAACTGAGATCGCCCCCCCCCCCCCCAACACCGTCATTCCTCAGTCGTAGCACTACAGAGAATCCATCTCCTTCCCTCCCCCCCTGTAGGTCAACTCGGCAATGGCTGAAGGCAGGTATCTTCACTCGAGCCCAGTCAGTAGTGTGTGAGTGGTGTTGAACAGAGCCAGGTGTTAACATTCGCTTCTACAGGTAGTAAGCGAGCGCGGGGGAGGAGGAAGTGAGGTCTTGGAAAAGAATATAAGTTTATTTCGAAGAACGGACTTGAATGAGGGTGGGAGTTATGAGGCACTGGATAGTTTTAAGTGCGATGCTAGCCACGGGTAAGTAGATTCTATAAATATTTTTTAGTAGGATATATGTTAAGTGATATTGTGTTTGGAAGTGGGAGTTCTCTCTCCCGTGAAATATTGATGAAGGGGGGCAGACACAGGAAGAAGCGTGGTTGCTTCAAAGGAAATTTCATGATTTTAACAGAATTTGAAATGCTATTTTATACAAACTTAGAATAAGGGATGATATATTATCCTATCTGGTTCAATTTCAAATGATAGAACTCTTTTCTTGTATATGAAATCTTACCAGAATATCAAATGCTACTTTATACAGAACTAGATGAAGAGATGAAAGATTATTCAATCTGGTTCAGTTTCAAGTAATAGAACTAATTTTGTATGTGAAATTTTACCAGAATATAAAAGTCTACTTTATACAGAACTAGATTAAGAGATGAAAGATTATTCTATCTGGTTTGATTTCAAGTGATGTTCTTTTTTATATGTGAAATTGTATTGAATAACACATATTCACTTTTTTGTAATTTGGCATACTTGGGACCTGGGAAAATATTTGTACTTTTTTGGATTATGTGCATACGAGTATAAGAATCATTAATCGTACACTAAGAAGAGAGAGAGAGAGAGAGAGAGAGAGAGAGAGAGAGAGAGAGAGAGAGAGAGAGAGAGAGAGAGAGAGAGAGAGTTTTTATTAATTGTTCAATCTTCTAAGTTACCAAGAACACACAATTGAACATGTTTATTTTTATCCATATCTTGAAATCTGCTGAACATACATACATAAGGAACTGAAACACAGTATGTTAATGCATTTTTATGGAGTTAGTTTAATACACACAACACACTTCTAAGTTATATTTATTCTTAATTATCTGGATAATTAACTCTAAGAAACTATTGCACTATGGCAATATCACATTTAGTGTCCGTCATTTCTTACGTAAACTAAACAACTCAACCGTAAGGGAGAATAAAAATATCCTTCTACAAAAGAAAATAAAAGAACGAAGGATTTTGGTCTAGGAAACTATTTTACTACAGTAATATTAACTATTATCCGTCATGTTTTACGTAACCTAAACATAACAGTAAGGAAGAATAAAAAACATCCTTCTATTAAAGAAAATAAACAAACGAAGGATTTTGGTCTCAGAAGCTATTATACTACAGAAATATTAACTATTATCCGTCATATTTTACCTAACCTAAACATCTCAAACTATTTTACTACAGTAATATCAACTATTATCCGTCATGTTTTACGTAACCTAAACATCTCAACCGTAAGGGAAAATAAAAACATCCTTCTACAAAAGAAAATAAACAAACGAAGGATTTTGAGAAGCATCTGCCAAAAAGAAGATGGGCTTCAAGCGGAAGACTTCAAGGGGAGAATCTCTCGGCGTCTTTTTCTTTCCGACGGTCAAGTCATTATGTGTACCTTGGAGACCACCAATCAAACTCCCCTTTACGCCAAGTTCGCGGGCCCGACCGTAAACAGGAAGCGGTGTTGTTACGCTGTTACGCTCTCTTGCTCACCTGAGAGAGAGAGAGAGAGAGAGGAGAGAGAGAGAGAGAGAGAGAGAGAGAGAGAGAGAGACTAGTCTTGCTTCATAAGAATTTTTTGGCTTTGTATGTTAGGTAAAAAGGGGCGTGTTTCTGCTTGAAGTAGGAGTGCCCTCTGTAAAAAGTTTTATATATATATATATATATATATATATATATATATATATATATATATATATATATATATAAATATATATATATATATATATATATACATACATACACACACACATATATATATATATATATATATATATAGTATATATATATATATATATATATATACACTTATGGAATGATAATCCTAACCGGATAGTTGAATCGACTGAACTACAAATGTTCAAACTTACAGCAAATGTTTTTATGTTGAACAGACTTACATAAGTCTTTTTATAGTTTATATATGAAACACGTGTTTTTATGTTGTTACTGTTCTTAAAATGTTATTCTAATTGTTCATTATTTCTCATATAGTTTATTTATTGCCTTATTTCCTTTCCTCACCGGGCTATTTTTCCCTGTTAGAGCCCTGGGGCTGTATAGCATCCTGCTTTTCCCAAATAGGAATGTAGCTTAGCTAATAATAATAAATAATAATAATAATAATAATAATAATAATAATAATGTGTATGTACTTTATGTATGTACCTACTGAACACATTCTGGATTCCAATGTCAATCCTATAAATAATGCTTCTCAACTAGAAGCCTAAACTCATTTACGAGCCTTGTAAGAACGCATTCACAATGGCTGCCTGGCTTTGCCAACGATCTACATACATACTTTTCTTTAGACTTTGGCTCTGTCGAACAAAATCCTTTCAAAGACCCTCGTTCAATTTATGGCGTTAATCCTTTAATGGATTAGCCACGAACTCTTTAGGTAGCATTTCCAAAGGATATTTGGTCTTTATCACAAGGGTCGTAAGTTACTTTAAGAGCTGGTGTATTTAGATTAGTCGAGAGAGAGAGAGAGAGAGAGAGAGAGAGAGAGAGAGAGAGAGAGAGAGAGAGAGAGAGAGAGAGAGAGGAGAAGAGAGAGAGAGAGAGAGAAAGAGATTTCTAAAGGATATTAGGTCTTTTTATTACAGTGGTCATAAGTTATTTCAAGTATAACAAGGGTCATAAGTCACTTTAAGGTCTAGTGTATTTAGACTAGCCTACACTGAGAGAGAGAGAGAGAGAGAGAGAGAGAGAGAGAGAGAGAGAGAGAGAGAGAGAGAGAGAGAGAGAGTTTTCAAACATTGTTCAGACTCGTAAACATTCTGGAAGTTTAGCGGGTTAAACTTAGACAAGTATTTTTGGGTGTGTGTGTTCTGTGCCCAAAAGGAGGAGGAGGAGGAGGAAGAGGAGGAGAGAGAGAGAGAGAGAGAGAGAGAGAGAGAGAGAGAGAGAGACAGAGAGATTATGCCTATCATTAATTTGTTACACCTGATCAAATTCCTTTTCATTCTTTCCTGAAAAGAAAGTTTGTCTTTACTAATGGCTGTTAATCTTACTGGGACTTTTACTGGCTATGATAATAGGACGACGCATTATAAATATATACACACATGCTCCCTAACACATACACATTCATACACACTCATGTATACACACAAGCTGGTCTCAGCTACATATATACTTTGATTAATACAATGTCTTTTATTCTAAAGTTAGATTACTGTAGCATGCATGAAACCCCGTACAGAAAACTTCCATAATGTTAGCTACTTTATACAATTGCACATAAGGCTATTCAGTAGACCGTCGAACCCACTGAGGTCTTTTACTCCTAAACTTCTCCTTCCATAAAGGTGAGTTGGTTCAACAGTCCCATCATATATTCACACATTGGCTCCAAGTCCCTTTCCAGTCTTCTGCTTATACCTTGTTGCCTTTTTTGCTTCAGCCAAACTGTGACTAACTTCTAAATATCCCTATTGTAAGTATATAAGTGTGTGTGTGTGTGTACGTTTGAGTGTTTCCGCACACAGTTACAAGCACAAGTAACCCTCAAATTTCTATCGTCCTTCCATTATTCTTTATATATATATATATATATATATATATATATGTATATATATACATATACACACATAAATATAGGTATATATATATAGACACATAAATATAGGTATATATATATATATGTATATATATATATATATATAGACACATAAATATATATATATATAATATATATATATATATATATATATATATATATATATATATATATATATATTGTTAGATACCTGTACGAGTAAAATGCTTATGTTCCTCTATCATTCATATCAACATTCATTACTCCACTTTCTTGCTTCACATTTACTGCATAACTTTATTCTACTTCATATGTAGTTTTGTTTTCTTATCTGGCAAACATTTTGAAATTCTCTTACCAGCTTTTGCAGTTTATCACCACTGTCCACATTCAGTATCGTATTATCTACACAGATTGAATATCTCTACTCTTATCCTGCTGTTTCCATACGGAATCTTCCACCTTTTTATGCATATAAACACCGAGCATCTATTGAAACATAACATACTCTCATCTCATCATTATCATCATCCAAGTTTGTTTTGTGGTAGTCCTCTTGTCAAACCTAATTTGGGCAGTCTACATCGGATTATTTTCTACATAAACACGGTAGAGAGAGAGAGAGAGAGAGAGAGAGAGAGAGAGAGAGAGAGAGAGAGAGAGAGAGAGAGAGAAGAGCTTTCTGATAGGATAGATAAGATATACTATCTAAATGTTGGAGAAGGTTTAAGTTAAAAACAAATTTACTATGAGAGCTCCAAAAAGCGAAGAATATAAACTTCACTAAATCTTAGATATCTTTATAGATCACGTTGTAATGCATATTTAAAACAAATAATAAGATTACTGCTATGATATTTTGGGTAGTGCCATAGCCTCTGTACCATGGTCTTCACCTTCTTGGATTAGAGTTCTCTTGCTTGAGGGTACACTCGGGCACACTATTCTATCTTGTTTCTCTTCCTCTTATTTAGTTAAGGATTTTATAGTTTATATAGGAGATATTCATTATAATGTTACTGTTCTTAAAATATTTTATTTTTCCTTGTTTCCTTTCCTCACTGAACTATTTTCCCGGTTGGAGCTCTTGTGGTTATAGAGTGTTATTTTTCTAACTAGGGTTGTAGCTTAGCTAATAATAATAATAATAATAATAATAATAATAATAATAATAATAATAATAATAATAATAATAATAATATAGATTCTCCTATTTTTGCGGTTTCTTTATCATGATCGCTCAAAAACTATACAACCCAGCTTGAAAGCGATCTTACTTCGCTTAAGAAACATCCACGGTTTATAACACCCGGATATAACAGTCCGTGGAGATCTAAGGATGAATTTCCAGGGGGGAATATAAAAACAGGTTAGCTTCCGGCGAAGGAAGGGGGCCGCTTGGAAGGAGCAAAGATTGGTACCAGTATTCGCAAAAAGACACGATCACTGTATGAAAGCTTGTATTAAACATTGAACAGAGGAGTTGAACAGATAGAAAGTTTCGATTAAACGTTGGAAAGAGGAGTTGAACAGATAGAAAGCTTCGATTAAACGTTGGACAGAGGAGTTGAACAGATAGAAAGCTTTGATTAAACGTTGGAAAGAGGAGTTGAACAGATAGAAAGCTTCGATTAAACGTTGGAAAGAGGAGTTGAATAGATAGAGACATAAGATATCTGGATTAAGACGTCTATGGAAAAATCAATGGATTAGCTAATCATAGAGAAAATGAAAAATACTTTTCAGAAGTAATGGTGGAAAGGTTTTAACAGTAAAAAAAAAATACATTTAAGCAATAAAGGTAATAGGTATTAGGGGCTTTGAAGGCAAGGGACAGTGACAATGTGACAATGCCATAGCAGGA